>NC_034595.1:26873964-26900678 GCF_900095145.1 Mus pahari | reverse complement strand
CACCTTTCCTCTGGCAAGGAAGGTGCCCAAATTTCTGGAGCCCAAAACAGGGTCTTTCCCAGAAGTTAGGTTGCNTCTGTCTGTCCCAAAGCTGTGTAGCTTCTGAGGTCCACACTTTCGCCAGTGCAGAGGGGAGCCTAGGTGAACCAGATCAAAGATTGCTCTCCTGCCAGCTCAGGCCTTGAGACTCCTCCTGGGCGGACACCCCTCCTCAGGCGGGAAAGGTGCCTGGATGACTGGAGCCAGAAAAGGGATCTTTTCCAGAAGCTGTGTCGCTTTTGCAGGCCACCCTCTCCCCGGCCACGCACTGGAGCAAAGATTGCTCTCTTACCAGCTCTCCTCTGGCGGGAAAAGTGCAGGATGTCTGGAGCCAGAAATGGAGTCTGACCCAGCAGAGGTGTCACTTCTGCAGGCCGCCCTCTCCCAGGCAGTGCACTGGAGCAAAGATGGCTCTCCTACCAGCTCAGGCCTTGAGAGTGACCAAGAATTCTAAGGAGAAGAAGTTATCTGTACGTGTCCCATAAGGCAGCCAAGAAAATATAATTTTTAAAATAGCTCTTTTTTAACTTAAATTATGTTTGTGTGCATATGTCTCTTGTGTGTAAGTTTATATAAGTGTAGGTGTCTGCAGAGGCAATAAAAGAGCCTAGGATGTCCACAAGCTGGACTTGTGTGCAGGTATAAGCTGCCCAATGTGTACGCTGAAAATTAAACTCAGCTTCTCCATAAGGGTAGCAAGCACTTGAAACCACTGAGCAGTCTCTCCAACTTCTGAAATAGTGATATTTAATCCTTATTAACCTTTAAAAAATGTATTAGGCAATCAAATCCACAAGCAGAGACTTCTGCTTACAGTAAATCTTGTTCTGTTCAGGGCTGCCCTAAATCTTTGATTCCTTTCCTGTTCTCAATGATGAGCATCTGGGAAACAATTATCCGAGGAGAGCAGCAGGAAGCAGTCTTTCAATAGCAGGAGCAGGTGGTGGGACATAATACCACCTGGCTTCCTGCCACCATCCCAATAGTTTATTCCATTCTGTGTCCTCCTGAAGGTGCTTGTACAAAATGCAAATTGTTCTGATGCAGACAAGATACTTTCCCATTATTAATAAGATAGCAATAGGTTTACTATATGTTTTGCTATATAAAAAGCTCAGGGCTTTGTTAGCTTCCATTGAGGGGAGGCACCGGTACCCAGAATATAAACCAATCATCTCCAACCTAGGTGTGGGCTAATTCTTTGGTTGCACTGGTGGCTGGAGTATGCAATAACTCCAGTGAATAATACCATGACTCTTTCCTTAGATTTGGAGTAGAGGGTGAGGTACAAAAATATGAAGGGAGATCCAATACACTTTACATATGATACCATAATAATAGAACTTTGAGTTATGAAATTCAGCTACTTGTTTAAAAAATATATTCCAGAAGGATCTTCCCCCTCATTAGCTGAGAAAAATGATGGAACTAAGATAGTGAAATAATATTGCATAATGTTTTGCCATCATTGAGGCTGAGAAGAAGTACAGGTAACACACTACTAACCACACAATAGGGGTAGTTATACTTTGCTTCTCTAGCTTACCTAGGTCTCTTAATTGGTTAGCTTCTGTAAATAAATAACTCATCAAAGACTGTTAACAGTAGCCTTTAACAGAAGTTACAAATATTTGTATGTTATGCAGGCACTATGCATGCCTCTAATTACTCACCTGGACCTAGGCAGACCATAACGATTGTAAAAGCAATAACATCGACTTACATTGAGAACAACATGTAACTCAGTGTCAAAATATGCCGTGTGTCAAGCATTTATATACCTACTCTAATTCTCTTAAAAGTAAAAAAAAAAAAAAAAAAAGAAGTTATTCTGTTGATTGTTTGCATTGGAACAGAGTACCGAGCAAAATATCTGCTGGGTCAAACAGCTTACTAACCAGAAGAGGCAAAGTTTGTAAATCACATCTTTCTGAGTCTACAAGCTATGCAGTTTGAAGAGGTTTGGTTGGTCCTCAGTAGTCGACTACTTGTCAAGCATGTAAAAGGCTCATAGTCTGAACCACAGAAATGAGAACATTAAATCAAATCAAACCTATGCAGGTCCAGTGACACAGAGCCCCACGCCTATCATTTTAAAGCCTATGAGGCAAAAGCCAAAAGGATGTAGATGAGTCTGAGGCCAGCCTAAGGAAAATTTGAGAACCTGGTTCAAATTAAAATAAGAATGTTTTCAACAGTAACATTGCAACTGATATGCCTATACGAGGTCACAGCAGCTTATAAATATTGAGTAAAACAACATGGTTGTGGTGATACTTTTTTTCTGTCAATCTTGTTTTCCAGGCAAATAGCTCTATCCCCTGTCTGTCCCCTGTGTGCTGAGTATTATTTCCTTCAATATTTTGTGGGTCGATTACTATTTTGTGCAATATTTTCTTTTTTTTTATTAGATATTTTCTTTATTTACATTTCAAATGCTATCCTGAAAGTTCCCTATACCCTTCCCCCGCCCCTGCTCCCCTACCCATCCACTCCCACTTCTTGGCCCTGGCGTTCCCCTGTACTGGGGCATATAAAGTTTGCAAGACCAAGGGGCCTCTCTTCCCAGTGATGGCCGACTAGGCCATCTTCTGCTACATATGCAGCTAGAGACACAGCTCAGGGGGTACTGGTTAGTTCATACCTGCAATATTTTCTATCCAGTAGTTAACCTGCTCCTAAAATACAGTAGCAGGTGACTGCAAAACAACACTTGTAAAGTACAAGTTGATTTAAGAAGTAAAGAGACCCTGGTAATATTGTAATATTAACACTTCAGTTATTACTTATACAAGTGGAAACCCAGAGAGAATCAGATATAAGCTGTATTAATGATACTAATGATTAGTATTTTCTTTGTTATTTGAGAGGAAGACATGTATAAGGGTGAGAATAGAGAGGAAAAAGTGGGGAGAAATGTAGACGTTTTGGTTAATGGTAGATTAAAAGGGTGAATGAATAAATGTACTCAGGTATTATAATAAGGTCAACCTTGGGGCCTTGGCTATGTAACATAAGAGAAGTGCATATGGGAAAAAAAGGAAAGTAAAAAACAGATAAAAGAAGAGACAGGAAAAATGTATGCAAAACCTTTACAGGCATGGACAATAGTGTATGTTAGCCCATCCATTCCTCTCAAACTGACACACACACACCATCCAACCAATGCTCTATTTCATTGTCTTCTGTTGTTATTTGTCATCCATAAATATGTACCCAGTTCATGACAGCTAAGCTTACTATTTGGGCAAGGCTATGGGGTGTGAACGGAAGTTCTTTGTGGTTTCTACTGACCCACATAAACTCATGTATGGTTGATAGGAAACATCCAATCTTCTCTTGCCTGCTTCCAAAGAGAGATTCACCATCTTCCCAAAAGTTTCTTCCAAATAACATGAAATGAACCATTTTTAAAAGTACATTTTATATTACTTCATATTGACCCACAAAATATTTACAATTGATTGTATTGAATAAGCCTCATCTATGCCAGACTCTAAATATGTTCATCATGCCATAAAAACACCCAACTTCTACCAAGTTTACCCCCTACCTCTGCCAGTAGGTTCTTATGATGGTGGTTGTCTTCCTTCCTCCCTCCCTCCCTCCCTCCCTCCCTNNCTTTCTTTCTTTCTTTCTTTTTTTTTGGGGGGGGGGAGGGGGATTCTCTGTATAGCCCCGGCTGTCCTGGAACTCACTTTGTAGACCAGGCTGGCTTTGAACTCAGAAATCCACCTGTCTCTTCCTCCCAAGTGCTGGGATTAAAGGCGTGCGCCACCATGCCTGGCGGTTGTGTTTCTTTATAATTGGATTCTATGCAACTACTCTGAGAAGTTTAAATTCAAAGAGCATGGGGCCATTCCCACTTTTCTTCACGTGAACCCAGCTTTCCGAAAGACTTTTTCATGTTCCTATTCCTTCCAGTTAAACACCCACCAGCTGCTTTATTTCTCAGGCCAATAATCCATTAGACTAAAGGCACCAGAAGGTTTCTGGAAAGGATCCCACAGTGCCTAGCATTCTGGGCTTTCCCTTAAGCCCATGGGTTGAAGATCAAGATGTGTTCTTACCCTTTGCTTCTCTGGGTCCACATAGCGAATTCCAAAGTAGTCCTTTTCCAGCAAGCTATAGTAGTTGCAGATGTATTCAATGAGAAACTGCCCTTTCGTTTCCCTCTGTAAAGGAAGCATATTTAAGTTATAGCTAGGACTCACAAGCACATTCCCAGTCTGTTCCCAGTTGGCCTTACTTACCCAGCTGGATCTGTGTTTAGAACAATGGATTTGGTTACTTCAAATATTGGCATAAATGTTTCCAATATCACTAGTTACAACTTCAGCAAACAACAAATTTTAGGAAGTGAGCAGCTTAGTCACTTTTAGGTTGTTGTGACCACGGAAGTGACAAGAAGCAACTTAAATTAGAAAAGGCTTATTATTCATCACGGTTGTGTAGGATACAGTGCATTCTGGCAAGGAAGGCTTGAAAATGGAAGTGTGAGACTGCTTGTATACAAGCCAGCAGGTGAGTAAATGGAAGGGTGAAATAAAACATAACCAGGAAAACACACCACCAACAACAACAATAACAAAATCAAAATCAGACATAGAAAACAAATACACTAAAACCACCTCAAATTCCGCACACAGAAATCTACTTCTGCCAGTGAAATCCCAAATCCTAAATGTTTCACAAACTTTCAAAATAGCACTACTATCTGGAGAGCAAATGTTCAAACCCAGTAGCCGATAGGAGACATTTGGCATGCAAACCACAGAGTAAGCCAACAAAAATGCATGTGTGTGCTTGCACATGTGCACACATAAACACACACTTAAAATCACAAGAATACCCAAAAGTGGAATACATAGGCTACACAGCAATGCCCTGCATTGGTACAATGTGCTCTTGCGTGTTCTGTTTCATTCCATCATGGGTAATTTAACTTTCTTTATGATATTTACAACTGAGAAACCATTTCACACTTCACTACCATATGGGAACCTACAATGTGCAAATTTACAGTGCCTTTGACATTTTACTCTAAATGGTCTCAGTTTTTTTGCTGACTCAGGTTTCTGAGACAGCTGAGCAACAAAAGAATTCATTGACTTGTTTAAGGTCACTCAGCGTGCATGGATTAAGTCATAATCTCAGTCACAGTACTTGGATTTGGAATATGGCTTTCTGCCCAACCACATAGTCTTCTGGAATATTTTAAGACTGCTCATGGTTTGAAAGGGACGGATACGCAGTGAAAGGCATCAGAATATCCTAGCTTTCACTAGTAATGTTATGAAAATCAATGTATTGGATTTAGAAGAATAATAAATCAAGATAGGGTATGCTTCAATTAATGTGACTGTCAAGGCACATTCCTTTATTCTTCCAGCAATAAAAGATAGATTGTTTGTTGCTCATGTAAAGGACCCAGAGTTGGTTCTCAGCACCCACATGGTAGCTCATTAGTATCTGTGGTTTCAGTCCAAGCAATCCATTGTCCTCTTTGGTATCATTGGCCTTTTCTGACAGAGGGATAAATGTGATACCAAGACAGATAAAGCATATATATATATATACATATATATATGTATATATATATATACATATATATTAGATAATAAAAATAATTTAAATATTAATACATATTATAAATATTTATTAAATTATAAATGTTATAAATATAATATAAAATACCTTGGTGTGACTCTAAGAAAGTGAAAGATCTCTATGATAAGAACTTCAAGTTTCTGAAGAAAGAAATCAAAGAAGATCTCAAAAGATGGAAAGATCTCCAATCCTCATGGATTGGGAGGATTAATATATTAAAAAAGGACCATCTTGCCAAAAGCAATCTACAGTTTCAATGCAATCCCCATCAAAATTCCAACTCAATTCTTCACTGAGTTAGAAAGGGCAATTTTCAAATTCATCTGAAATAACAAAAAACCTAGGATAGCAAAATTTATTCTCAAAAATAAAAGAACTGGTGGAATCACCATGCCTGACCTCAAGCTGTACTACAGAGCAATTGTGATAAAAACTGCATGGTACTGGTACAGTGATAGACAGGTCGATCAATGGAATAGAATTGAAGACCCAGAAATGAACCCATAAACCTATGGCCACTTGATCTTTGACAAGGGAGTAAAAACCATCCAGTGGAAAAAAGACAGCATTTTCAACAAATGGTGCTGGCCCAACTGGTGGTTATCATGTAGAAGAATGCGAATCGATCTATTTTTATCTCCTTGTACTAAGGTCAAGTCTAAGTGGATCAAGGAACTCCACATAAAGCAGAGACACTGAAACTTATAGAGGAGAAAGTGGGGAAGAGCCTGGAAGATATGGGCACAGGGGAAAAATTCCTGAACTGAACACCAATGGTTTGTGCTGTAAGATCAAGAATTGACAAATGGGACCTCATAAAATTGCAAAGCTTCTGTAAGGGAAAAGACAATGTCAATAAGACAAAAAGGCAACCAACAGATTGGTAAAGGATTTTTACCAATCTTAAATCAGATAGGAGATTAATACCCAATATATACAAAGAACTCAAGAAGTTGGACTCCAGAAAATCAAGTAGCCCTATTAAAAAATGGGGTACAGAGCTAAACAAAGAATCTCAACTGAGGAATTCTGAATGGCTAAGAAAATGTTCAACACCCTTAGTCATCAGGAAATGCAAATCAAAGCAACCCTGAGATTCTACCTCATATCAGTCAGAATGGCTAAGATCAAAAATTCAGGTGACAGCAGATGCTGGTGAGAATGTGGAAAAAGAGGAACACTCCTCCATTGCTCATGGGACTGCAAACTGGTACAATCACTCTGGCAATCAGTTTGGCGGTTCCTTAGAAAATTAGACAAAGTTCTACCAGAAGATCCAGCAATTCCTCTACTAGGCATATACCCAGAAGATCGTGCTCCACTATGTTCTTTTCAGCCTTATTTATAATAGCCAGAATCTGGAAAGAACACAGATGTCCCTCAACAGAGGAATGGATACAGAAAATGTGGTACATTTANACAATGGAGTACTACTCAGCAATTAAAAACAATGAATTTAAGAAATTCTTAGACAAATGGATGGATCTGGAGGATATCATCTTGAGTGAGGTATCCCAATCACAAAAGAACACACATGATACGCACTCACTGATAAGTGGATATTAGCCCAGAAGCTCAGAATCCTTAGAAGGGGGAACAAAATACCCATGGAAGTAGTTGCAGAGACAAAGTTTGGAGCAGAAACTGAAGGAATGATTACCCAGAGACTGCCCCACTTGGGGATCCATCCCATAAACAGTCACGAAACCGAGACACTATGGCAGATGCCAACAAGAGCCTGCTGACAGGAGCCTGATATAACTGTCTCCTCAGGATCTCTGCCAGCGCCTGGCATAAACAGAAGTGGATGCTCAGAATCATCCATTGAACAGAGCACAAGGTCCCCAATGAAGGATCTAGAGAAAGTACCCAAAGAGCTGAAGGGGTCTGAAGCCCCATAGTAGGAACCTCAATATGAACTAACCAGTACCCCCAGAGCTCCTTGGAACTAAACCACCAATCAAAGAAAACACATGGAGGAACTTGTGGCTCTAGCAGTATATGTAGCAGTGGATGGCCTAGTCAGTCATCAATCAGAGATGAGGCCCTAGGTTCTGTGAAGGCCCTATGCCCAAGTATAGGGGAATGCCAGGACTGGGAATTGGAGTGGTTGGGTTGGGGAGCAGCGGGAGGGGAGAGGTGATAGGGAATTTTTGGAGGGGAAACTAGGAAAGGGGATAACATTTGAAATGTAAATAAAGGAAATAATCTAATAAAAAATTGGGTAGAAGTTAGTGAAATAGAAAAAAAAACCTAACAAAGAATCAATGAATCTATAATCTATCTCTTTAAGATTAACAGACTTTTGGAGGAGCTAACTGAAAGAACAAAAGACAGGAACTAAATGATCGGAATCAGAAATAAATAGGAAAAGACAAAAAAGAACTCAGAATACTAGCATGAAATACCTTATAAACCTGTAAGCTAGAAAAGAAATAAAGGAGAATACATTTTTAAATTCAGCCAAATCACTACAATGAAACCAAGAAGCACATAACTTAAACAGACCTATAACAAATCTAGAGATTGAAACAGTAATTAAAAATTATTCCAGCTACCAAACAAGCCTTAGGTACAGATGGTTTTACAGAAGAATTCTACCAGACTTTCAAAGAAGATCTACAGCCACTCCTGTGGGGAAAAAGAAAGGGAGAAGGAGGGGAAGAGAAAAGGTAAGGGGGATAGTCAGGGAGATGAGGAGGGAGAGGAAGAGGGAGAAGGGAAGGAAGAGGGAGAGGGAGAGGGAGAGGGAAAAGAAGAGGGAGAGGGAGAGGGAGAGGGAGAGGAAAACTCACAAAAGCCTTCTATTAAGTCAGAAGTTTATAGAAGTGTAATATAAAAACCTGATAAAGATACAACAAATGTTATACTATAGACTAATATTCCTGATGAACATAGATTATTCATAAAATATTTGCTTTCCAAGTAGAGACATAAATAAAAAAGATTATTTACGATGAACAAATTGTCTTTATCCCTGAAATTCAGGAGTGGGTTACCATGAATGCATCAATACACTGCATAAATGGACTTATGCAGGAAAAAAAAAACCTTTGAGAAAATGCAACATGCTTTCCTGAGAAAAGTCCTTGAGAGGTGACTAGAGGTAACACAGTTCAACATAATATGAACAATATTGAAATGGAAACTTCTTGTTTCTCTGGAAAGACAGTTATGAAAAATGATGTTTTGCTGGGGCACACAGGTAAAAGGAGGTTTTGCCAAAGCAGACCTTAAGAATGTTTTCCTGAAGCAGACACAGGTAAAAGGATGTTTTGCTAAAGCAAACATGTGAAAGGATGCATGATGTTAACAAGGAATATGAACATAATCCAACAGACAGTGGATGATGTGGGATTGTATTGGTATGCCTTGCCATTCCTTAATGGCCATCATTGATTGTAACTTCATAGAAAGAAACCCAACAGAAAACTTCTGATGGTGTTCTAGTGGCTTCTTGCCACTTCTGCAGACATGGGCTGATTGGCAGAGTGAAGGGGAGATTTCTGGATACGTCAGCTGATCCAAACTCACAATGAGTTTTGCCAAGACAGACTCATGTGGGGTTTTGCTGAGGTAGGGCGTGTGATGTTTGTATAACATATTAATAGGACTCCTCAGACAGTGATGGGGGAGGGAGCTTGCATAGCTACTTTTGCAATGCTTCGTTGGTCTCTTGTCTTTGTCTTTGTTGATCTTTACTTTGTTGAGAGGGGCACAGCAGAGAAGCTCTCATGGAGTTCCTGCTAGTCCTGGTTGCTCCTGCTTATTTGACTGAAGCTGGCTGTTTCTGCTGGGTTGTGCCACCACTGCCGAGTCGTGTTCGCTATCCTGACACTACTGAACTGGAATGCTGGTATCCTTATGGTGTTTTCAAGTGGATCAAGCTGCTGCTGCTGATTCATGTTAACTGAACTACTGATATCCTGACAACGCAGATTAAATTTGTTTCAAAGTCCTACTTCTAAACAGATTCACTTCCTCTCTGTCTTAGTGATCTTTGTTTTCCACTACCTCTGGTGGGTGGTGGGCTAGAAGGGAGGTTAAAACATTAAAAAAACCCTTCTTGAAAGTAGACTTTGAAAAATTTAAGCCTATACATATATGCTAACACCAACCTAAATGGAGGGAAACTTAAAGCAATCCTACTGAAATCAGGAAACTATTGAGTGAGGTATTAAATGATATAACCCAGACCTGGAAATACAAGTGTTTCAGGTTATTTTCACCTGAGATTTAGAATTCAAGGTCTTCACATGTGAATACATACTCTGGAGTAACCACAAAAACAAGGTAAATAAAAATGAACCATTGCTGGGAGGGAAGATAGATGAGTAGTAAAAAGGGGACTAGCAGGGTACAAGTGGTTTGATGGGGGAAGTGGGATAAATGGGTGGGGGAATCTAAATATGGAAGGGGAGATAGATAAATACAGAAAAAGGTGAGATTAGGGTAAAAAACAGTAAGAATGTTTGAAAAAATCATAATAAGCTATAATAATACTTACTGCCAAATGTACATATAATGCACATAAGTCAGTTCATAAATATACATAATTTAAATATACATAGTTTAAATAAAGTAATTTATTTTTGTATTTTTATTAGACATTTTCTTTACTTTTTTATTAGATATTTTATTTATTTACATTTCAAATATTATTGTCTTTCCTAGTTTCCCCTCCGAAAACACCCTCCCCCTGCTCACCAACCCACCCACTCCCACTTCCTAGCCCTGGCATTCCCCTATACTGGGGCATATAACCTAATGAAGTAATTTCTATAAAAGCAGATCAGACCAGTGGGAATGAAGATCCTTAAGAGACTTATATTGTACCAAAACAATATAAATACAAGTGAAATATTGTTTAAAACAATCTTTAAGCAATGCTATTATATGGGTTTCCCATGGTCTATGTTGTAATACAAATTGCTTTTTATATTCCTCAGTAAGATTAGACATCGATTTTTAATGTGTTTTCTATTGTGATTGCTTCACAACAGATGGGGAAAACCATTGTAGAACCTATTCCAGAAAATGTTTGTTCTGATCCAAAGTGGCACCATATTTGGTTTCATGTGAGGAACTTTAATTCAGAAGCCTCACTGTGAATGAACTGGGTGCTTTTTCCACATTCTCTCCCTGATTGGTGGCACAGTTGTCTGTGTATATATGCAGATCTGTAACTTGCATTGAGTGTGTGTGTGTGTGGGGGGGGTAACAACTTAGAGTAACTTTGGGTATCTTTTTCTCAATATGGTATTTTTATTGATTCTTTCTGAATTTTACATTGCACACCTTGTTCATACTCATTTCCCACTCCTTCCATGTCCATATCCTGATTTCCTTGAGACTTTTGTTATAAAATAAAATGTGGACCCTGGTGGTGTATGCCACCTGAGTAGTTATGTTGTGTAACAGATCTGGTATAAAGGGGGCTTATTGGGGGAGTGGATAGGAGTGAGTACCTGGGAAAGGGTAGAAGCAGACCAGTGGACATGTAGAAAGGCAGATAGAGCGAGTCAGAGGCATGAGGGTGGGTAGGACAGAAAGGGGGAGAAAACACTGGAAGCAGGGAGAGCTAGGGTGCTGGGCAGCCCTTTTATTTGTCTGCACATCCCTAGAGAATTTGGTGGGTGTGGCAGGTCATGATGTAAGTAATTGCTAAATCCCTGAGGGCAGGCAAGCAGAACTGCCTGAATGCTAATAACCTCCCCCCACTAAAATAAGTTAAAAAAATTAAGTTTAAATTTAAGGAAAATGAAACAAGTTCAATTTGTGTTATCTGTATAGTCACAGGAACATAGTCAAACTCTTACTGGCTTGCCCCTTAAATAGAACTGAGTCCTTCCCTTCCTGCACTCCTGCCAGAAACCATCAATTGTGGAAAGCTAACTCAGCATCCTTATTACACTTTTTAAAGAATTCTCTTTGATAGCTTACTGTTTGGGCTGCTATTTTTTTTATATATTTTTTTAGGGGAGTGTGTAGACATCATCACAGAAGCCTTCCATGTCCCTTTTTCTCAACTATGTTTCTGAAATCATCAGTGCAGAAGTAAGAAGTAAGCAAGAGCCTGACACGGCTGTCTCCTGAGAGGCTCTGCCAGAGCCTGACAAATATAGAGGAGGTTGCTCACAGCCAACCACTGGACTGAGCACAGAGTCCTCAATGGAGGAGTTAGAGAAAGGAGTAAAGGAGCTGAAGGGGTTTGCAGTCCCATAGGAGGAACAACAATATGAACCAACCAGACCACCCAGAGCTCCCAGGGACTAAATCACCAACCAAAGAGTACATATGGAGGGACCCATGGCTCCAGCTGCATATGTAGCAGAGGATGTGCTTGTTGGACATCAAAGGGAGGAGAAGCCCTTGGTCCTGTGAAGGCTTGATGCCCCAGTATAGGGGAATTCCAGGGTCAAGAAGCAGGGGTGGGTGGGTTGGTGAGCAGGGGTGGGGGGAAGAGATAGGGGGTTTTGGGAGGGGAAATCAGGAAAGGAGATATTTGAAATGTAAATAAATAAAATATCTAATAAAAAATGACAAAAAGTAACTTCCTTGTTTTCTTTTTTTTTTTAAACCATTATTGGGAGGATGGATCATGGGTTTCTGCATGGTTTCTGGTGGCAGAATAAACCATGAACATGGCCCCTGGGTGCAGTAAGACCTTGAAGCCAGGCATAGCCCTCTATGGTAACATCGATATAGATATCACATTGGCCTAAGTTGGCAGCAGAGGCCACTCACATCAGCCTGATCCTCCTTCTCTCCTCAATGCATGTTTCACTCTGTTTTTTTTTTGTTTTTTATCTTTTCCATCTTTACACCACATATTTGCTCATATTAGTGGTACCCTTCCATACATACCAGGAGGTGGGAGGCCTCACTGGTTTCCAAGGCCAGTGTCACCAATTTGTGGTATCTTTTGTTTGTTTGTTTGTTTGTTTTTCGAGATAGGGTTTCTCTGTATAGCTCTGACTGTCCTGGAACTCACTCTGTAGACCAGGCTGGCCTCGAACTCAGAAATCCACCTGTCTCTGCCTCCCAAGTGCTGGGATTAAAGGTGTGCGCCACCACTGCCTGGTGTCAATTTGTGGTATCTTAAAAAACAAATCTAAGTGGGACAGAATTTTATCTGTGTGGTATTGAAATGCCATTTAATTAGTTTTGTATAAATGACTATGTGTTTGAGCAGAGAAACAGGAAACTTTTGTTAATGAAAGGCCTAATTCTGTTGCCCTTGCACCAGAATGCCAAACATAATCCTTTTCTGTAGTCCAAGGGTGGTAAATAACAGCTCAACGGCCAATGGTATGTGATTGGACATCTCACATATCTTAGAATTGCTGCCCATGAATTAGCTCTCCTTTCTAGACCATTCTAACATGGCAATAATATTCCAGTTGGATTCTTTTGATAATCATTTTGAAAGAAGGAAAATATCATGTAGTTTCTCAGAATTTCTATTACCCATTCTGTTTGGTAAGTTATTCCCTATTTTCTGGTAATTTTAAAGATGTTTGTTAGCCATGGTGGGTTTACCTGTAATCCCAGTGGTTCAGAGGCAGATGCTTAGGCAATAGTGTAAATGTAAATGTTGGCTTTATTTTCTCAGATGATGGGATGCTGTTGATGAGAGCTGGGCCCAAGCTGTGATACTATGTATCTAGGCCTGCACCCATAGGGTTTCCTTCTCCTTATTGCTAGGATCTAAGCCTGGAAGCTTCTAGTTTCTGTACCTTCCATCTGCTAATAATGTTGGCTTAGAACGTTTCAGCCTCTGAGACAACTCAGCTGTTCTGGCACAAGCTCCTCTCCAAGCTGACTAACTCACACTGTCTTCTCTTGACTTCTGATTGCATTGCTCTGCTTAGAAAGACTACCTCTGAACTCAACTCTTCTGCTCTGAATTGTACTCAACTGCACTGACCTTAACTCTCTGAACTGAATTGCGCAGAACTGAATTGAATTCTCTCTCCATCACTGCTCTTCATGTAGCTTCTCTTTCCTGTCTGCACTCATGAGAGTTGTGCATATCCTATCTCTGACTCATTCTGTCAAATCTTTCTCTGATTCATTATTTTGTCTGCCCATCAAGTAGACATATTCTCTGGGATAAAAAGTATATGGCTTGTGTGCATTCTATCTGTATCATATGTGATCCCTTGTCAGTGTAGCCATATTACTGGATTAAAATTACTCTACACAAGAGGATTATAAATTCTAGCTCAACATGGGCTACATAGTGAAATATCAGAAACTACATAGCTCTAGGATAGATTATATTATATACAAAGTCTCTGATTCAGAAGTCAAATAATAATTGTAATAATAAATTTAAGGATTGGTAACAAGCAGATGTTCAGTAAATAAAAACTATACTCAAGAGTGGTGGCAATTCCCTGTAATCTTAGCACTCAGGAGGCAGACGCTTTTGAATCATTACAAAACAATTACAGTATGATGTAATAGGAAGAGATTTACTTATGATACCATGGTCCTTGTTTGAAGGGTATCACATGGTCTAGAGTAAGCAGGAACTCCTATTAAACACAGATTGACTACTGAACTTGTTATTCTCTCATGGGATCAGTTTTACTTCCTCATGCCTCAAAGAAGCTGATTCTTGAGAACACAAACTAGATTATTTCTCAAAAAATTACATGTCACTTCACCATTCCAAACAATACATCAAAAACAAACAGACATACAGAACAAACTACTTCAGTCAAGTCTTGCTTTTGCTACTTATCGGCTGAGAGGCCTTTAGCAAATCATGAAATCTTGAAGCTAAGTTTTTACTGGGTAAATGGGTAGCAATTATAATAATTTCCAGATCTACACCCAACAGGTTATTTTAAGGCTCATTTACATATTTGGTAAACACCAATCATACACTGGGATAGTAATTAGTGAGAAACAGTGAAGGAAATATAGTAAGCAATTATTTATAAACCCAGGGGCCTTAAATCCCTGTGGTTTGAAACTGTGAAACATCTTAGAAATGGCAAAGCACAAGTGATATGCCATTATTACTAAAATTAAGAATAAACTTAAAGATAATTTGTGGAACACTGGAAACAGTGTTATGGGTCATTTTGTGTTCAAAAAGGTTGCTTAGAGTATTATTTCCCTCCTAGAATTGTCCCTTATAAGGGAGGAGGGGTGAACAGAAAAAGAGTTTGATAACAGCCAGTTGCTGATAATGTATTTACTTTAATTCCCTAGATTAGTGACAAAGTCAAAACAATAATACATCTGTGATACAAAAAAAAAAAAAAAGACTGGAAAAATAAATGTCCTATATCAACAATGGCTTTTTTCCCTCACAAAAATAATAAAAACCTTAATTTTCAATTACTAAAGCTCTAACTTAAGATATTTTGAAACTTTTGAAATGCTGGTTAAGTTAAAAAGAGACACTACTCGAAAGGATGATTCTAAGCTAAAGCTAAAGGTTTGGAAGTTACCATCAGGAATGAAGGTAAAAACACAATAATAGAAAACTGCACTTATATAATTAAACATTGTATGTCATGAACAGCTTTCACAGACGACACCTTTAATCTCCTAATGATCCACTGATTTAGTTAATATTTATCCCATGGTAGCTATTAGAATTTGGACACAGATTAGAATGAACACTGGGTTACGAAACAAAATATATCTAGTAAAGGCAAGCTTTGTGTTTTCAAAAAATGCTAAGTATAATATAAGGAAGTCATTGGATGACTGCCGAGGATCCCAATACTCCTACATCTCTGCTAATGGCATCCCAATATTGTGCAATTATGCGCATGATTACTGATATGCAAACTCACATTATAGTCTAAAAGAACTAGGACCCATCCCAATCTCCAGGGCACAGGCTAGACTGATCTAAAGATAATTCTTCTTCTCTTGTCTGACTGTTTCAAGAAAGCACATACAATATAGTATATGAAGCCACTTATTAGAGATATTAGTATAGTTTCTGTTTGCTTTCTGAGAGAGTTTCAAGAAAAGACTTTCTCTTACCTCTAAGTAATAGACAAGGACATACAGCCTATAACTACTGCCACAGTGTGAAACACATTGGCTAGAACCTAATGTCCAGAGAATTGAAGACTTTGTATTCCAATTGTTAAACTACTAATATGAATGTAAATAGATGTCATGATGTCCATCTATTATTGAAGCTAATGCAAATGTGCTTTTCTGCTTATTGTACTCAAATTTCTCACTCAGGGCAAACAATGAAAGATAGCCTCAAGCCAAAGACAGTTGATTAGTAACCAACCAGGTTGGAATAACACACAGGTATAAGTGACAAAGGGACCAGCCAAACTGATGGTAAATTTGCTGCAACAAATTTCCTAGCATGTTCTGTTTTGTCAACAAAACACCATGATACTTTGGGGTTAGGAAACTGTTCTAACAAACTGGCTGCTGACTGCTGTTGTAAAGACTAACTATAAGAATTAGCTGAAACTTTATGTGTTATTCTGTGCATTCAAACTGTTCAGAATTTATTAATCTTTGATTCTGCTGCAAGATTCTGCTGAACGGAACCTGATATAGCGGCCTCTTGTGAGGCTANGCCAGTGCCTGGCAAACACAGAAGTGGATGCTCACAGTCAGCTATTGGATGGAACACAGGGCCCCCAATGGAGGAGCTAGAGAAAGTACCCAAGGAGCTGAAGGGGGCTGCAACCCTGTAGGTGGAACAACAATATGAACTAACCAGTACCCCCTGAGCTCGTGTCTCTAGCTGCATATGTAGCAGAAGATGACCTAATCGGCCATCATTGGGAAGAGAGGCCTCTTGGTCTTGCAAACTTTATATGACCCAGCAGAGGGGAACGCCAGGGCCAAGTAGTGGGTGGGTAGGGGAGCAGGGGTAGGGGGAGGGTATAGGGAACTTTCAGGATAGCATTTGAAATGTAAATAAAGAAAATATCTAATAAAAAACTAACTATAAGAATTAGCTAAAACTTTATGTGTCATTCTGTGTATTCAAACTGTTCAGAATTTATTAATCTTTGATGATAAGAATGTAATCAGTCTTACTTAAATTTGTATTCCTGATATAATTAACTTAGAAATTAAGCTGGATGCTTGGCTTGAGTTTATACCCATGCCCCCTATTTCTCTTTGTTGCCCATTCATGCCCTGATGCAGAGAAACTTATGTGTGCCTAAGATGACTAGATATAAGACCATTTACTGGAAACAGTGAGGTGTTAAAAGCAACACCTCACAAAAAAGTGTTGAGAACAAAATGTGAGTATAGATGGATGACACATGACTGTGGCTTTGTGTTCTAGGTCAACATGGTCAAAAAAACCATTTCTTCCTTTGTAAGACTCTTAGAAGATATAAAATGAAAAGTTTCTCATTATTATTACATATTATATATAATATCTGTTGTGTTATATTTAATAAACAGAGAGGTGAGCCTCTGTTCCAGAGATCAGAACATCTCAGAACAATATGAAAGCTGATCATGCTGGTTCACCAGCTGCTAGTGGAGTCCGGTGATGGGACCCTTACCCTCTGGATGTGGGCACTTTGCTATGGGGGCAGATCCTGTAGACGTTGTCTAATTTTGTTGTTGTTGTTGTTGTTATTGTTGTTGTTGTTGTTGTTTTTGTTCATCTAGTCAAGTTGTTTTTGTGTGTGTGTAGCTCCAGACATCTTGTAAGTCTCTTGTAGATCAAGTTAGCCTTGAGCTCACAGAGATCCCTGCCTCACTAGTGCTGTAATTAAAGGCCTGAGCCACCATGCTAGGCCTGCAGTTGTGTATTAATGTACCAACTGCAGAATTGTGACAGGAAGAAAAAGGCTTTGTTCCCAAAATGCAGTGTATAAATAAAGAGTGTGACGGGAAGTTTTGTGGAGCATTTTGAGTGACTGCAAAGAAAGTATAGAGAATAAAGAAAAACTAACAATAAACTCACAACAAAATGAAACAACAAAGCTAGAATAGCAGAAGAATGAAACTCAGAAAGTTAGGCAGTAGATTTAGTCACATTCAGAATATGTCTATTTTCTTCAGTAGCCTGTGTTCTCACAGACATTGGGTAACTTTAACTGACCTCCATATGAAGACCCTTAGACCCTTAGGTAATGTTTTAAAGTCATAACTACCAACTTCCAGAAGAGTAGCATTTAACTCCGGGGAGCTGTACTGAAGGCTGAGGGAGGGTTACCCCCAGGCCTGTTTCTTAGTTTGCATGAACTGATTGACACCTTCTCTCTGTCTTTCTGAGCCCTGGAAAGCCCATCAGCACCTGTAGCCTATGCAGACTTCCCTTGATGTAAGAGACCAGGGAGAATCTGTTACTGCCCTTCTTGTTTGCATAAAGTATATGAGTGTGCATAAACTGCAGTGCGGCAATTCTTATATAGGCGTCCTTCAAAATATGGGCAGTTTTGTTTTTTGTGATCTTTGACTTGTTTCCTTCTCATATTCCAACTTTGGCTAGAGAGCAAAGGTTGGAAAGCCCTTTACAACAAGTGGTCATAGATCAGGAGGCAGGGAAGGTGTGGACTGCTGGCAGAAGAGGCAGGTGTGTGTGTGTGTGTGTGTGTGTGTGTGTGTGTGTGTGTGTCTGTTTTCTAGATATCCTAAGTAGTCAGTCAGTTAACAATACTATGCATTTGCTTTCTTATGTTTAGCCCAAGGAGCTCTGCATTAGTCTTAAAGTTACATTCTCAGAATTTTTACATAGTGGAATATTTATGGGGTAAAATATTTATGGAATATTTTTATGGATAAAATTGCTGAAAAAGAAAACAAGTTGTTGGTGTGCAGTGAAACATAATTAGGTATTTAACCAAAAAAACAGATGTACCCATTCTAAAAAACACTCCAAGCTAAAAATCTCTGTTGGCTTTGTTCTACCTTCATCCCAGGACTCTAGGTGGAGGAATGATATACATTTTTAAAGCATTTTCCTTCATCCCCAAGCCCATCTCTCCAAATTTCCTTATAAATTTGCAAGGAGCCTGGCTAACTGCATTCAGAAATCAATGAGCAACACCAAGGCTAAAGAAATAGTGAGAAACTATTCCAAAGCTTTAGTCAGGAATGGTCCTCCACCTACATCAACTAAGCCTATTAGTGAAGACGTGGGCACTTGGGAGCCCCAAAATGTTGCTAATTTCCCAGATCAGTGGTTGGCAGAGGTAAGAAATCATGGATAGTAGTATCAGAGCTATTCTTATTTGCCTTACTCTCTTGCTTCTATTTGTCCTTGTATGAAACTGAGTGATGTTCTGTAGCTAACAGGATAATTGGGAAGTCTGGCTGTCAAGTTTTAATATTTCTTGAGATTATTTTTTCACAGTGCGTTAAAAGAATATTTTCTGCACTTTACCTTCAAGAAAATACTCTTGTCCTTGTCCTACATGGTTAAAATGAAATGCATTATACTGACAACCAACTCAGTAATAGTTTCATTATAGGAATACTCAAAAATATGAATGAATGAACACACAGGAGTAGCTTGTTATCTCCCACTGGTATCATTAGCAACATTTATCTTTGTTGCCTACAAGGCTTTACTTTACATATCTCTATCTGTATATGTGGGTATGTGATATAACAAGAATAAAACATGCACTTTAAAAGATGATTCTTTTTACCTAATTTTGCACATTTTGTTTTTTTTTTTTTTTAATATGCAAAGCCTTTAGAAGTATTTTATTTGAAAGTAATGGATATTCAGTTTATAACATCAACTTGGGCATTTCCAGACATCTTCATTTATGTAATATCTATGAACCCAAAGCCTTCTGATCAGAAATATGCACAGACGTCTGCAAAAACCTCTCATTTATTTTGCACATTTTGAATATATATATTCACTATATATTCAATATATATATATAGAATGCCTTCTGCAAATGGAATCCTAAAAGGAAGAGCTTCACTTTTTCCTCAGTGAACATCTTCATCAAAGAGAATTTTAATTTACAATTAAAATTGCCCAGATGAACTGAACATTTACTAGCTCAGACCTACAGGAACATGGAAATTTCACAGACTCAAAGAAAACTAAAAAAATTAATAATAAATATTCCACATACCTCAAACACTCAGTCATCCCAAACTTCAAAATAGCATAGGTAATGAACAGCGAGTTGAGACAACTATATTTCTGAAACAGAGAAGCTTCATTTGACTTTAGGATAAGTGGTCCATAGGAAATTATTTGATTCAAAACAAGGGATACACAAGCTGACCACTGAATTAAATCTTTCCTGAACTTGATATATTAACCAGCCTCAGTTATTTTCAGGCAAAATAACCCAAAGTGCTTTCTGTATTCATGAAGCCTGTTAGGTTCTGCATTGGAGCCTTGCTGAGAACAAGCATGATCTTCAAGAATAAAAAGCTGGCAGAGTGCATATATTTTCCTTTTTCCAGGAACCTCCCATCTGCCACAGAGTAAAAAAAAGGCAGAGGAGGCTTAATGAACAAAAAAGGATTTGTAACAGCTGATAGCAATGACTAAAGTGCTACCAGGCATTCTGCATATTTTTAGTTTCTGAAAAACAAAACAACCTTGGTCCTGTTCTGTGTTGTCAGAACAGATACAAGTATAATCAAGATGTTTTTCTTTGTCCATGACTAATCCCTTGAAATGAGGAGGAGGTATAATTGGGGAGTCCAGCCTTCTAGTTTTTAAATACATGTAACAAATTATTCTGGTGGCCAAGCATATTCCACCTCCACTGTGTGTCTGTATGTTGGCACATGTGTATGCACATGGAGGAAGCCATGTCGCCACATACCTAGTCGAGAAGGAAGATCAGGAGAGACATATGAAAATTTCTAATCAATCCTGCAATGGGAACTTGATGTGAAATTTAGGTCTACTTTTCAAAAATTTAATTTCAGACTCTTTCAGCCTAGGTTTAGAGAAATTAACAGTATCACAGTCATAATGTTGGTACTAGACTGTAAATTTGTTTAGAGTCTGAAATTATCATATTGCCTCTCCACTTAAAGCTAGGCTTTCTGTTTGTTTGTTTAAGGTGTTTTTTTGTTCTTGTTTTGTTTTGGGTTTTCCACTGCTAATTAGCAGAGAAGAGTTAGGAAAATGTTACATACAATCATGGGTACAAACTACAAAGAAATATATGTATAGAAAAAGCAGGACAAGGAAATTCAAAACAGCAATTATGAATATATCCAAGGGCCTCAGGGACAATATGAATAAATGCCTCAGGGAAGACTGTAAAAATAGCTGGATGAAATAATGGGAAAAAATTCATGATGTGAAAGTAGAATTTAACAGAAAAAATAGTCACTATACTGAAAAAAAACTCCAAATGAAAAACTCAGAAGGAAGGTAAGCCTCAACTGTATATTACAAGGCATAAAAATAGATTTCTGGTTTTGAGATTAGTTATAAGAAATGATGAGATACTGACCACAAGCAACTTCAGGAGAAAAGGGTTTATTTGGCTAACATGTATAGAGTCCATTGATCAAACTAAAGGTATTAACTCAAGGTAGAAACGTAGAGGTAGGAACTAAAATAGACGCCATAGAGGAATACTGTTTACTGGCTTGCTTCTCATGGGTTTCTCAGACTGATTTTTAATATAACAAAGAACCAGCTGTCCAAGTGTGGTATTGTCCATAGTTAGCTTGTCCCTCCTGAATCAATTATTAATCAAGAAAATGTCCTCTACACTTGCCTACAGATAATATGATAGATGGGATTTCTTCAACTGAAGTTAACTTTTGCAAGATGACACCACCTGTATCATGGTGACATAAAAACTATCCAGCTCAATATCCATGTGTCCTTTGGCACATTCTTTATTCTGAGACATTAGAATTTGAAAATATCAATAAATGTTTGCTGGGCTCAGATTCCTTCTTAAACGGGCAGAAACATGCAATGTCTGAAGAATAGCAGTTAATACTACAGTGAGCTGACTTTGAACTTTAATGTCTATGAAATATGTCTTCACGTGTTTACATAGATCATTTAGTATGTACATGAATGTATTAAAGTTATAAATGTTGCATGTGAAAGAAAACACACAAGCCTGGTGACATCGCTCAGCAGGCAAAGTAGATGCTGGCAAGTTTAAGTACCTCAGTTAAATTCCGGAGACTCACATAGTTGAAAGAATTGTCTGCCATAAGTCGTCCTCTTACATCCACATGTGTGCCATGGTGTATATTCATACAATAAACAAGCAAGCAAATAAATCAGTGAAATATTAAAACTAAAATCACGTGGGTAATTCTTTTCTGACTCATGTCTAATCCCTCCACTAGAAGCTGGTTAATTTACCAACTGGCTACAATCTCCTTCCCTATAAAATACTTTTGTATCATCCCTGACAATGAGCTACTCCAACACTCAGGAATCAATCTTGGGAGAACACAGAAGAGCTGCCACATGGCAAGAACCCACGAGGATAACCCAGAGGCCAGGAAGAATGTGACTATGTGTCTTTCATGTCATTCTCTTCCCACAGTCTGCCTGCCTTTTTTACCCGGAAGCCCACTCTCATTCCAAGATTTTCTATGTGAACTACAGTAAAACCCACTGCCACACCATGGAAAGTACTGCCCACTTCTCCAAGGCTTCTGGGAATTCAAAGGCCAGAAAGAGAAATATTCAAAGCAAAGGTCAGAGAACACCCACCCAAAGCCTAATGAAGTATTTGTTGGCAAGTTCAATATAACAAGAATATAAAACATAATATGAGAGGAATCTTTTTAATAAAATGATTATTTTTAAACACTGCAGACGGCTAACAAATGAAGGGGTTCTACATGAAAGAAGTATATTAATAAAGGGCTTGGTAGTAGTTACCTTAAGCCACATTGTCAAAGTCTGTGTGCTCAACGATAATGCCAGCTATGAGACGTTAGAAAAGTATATCAGAGATGTTAAAGACAACCAAAGAACTCTGCTTCCCAGGGCCAAATGCTATGTAATCTCAAAGATTTCCACCTCCTTCCTAAACCTAGACATTGTCCTTTATAAACTATAGTTATCTTACATACTACAGGTATTGGGCAATGATAGAAAGAAAAGAGGAGGTGCTCTTAGCAACTTTGAGTGCCACAAAAGTTATATTATATTACACTGATTATAGAGCAATATAACTGTGACTGTCCCTTGTGAAACCTATACTCATGCTTGGATGTCTTATTCTTTCCCAGAATGTCTTTCAGTTCACTTTTATTCTTAACATTAAAGTTAAAAAGTATCTCTAAATAAATCTCCAGATATATTTGATAGAGGCTCATTTCTTTTCTTCTTGGAAGTAAGAAGTCCTGATTTTACCTAAATGGGGGATTTCTAAGAGTAAATAAAACTCTCAAGATGACTGTCAGCAATATATTGAGCTATGCCTCTGTCCTATCATCAAAACCAATATTAAATAAAATAATGATAATGAATTATTCTCCCCCAATGTCATAGACTTACAATGTAGAAATTTTTATAGTTTTCAGTGGGGAAGTAAGGAGTAGGTGTGGGAGAAGATAAGCTATAAAATATGGTCAGAAGGCTACAGCTTCTCCTTCGAACACATTAACATAATTCAACTGAAATGCTAACATCGGAATTTCTTAGTTAAGATCGCTTATTCAGAGCTTCACAGTTCTATAGCTACCTAAAGAGATGTTAGGGAAACAGTGATACACATAGGGACTTCCACTATTTCTTCAGAGCCTTCTAAGTGAAGATCTAGCCTGAAAAGCTTCTGGTCTAGTCTATATGGAAATGTCAGATTCTGAGGAATTCAAGTAGTTTTTGTACAAAACAAGTTTGTGCCTCTTTAAAGTCAGATGTTAATCTAATGCAAACCGAAAAGTTAATGAGAAGGCCCAGGAGTCTAGGACAAAATTATCGTATTGACAATAGTCTTACTGTAGAGTCATGGAGGAAATAAGTCTTTCCTGAAACCATGAAACCATGAGCATCACTGTTAGCAAGGTAAGTTTTTAAACATCTATGCTTTAGGTGGATTTGTTGTGTGTCTAGATAGCTTAACAAGAAATCAAAATGACTACACTGAGACCATAATATACAGGGAACGAATGGATTATTTGCTCAAAAATCTCTAGAATCTGGCTTGAGACAAAACTACTTGTTGGTCTGTGGCACTGGGGATTGATTCCTAGTTAAACTAAGTATTGACAGAACTATCTTCACAGCAGGAATGACAAAAGACTCAAAGGGCTTCACTATACTTAGATATTTAGTAAGTAGGAACATGTACAGGCTAATCACTGTTTTCTCTAGTATAATATAAATTAATAAGATTTGTTGGATGGAGGAGGGTATATGAAAACTAGACCAACTCATTCAGAAGAAAAACTTTGTTTCAAATGGCAATGAAAAGATGTGAGTTTCTTAATTAAAAATATGGTTTATAAAATAGTAATTTTTGACATTCATATGATCTATTCAAATTGCCCTGGTACTAGACAAAACAAACAAAAACAAAGAAAGAAGGAAAGAAAGAAAGAAGGAAAGAAAAAAAGAAAGAAAGAAAGACAGATTTTTTCCCCTTCTCCAAAATAGCCATGCCATTTCCAGGTAGGTAGGCACTGTTTATTCTGTGTCCAAACAAAGCAATATGAATCAAAAAGTACAATTCAATTCATTTTGTGTTGAGTATCTATTATGGAACATGAGGCCCACCCTTAAATACGGTTAATATACCCAGTGAGAAAATGAATTACTCCTTTATAAACAGTTGTCAAAGGGAGAAAGCGTCTTGGTAAGTGATCGGAGCCTTTGTCCTCTTCCTTGTTTCAGTGCCCCATTTGGCTTAAACCTAGATGGTTTCTGATTTTGTCTTTTTATGAATTTGGGTTGGTGTGGATATGTTTCTTTTCTGTTGTTTTTTATTATTGTTTGTTTGTTGGTTGGTTTTTTTTTTAAAGAGGAGAAAAAGATCGTAGGGTTGGATTAGTGGGGATCATCTGGGAGCAGTTGGGGGAGGAAAGTAGTATATGAAAAAATTTTAATAAAATGAGTAAATATCAAATGAGAAATCAGAAGGCTGGTTTAATGTTTGATACAAGAACAGTTTCTGTAATAATCACAGCATGTTGTCAAGAAAAATATCCAAACCTTGAAAATGAGGCATAAGATGATTTTTATCCCAATGACCCATCAAGCATTTTCCAACATAGACACATAACGGCTACCTCATTCTTTAGAAATATACATTTGACTAAGCTTCATATTAACTACCCTTTAGGATAATTACTATGAAATTTGATGCTTCCTTACTGAAGATTTATAAGCCACAAATAATTTCTGTTTCTAAGAAGAAATACCTCAAAGTTTATCATTTAATCACCTTGCTTAGATCCATCACAGCTATTCCTTGGTACATCTTGTGTTAGCATCATTCTCCTTCACAGAATATGTACGCTTACTATGTTTCTTTGAACTGATTTGGTCATTCTTCTAGTTCCTTCATTAGTGGGCTAAACAAATCCTCAGTGCATTCAAATTGCATCTGTAGAGGAGAAGATGTTTGGTTTTGGCTAGCTGAAGAGGCCGTGACCATGGCCAGCAGTAACTCAGTATTTTCATTTACTGAAAAGTTTTCATTGAGATTTTCCTTGCCATTTGACCCAGTAATCTCTCTATCCTGTAATGAATGCCAATTCTGTGATATCATGGAAGTCTCAATTTCCAAAATTCTTGAACTAAGGTTCCATTTAGCCCGTATAAATTTCCTAAGATCCTCACCGCTTATGACAGCTACTTGGATCTTCCTGGGTATCAGTTTCTCTTATGGAGTCTACCCCACTCTGACCTGGCTGAAACTCACGCATGTAACCCAGATACATAGAACTGAGTCTTTTGTATAAGTAGAAAACACCACATACACAGGAGAAGCCACATCTACATCTTATTTGGCCCAGTGTCCTATACCTATTGATTGATTGCTACAAGAAATTAAGATGGTATCATATTTTATATTTAAATATGTGTTTATGTCACTGAACAAAAGCTAAGTAAGTGAAGATAAGGGTATCCTCAAGAACACAAAAGTCAGTGTAGGAGAAAAACACACAAGGAGGGCATGTGAGGGCACAGGGAAGACTGCTTTATTTTTCAGCATCAGCCTCTACTTTCAGCTTCACCTCCCACACACTGCCTGTTCTGATACTATAAGCAAACTCACAGAGAGGCTGGAACTGCCAGGAAAAAAAAATCTAAAAATTCTTTCTAAATTACTAGTAACCATATTAAGAAAAGGCCTGAATCAAGAAAACAACCTGACAGAATTTTCCAAAAAAAGAAAAGCAAATATATTTTCTAAAGTAAGCTACAGAGTATGGGATAGATAAGTATGCATAATATTACTCCAAATAGATACAACCTGGAAGTTCTATTTTTAAATTGATAAAATAAGTTCTATCTGTAGCTAGCTATGCTTGTTATTGACAGATGCCATCCTAAAAGGACCATACAACTGAGTGTTTAGTAATGAACATAAGTAATTTCCCTCTTCTTGTCCTGTGATTTTCAGAAAGGACTGTTTTCTGCACAAATGTGAGTATCCATTATCATGGACAACCACAGCACAGATCCTAAGTAGGTCAAAAAACCACACCGGGAACAAAAGAAACAGTCTTCTTGTTCTGTATTTTCTGTCTGCCACAGTTGGGAGAGCCATAAAATGTTCTAAGACTCAGCTCTGCATCAGCCCTGTTTTCCTCTTACACAGTGTATGACTCCATAGATATCCTCCAGAAAAGAAATGCTTGAAAGGAAGCCAGGGCATATCTACAAGCCTGAGACTCCAGATGCACATAGACTGCCTTAGGGAAAGTACCTGGAAGACAGTGCTATGGACCCAGATGTTGCCATGTTTAAGGAACAAAACATATATTTAATTTGACAGCCCACGCCTGTATTCCCAGTACTTGAAATACAGAGCCAGAAAGATCTTTGCAAATTCTAGGGCAGCCTGATAAGTTTTAGTAAAGTCAAGACAACAACATAATAAGAACTCTCTCTCTCTCTCTCTCTCTCTCTCTCTCTTTCTCTCTCTCTCTCTCTCTCTCTCTCT
>NC_034595.1:26872051-26873854 GCF_900095145.1 Mus pahari | reverse complement strand
CATGTGTGTGTGTGTGTGTGTGTGTGTGTGTGTGTGTGTGTGTAATGTTTAATGATGTTTATAGTGTACAGAACTTGATCACAGGTTGGGGAAGAAGATAAAAATCTAAACTGTTATAGGCACCATAATAGAGGAAAATGAACTCATTTAGAGTATCATACAGTTGCTGTTTTAAGATTGTGAATTCTTGAGTAGTTAGATTACCTCTATAAATCTACCTTTAATGTAGAAATAGGAATTTGTGCCTTGGGTAGAGTTTATAAATGACATATCAAGGCAGTGAATACTGAGTGTGGTTCCATAGTATATGGTGATAATTTGGGATAGATTTATATATTCTAGTTTCCTTTCCTTCTAAGCATATGACAAAACTTTGTGTCTTAAGGTATGATTTGTTTAGGCCAATTAGCCACTGAGGGATTCATGACAATATCTTCATATATATATATATATATATATATATATATATATATATATATCTTTATTTACATTTCAAATATTATCCCCTTTGCTGGCTTCCTATCCCCTGCTCAGAAACCCACCAATTCCTGCTGCCTGGCTCTGGCATTTCCCTACACTGGGGCATAGAGACTTCACAGGACCAAGGGCCTATCCTCCCATTGATGATCAACAAGGCTATCCTCTGATCCCTCCATGTGTACTCTTTGGTTGGTGGTTTAGTCCCTGGAAGTTCTGAGGGTACTGGTTGGTTCATATTGTTTGTTCCTCCTAAGAGGCTGCAAACCCCATCAGTTCCTTGGGTCCTTTCTCTAATTCCTCCATTGGGGACCAGGTGCTCAGTCCAATGATTGGTTGTGAACATCCACATTCATATTAATCAGGATCTGGTAGAGCCTGTCAAGAGTCACTTATATCAGGTTCCTGTCAGCAAGCACTTGTTGGCATCCACAGTAGTGTCTAAGTTTGGTGATAATATTTGGCATGGATCCCCAGGTGGGGCAGTCTCTAGACGGTCATTCCTTCAGTCTCTGCTCCATAATTTGTTTCTATAACTCCTTCTATGGGTATTTTGTTCCCCCTCCTAAGAAAAAATCGAACTATCCACATTTTGGTCTTCCTTCTTCTTGAGTTTCATGTGGTTTGTGAATTTGATCTTGGGTATTCATAGCTTCTGGGCTAATATCCACTTATCGGTGAGTGCATACCATGTATGTTCTTTTGTGATTGGGTTACCTCACTCAGGATGATATTTTCTAGTTCCATCCATTTGCCTAAGGATTTCATAAATTCATTGTTTTTAATAGCTGAGTAGTACTCCATTGTGTAAATGTACCTCATTTTCTGTATCCATTCCTCTGTTGAAGGACATCTGGATTCTTTCCAGCTTCTGGCTATTATAAATAAGACTGCTATGAACATAGTAGAACATGTATCCTTATTACATGTTGGAGCATCTTCTGGTTGTATACCCAGAAGTGTTATTTCTGGGTCTTCAGGTACTACCATGTCCAATTTTCTGAGGAACTGCCAAACTGGTTTCCAGAGTGATTGTATCAGCTTCTAATCCCACCAGCAGTGGAGGAGTGTTCCTCTTTCTCCACATGCTCTCCAGCATCTGCTGTTACGTGAGTTTTTAATCTTAGCCATTCTTACTGGTATGAGGTGGAATCTAGGGTTGATTTGATTTGCATTTCCCTGATGACTAAGGGTGTTGAACATTTTTTCAGGTGTTTCTCAGCCATTGGGTATTCCTCAGTTGAGAATTCTTTGTTTAGCTCTGTACCCCATTTTTAATGGGGTTTTTTGAATTTCTGGAGTCCAGCTTCTTGAGCTCTTTGTATA
>NC_034595.1:26852185-26871252 GCF_900095145.1 Mus pahari | reverse complement strand
TACGGATGGTTGTGAGCCACCATGTGGTTGCTGGGATTTGAACTCCGGACCTTCGGAAGAGCAGTCGGGTGCTCTTACCCACTGAGCCATCTCTCCAGCCCCTTCCTAGATGTTTTGAGTTAGGAACTTTTTGCATTTTGCATTTTCTTTGACTGTCATGTCAATGTTTTCCATGGTATCTTTTACACCTGAGATTTTCTCTTCTATTGCTTGTATTCTGTTGGTGATGCTTGCATCTATGATTCCTCATCTATTTCCTAGGTTTTCCATCTCCAGTGTTGTCTCCTTTTTTTATTTCTTTATTGTTTCTATTTCCATTTTTAGATCCTTTATGTTTTTTTTTTCAATTCCTTCACCTGTTTGGTTGTGTTTTCCTATAATTCTTTAAGGGATTTTTGTGTTTCATCTTTAAGGACTTCTACCTGTTTACATGTATTCTCCTGTATTTCTTTAAGGGAGTTATTTATGTCCTTCTTAAAGTCCTCTATCATCACCATGAGATGTAATTTTAAATCACAGTCTTGCTTTTCTGGTGTGTTGGCATAACCAGGGTTCACTGTGGTGGGAGAACTGGGTTATGATGATGTCAAGTAGTCTTGGTTTCTGTTGTTTATGTTCTTGTACTTGCCTTTTGACGACTGGTTATCTCTGGTGTTAGCTGGTTTTGCTGTCTATGACTTTGGCTTGTCCTTCCTGCAAGCCTGTGTGTCAGTACTCCTGGGAGACCAGTTCTCACTGAGAGGAATTTGGGTATAGAGAGTTGTGGTACAGGGGTGCACACAGAGACCAGAAGGATCCTATCCCCAGCTGATTCTTGGTTCCTGTGTTCTGATGGCTCTGTGAGTGTCTCTCTTCGGCTAGGAATTTGAAGAGGAGTGGTGGTCTTACCTGTGTAGGCACTCCTGGGAGACCAGCTCTCTCCTGGTGTTATTTGTATGTGTAGCTCTGTGGCACAGGATCAGTTCTAGGTGTAGACAGAGACTGGAAGACTTCTGTTCCAAGTTGCTCCTAGGTTCCCGTGTCCTGAGGGTTCTGGGTGGGTTCCTCTGAGCAGCAATGGTGATCCTATTTGCACTCACATGCTGTTCCATGCTATTGGGAGGCTCACTCCGTCCCAGTGCTATTTGGGTATGGAGCCCTCTCACAAAGGATCCAACAATATCTTTTAATTACTGTGATATTATTTGTGATGCAGCCTTCAATCATATTTGGTCACTGTGTGATATGGTGATCAAAATATACATGTAACTGCCATGGGACATGAAGAGAAAGCAGAAAGAGAAATGTTGTACAGAACCACTGATATTTCAGGGAAAGAATATTATAACAGCATGGTGTAGACCACCATTGCTAAGAGGATAATCTAACAAATGTTGGACAATGTTTACTTTGAGTTTTTGTGACTATGTTATCCAAGACCAAGGTAGTTCACAAGGGAAGGACCTTGGTATGTTAGTTACATGTGCTTAAAAAAAGAAAAGGCAAATAATCCTCGTTCCTGAATCTGTGCTGTGACTTTGTAAAGTGAGGATTTAAATGTTCACATTAAGCCTCATGGGATAAAGACAAAATAATCTATAGATTAAAAGCTTAAGAGCTCTGAACATCAGTCAGAATAGTCCAAATCAAAGAATCAAGGTCAACGGACCAGGAAAAAATAGAATTTAAGTATTTGCAGCCTTTAAAACCCATCAATAGATGAAAAAACATCTGTTTCCTGTTCTAGAGCATAAAGCCATGTTACTAAAGGGTGGTGAGCAACTTTAAAAAACCCTGCTTTTTCCTAGCCAAAATAAACAAATATATTATCAAACTGTCCTTTTCTGTCAATGTCTCAGCTATAGATGTCACCACAGGATGCATGATGTTTCTCATTTTCCATCCAGAAAAAGTAGAATGCTTCACTCTACTGGATATGTACCACATTCCTAAAAGGCCAGCATCAATTTCAAAGTGTGAACATTCACACCTTTATAGACATCTAGACAGAAGAAATGAAAGGCACTGGACTGAAAGGAACAAAAAACAAGACAAAAACAACAACAACAACAAAAAAAACCAAAATAAACAACAACTTTCTTAGTCAGACCTAGTTAAATCCAGCAAACATTAACTCCACATTCCAGTGTATCAGATCCTATGCCCACCCCTCAACAGGTGAGGGATCTTAATCTTCTTTTTTGAAACTGAGTTTCCTCATATTAAGATTAATGACAACAGATTCTATTTGTGAGGTGAGCTTCCAATTATCAAGCATAAAACTTTGTGTATGTTAAATCTTTCCATATTTTTAATAACCCTAATGTATAACATTTTTATAGGTCTTATAAGGTAAAATGAGGCTCTCATCTAGTAAAACCCAAGTCCAAGACACAAATTCAGATTTTTATAACTTGAGTCTAATCTCTCTCCACCCACCCTCTCTCTCTCTCTCTCTATCTCTCTCTCTCTCTCTCTGTGTGTGTGTGTGCCTGTGTTTAGACAGAACCTCACTGAGTAAACCTCACACACTGGCCACTTGCTATGTAGATCATGCTGGCCTTGAAATGACAAAATGACCTGTGTCTGCACCCTGAGTACTGGAGTTAAAGGTTGCATACCACATGCTGCACTAAGCCTAAATTCATTTTTTCTTTTGTTTTTGAGAATATAATATATTGAAATAATTTTCCCTTTCTTTTCTTCCCCAAATCCTCCAATATTCCCCTCATTACTATCTTTTAAATGCATGCCTATTTTATTAATTATTACATTCACATATGCATATATACATATATTCATAAGTATAAGCTGCTTTGTATCTCTGAAGATGTATGTCATGTTTGGGGTAGAAGAAGTCACAATGTATAAAACAACTACCACCTGTCCTGATACAAAGCTAGAACATGGTAAGCATATGTTCCTCTTTCCTTTTTTTCTGTCATTATCTATTTATTTTCATTAGATAGTAAATATTCAGCATATATTAGGTGAGGAGACTGGACCTCAAGCAGCTGATTGGGTTTTTCCAAGCTCACCACAAACATTCAAGGACTACTTGTCATAGCTCTTACATAGCATAGCTCCCACATTGCTGATGGTTGATGGCTGAAAACTTTAAACCTGGGTAAAAAAGTCCTCTCATTGGTATTTTTCCCACGGTCAACATTGTAGGATCTCTTTTGATGTTCCTTCAAACATCAGCCAGCATGGCAGTAGAGGTCTGTGATGTCAGTAGTAGGGAAGTTACATGATCTTGAGCTGAAGACCAGTCTGCGTGTGACAGTTATTCTTGGTTGTCATTTTGACTATATCTGAAATTAACTAAACTGCAAGATGCTGTGTACACCTTTGAGAGATTTTTCATGGCTGGAACATTTGAGGTGAGAAGAGTCACCCTAAATCTAGGTCATTGGAGTTAGGAAACCCATAAATCTGGGCAGCTCCTTCTGATGGCAGTCTACATAAGGGACATGGAAGAAGGAAGTTCTTGTTCTTTGTCTGATTGTGGTCAATCTTCACTGGCAACTTCATTCCTTTATTGGAATTAGAGCCTGATTCTTTAGAATTCTGGTGTATACTGAAGACCACCCTAGACATCTAGCCAGGATACGAGATCAGGAGTGACACTTCCCACAGTAGATTGGGCACTCCCAGATCAATCACTAAGAAAATGCCACCACAGACTTGAATATAGGCAATCTGATACAGGTATTTTCTCAGTTGAAGTTCCCTCTTCCCATATAACCCCGTTTTATATCAAGTTGTTAAAAGGCTATCCAGCATATCCTGTCACAGACAAACATAAATAAATTAATTAATGTCCTGCACAATTATTCATGGAGCATAATGACCTGAAAACTAGGAAAGTCCCTGGTGGGTGGGTATTTATTCTGTTTTTCTCCTGTATGTCTAGCAGCATTTCTGGGTGCCCTGAGTATAGGGTACTAAGTTTACTATCTTCCAAATGTTCTGATTTATTTATAATCATGAGGAAAAAAATACAACCTTATCCTCTGTTCGTTAAGACAGTTTGCTTCTAAACCTTACAGGTCTTGCTTCCAACATGTCAGGGAAGTTAGACGGAAGTTAAAATCAAGACAGCTACTCCAGCTCCAGTCAGGCCACTGTTGCTCAATCAACAGGGATCTGACCACAGGCCCAGTCATCACCTACTCCAGTCTGGAACATCAGCACACCTGGAGGTAGAGCCAAGAAGGGTAAGTACCGGGGTTAGGTGAGTCCTACCCTGAAGGCAGCAAGGAGACCTGTCGTCAGAACTGGCAGGGGCCTAGGTAGCTGAACCTCCAGAAGTTATGGAGTGGATAGCAACTGACAGCTGGCCCCAGTGAAGGCAAGCATTCAGACTAGCAGTGCAGGAGGCCAGAGGTTGGGCAATGACTACAAAAATACAGCGACACTGAGGCAGCTTCTGGACTAAGGGACAAAAGTCAAAGTGTCAATTTCGGTTGCCACCTCATTCTTGCTGAGTAACCATAAGACAACTATTTGTTTTCTCTGTGACCAAAAATGAGTGTGACATGATATCTACTTCCTAAAATGTCTATATCTCAGGATATGAAAAGGTCAATATATTGTCTTGTACTTAATATGTAGACAAATGTATCTTTTCCTTTTCACACTAAATTTCTGAGCTAAATATAAGTTGAAGGAAGGTATAGACTTCTTTTTGGGGGGGATATTTTTACCCCATTTACTTTTAGTTTGAATTGATAAAGATTGGTTCTTAGATGTTCAAAAGAATCTAATTTCAGTGTTTCTTCTGTAATCATTCTACCTAATAATCTTCCTGTGCATGATCCTAAACCTACTTGTTTAAGAGAATTATTACATAGCTGAAAATAACATCTGATGAGTCTGTCCACATCCCCTGCAGCCTACCACCGTTGCCTTGGCTCTCTAACCTGCTTCCTAATTGGCCATATCTAAAGCTCAGTCTGTGACTCCTACACTAAAAACAAGATCAAGAGCAAGCTGAAGGCAGATACTCAGACAAGAAAGGGAGGTACAAAAGTACACACAGCCCTATCCAAACTTAACATAGAGATCTATAGCAATCAACCACCTTACTGTTCCAGTGGATATACCTTTGACTGTGGAATTAAACCCTAGGTCTTCAAATGGTTCCAGGAAGACTTGGTGCACCAGCAGCCTTCTGGAAGTGGCCACACAGTCAGCAAGTCACATTCTGAAAGCCCTGTAACGTTTTCAAATATTAACAATTATGGAAGTAAACCAAGGCCTTTGAGCCACTTGTCAAGATGATGAAACAGTGCTTGAATCAGTTCTGATTTTCAAGTTTCCCTTTGGCTAATGTGACTTAAATAATCCTAACTTCGAATTACCAGTTCCCTTCATCTCTCCCTCTCCCTCTCCCTCTCCCTCTCCCTCTCCCTCTCCCTCCCCCCTCTCTCTCCCCCCTCCCCCTCTCTCTCCCTCTCTCTCTCCCTCCCTCCCTTTTCCCTCCACTCTCTCTCCCCTCCCACCCCCTTTCTTTCTCTCTGTTTCCTTAGCCAGGACTAACAACATCTTCAAATTCTATTCAACTTTATTGAAAGAGTTACAAGAATTAAAAAGGAAGGGCTGGAGAGATAGCTCAGCTGTTAAAGGCTAGGCATACAACCAAAAATATAAGAAGTTAAAGATTATGTCTAGACAAAAACCTCTCTTACCACCTCCTGGTCCTCCTTCAAGCCTTGTGTAGCTCACTGTGATGTAGCCAAAAGGGTCCCAGGTTTTAATATGCATGAAACAAATTTTTTACCATAAACCTAACTGAACTATGCAAGCAATATGAATACCAGAAGAAAACTAGTATTTCTTGAGGTAGGTCACTAATGAACCTTCCTGTATATTGCTAGGAATTAGGGGTAGTAGTCAAAATATTTAGCAAGAAGGCAAGGGGCATCATCCTGAATACATAAGAAGCTAATGGTAAAAAGCTAGTTTCGAATCTTGAAAATATTTACAGAATTACCTATAACAAAGCCCTGTAGTGACTCAACTGACACATTTGTTTAAGATTTGCCTTTGTTTATGAGTGTATGTGTGTCTCTATGAGAATGGGCGCTGCATGAGTATGGCTATCTGCAGAAGTCATAGAAAGGCATCAAATCCCCTGGAACTTTAATTATGGGCAGCTGTGAGCTGCTGATTTGGCTCTAAGGTTGCAACCAAGCCTGGGTCTTATTTAGGTTCTAGTAGAACTATGTACTAGTAAATCCAGTAGAGACACCATCTTTTCCAACGAAGCTGGAGAACCAAAGAACTGTCAATACACAGTCTCCCTAGACAATTCTCATTATGGAAATCAAGTCCATTGGTGAGATAATATTGTATGGGAAGTGTTAAAGAGACATGGTTTCATACTGAAAGACAATGTGCAATGTACATACAGGGAAAATACAGTAGAAATGGCTTTAACAAGTATCCACGTAAGTGCCCAAATGTTAAGTTTTATAGGCTCTATGGTCAAAGCAATGTAATAAATTTAGCACAGAACTGCCATTTACCTGAGAGCACTAAAAACCTGCCCTACAAAGCTGGGATTAAAGTCGTGAGTCACCACTGCCCAGCACATCTCTCTCTCTTAAAACAAACATTCATTTAAAAAAAAATCTAAAAAAAAAAAAATCAAAATAAACAAGAAAATGGCCAATAAAACAAAGCAAGACAAGAATGCCCAAACAAAACAAAACATGATCAAAAGTCTACAAAAGTACCATTATGTTCTTAGCTAAGCTACTTATAGATATGGGGTCTGTCCTGAGGTGTGGACAAGATTCCCAGTAACACTTCATTGGATAAAGCTAATTTTTTCTTTGCCAGTGCGTATCATTTGCAGTTAGGTTACTGGTGGAGGTCCATGTCCACTTCATTCTCTCACTGATGGAACCCCATCAGTCCTTACCAGTGAAGGCCTGTGCTTGTGTCACTCTGAATTCATTTGTTCATCAGACCTGTTATATTCCAATAATGATTATCACTGGTGTCATGTGTCACCCCTGGCTCACAATTATTTTTCACATCATCTTGTGCATTTATCTCCGAGCCTTAAAGAGTAAGTTTTGATAAAGACAGAGCATTTATAGCTGAGTATTCCAATATGTCTCACTTTCTGCCAATCATTCAGTTTTGGATTTGTTATTTTTCTTTGAAGAGGGCAGACTGAGGCACTTCTCTATGGGTATACTAGTATCTCACTGGGAGACATTTCATTGCTATGCTCCTTTATCAGAGTACCAGCAGTGGTAGTAGTACTTCCCCTAGGCCCTTTTTCTATCTAGTCTTAGGTTCTTAGACGCTTTAGCAATGTCAGGCACAGAGCTCCATCCCATGGAATGAGATTTAAGCCCAATTAAAAACCTGGTTGGTTATTTCCATAAATTTGTACCATTATTGCTTTAGTGTATCTCTCAGGAAGATCACTGATGCAGAAGTTGTAACTAAGAGATATGTATGATTCTCTTCTTCTTCTGGTAGTGTGCAGAGTGCCTTCCAGTGCTCTTTATAGTGATAAATATTCTAAAATGGACTGTGGTCATGGACAAATAGTTCTGTGTCTGTTCTAAGAAAGAAGAAACTGGAGCAGGTGGGATGAATTAGTAGAGAAGAGTGTATGTCATCTGAGGTGAACCCTCAGGTACAACATGGTAGAAGGAGAAAATTGGTTCCCATAAATTGCCCTCTGAACTCCACATGTATGCCATGGCATGAGTACACACCCACACATATCCACCCCCCCATATTCACCTAGCCACCTCCCCACGCACATAGAAGCACTCACATTAAATAAATAAATAAATAATAAAAATTCAAAACCATGGAATTGTATATATTAAATGATAGTGATTTATTTGTATTCTATACCTATAAACTATTTTTTAAAGATGTGGGAAGAGTTCTCTCAGCGCCAACTTTTTATGAAGCACTTGGGACTGAGGAAGTGGCTCAGGGATAGAGAAAGGGCTTAGTATGCACAATAGGGGTTCAGTTTTTCCCACCACAAAGAGGGAGAAAGGGAGGGGGAAATAATAAGCAAAAAGAACTCAGGAGCTTCAAGGTTATATTTTTCTCGTCCTTCTTTCTATTAATAGGAGAAAAAATGAAAGAAAGTGCTCAGTAGTGGCAGTAACTGTGGGCTTGAATTTCATCCCCGTTGGCATTTAGGATTCAGTGCAAGGAATCACTCTGCCTCAGCACCTGAATAATTTACAACTGCTAAAATATCCGCCCATGTCACGGACAAACCCACTTTGCACTGTACTCTGATTGACTACAGGATTCCACCTAAGCACTTTGGGAACAGCAGCTTAGTCTATCCCCAGCCACAGACATCTATCAAAACTCCGCTTCCCCTGCAGAGCTACTTTCTGCAGTGTCTGGTATCGCCTTCTGGGTCTTCAGCCAAACCTTATTCAAACCCCAGTCTACCACTGTCTATACGTAGTGGGACAAAAGACCCAACATTTTTATTGGGTCTTTTCATTTTTGTCCTTGTAAAGTAAGCATAGTAATTACTACCTCCCAAGGCTGCTTTTGAGGTTTAATGAGATGGAAGGTGTTTACTATGGGGTTTGATGCATGGTAGAGGGCTTATTATTTTGGTTGTTATAACTTGCCAAGTGATTCATTTATTCTTTCATTTAACCAATATTTGTACTAAACCCTACAGTGTTCTATTACAGCCTTTATGGAGCTGCTAATCAATGTAGATTAGAGATAACGAGAATGCCCACAAAAGAAGAAGCAGTTTAACAATCACAACGAGTGCTATGAATGTGTGGTAAGGGGAAATACACATTGTGCATAAGGAACAAACAAATTCTTAGTTCGGAAACTGGAGTGGGTAAGGATACTTGCTGCTCTTACAAAACCTGGGTTCATATTCCGGGACCCACAGATCAGCTTACAGTCATCTGTAACTCCAGTTCTAGAGATTCCAGTATCCTTTTATGGCATCTGTGAGTACTAGGCATGCGCATGGTGCAAATGTATGCATTCAGACAAAGCACTAGAACACACAAACAAACAAAAATGTAAAAGCATTATTACTTCAGTAAATGTTTGCTGGTTGATCAGCTAATTGATTACAATCAGGCCACAGGACCTGCCATAGTTACATGTATATCTGGCACATCTCCAGAACTTTCCTTTCTGTTCTCCTCCTTCTGAAGGCTTACATTCCTTTTCCCATCACTACCAGGTCATTCAGGAACTAATTCATTTTGCCTTGGGAAGATCCTCACATATCAGATAGTCAGATCTTTTACAATATCCCACACTTCACAGACAAAGTAGAATTTTATTCCAGGCCCATTGGTGTTAGGCAGTTTTCTCTAAAGATATATAAAAGTTTTAGGACAGGGGGCTGAGGAGATAGAAGGACATGAAAGACTACTCATCTACTCCAATTATACTACAAAGGAGGGGAATAAAATAAAAATAATTGAAGCAGTAGAGATTACCCATCAAATAAGAACATGACTATTAGCAAGTAGCACAAATATAAGTCCACAAGGAAAACATATACACATATATGGACACCAAAATACTGAAGGTTTTGAAAACCTAATAGAAAAAATCTAAAACACTTATCGTTTGGATCTGCAGGTGCTAGGTTGTCAAGCCCCATGAAACATTTCTCTGGGAATTGGGGCCCCTGAGGAGTACAGCTAGTGTCATATGCAGAAGGAGAATCCATTTTTTGCTGGATAATCTCCTGTGTTTATTTGAATTTTTACTCTGTGCTTTCATAATTAATGATAAAAGATATTCTCTACAAAATCAATAAGAGGATAAAAACTAATTTGAGAAGTGCTGTTTATTCTTCAGTATTTACAAGGGTAAATTTTGGTCTGCTTAATCATTGTAGGTCATTTATATTTAGGTACAAAGAGAAAATATAGCACATTATCTAAGCCTGCATGAACAATAACTTATCACAAAAGAGAAAGAACAATGAAAAGGAGAGCAAGGTCCTAGAATTCTTTGTTATTTACATGCTAAGTGGATCTGTCCTTTCCCAGCCTTTTAAAAAAGATAGACATTGCCTGGACTGGAAAGTCTAAAATCCTATCTAATCAACTCCTCCCCCCGTCAATACTCCTGAGCATAAAGGTGATATATCTATTATGAATTTTCCTATCATTTTAAAATGTGACTCATGCTCAGTAATAGTCAAATAAGAAACATATAAGTATACTTCCTTTTCACTTCCAAGGTTAATGGCTGCTGTGGAGCTGACCATGTGCTGCTTAAAACCACAGGGGACTTCAGATGACTGTCCTTGAAAATGCAGGTCTAGACTCATACAAGTTGCCCAGTTCCCACCTGAGCTAGTACTTACCAGCCAGGTGAGAAGGAGTAGAAAAACATTTTCACAAATTATCTGTGGAAAAACTGTGTACACTGTGCATAATGAGACCTTTTTGAAGTTTGTATACTTCTGTCTTGTTGATACTTATTTCCTGGAGCCCTTACAATTGTGTTTATCAGTTGGGTGGGGATTCAGTGCTACCTTAATTGGTGAGGGGTAAATTGCCTTGGCAAGATCTCCTAATTTCATGATCAATAATTAAGAATGACTTGCTTCACTAATAAGTTCACTGATGGTGGTGGCAGAGTTTAAAATCTTAGGTAACAATTTCCAATTCTAGTGGCCCTGAGATTATTCTTTTCAGAAAACATTAAGACATTCAAACACTGAGACAAAACACTTAGCTAATGTTATCTGTATCTATAAAAATATGAGCAACTTAAATGTTGTATAGCACTATCCTCTGAGATAAAACACCCCATATTAGAGGGAAGTTCGTTAGAAATAGGATGTTCTAAAGGAAGGTTAAATCTTACAATGAAGCCTGTAGTCATTCCTGCTCCCATAAGTAAGCGCAATAAAACTGACTGGTTCACCAAGTAGGACTTTGATAATATTCTGTGCTCTGTCACTGGTCCTATCTGTGACAAATAAACATTTGTTCCCATCTCCCCTGGTGTAATGGCACCCAAGAACTCAGAAGAAAGTCTTTCTCAGTTCACTTTGGCCCAACAACCCATACCTTGATGAATAGTCTAAATTTTTCCCTAATAAAAATGGCCAATAATGTTTTCAAATCATTAAGACTTATTACAACTACACTATTTTATAAAATTGCAGTACAGTTCTTTAATTCCCCACAAATCCCATGTTTTTTCTTATGCTCAGCATTCTACCAGAATGTCATCCCAACTATCCCTCTTCATCGTGCTCACTCTCCAGGTTTTGGAAAATGACTACTTTTTCTTTAAAACATGCATTACATGTCATCTCTACCAAAAGTTCTCTTGTCCTTTTCCATGTCACATAAGAGCATATATTCCAGTAACGATAGCAGGGTAAAAATCTGGCAGAAAGTGATACATGGGTGTCATCTTAAAATTACAGTTTATAATGTGAGGCAAGAGCTTAGGTCAAGGAAGTACTGTATGCCTAAAACAAGAGAACCAATACAGCAGATTACAGTATGGATGGCTGTAGACAGCCATAAAACGAATGGTAGTCTACAAACAAGATTTAAAGACAAGTAATGGTAGTCTCTTTAGATGGGCCATCTCAGGGTCCTCAAAGGGGCATAATAAAGACAAGTGATAATGACCAACTCTAGTTGGGTAGCTTCAAATTGGCTTTGGGAAATTCTGACCATGGAACATATTTGTACCCTTTGGGTAGTGAACTTTTCAAGTTTAGGTGTACTTAAAAACCCATATTCATGTGCTGATATCTCATATATCTACTTATAGCAAACTAAATTCTGGGTATAATTGGCTAAAAAATAACTCTGATCAGTTTTCTGGAAGTTCCTACCTTAGTAGAGGCACAGGAAGGGTATAACAGGAAGGCAAGAACTATAAGCCCTCATGTTTGCTAGGGTCAGGGGTTTTTATTTTGCTCAGCCCTTTCTTTTTCTAAACAGACATTCATTCTTCTTGATTGTTTTAAGTAAACTTCTATGACTCTTTCTCTTTCCAAAACACAATAGTAAAAACTAAAGCTGAGGTTAAAACCAGAAAAAACTAAAGATATCCTATTGGTAATGACTTACAAGTTTTAAGTTCTTTGTACACATTGGATATTAGCCCTCTATTGGATTTACGGGTGGTAAGATCTTTTCCCAATCTGTTGGTTGCCTTTTTTGTCTTACTGACAGTGTCCTTTGCAATTTTATGAGGTCCCATTTGTCAATTCTTGATCTTACAGCGCAAGCCATTGGTGTTCTGTTCAGAAATGTTTCCCCTGTGCCCATATGTTTAAGTCTCTTCCCCACTTTCCACTCTATAAGTTTCAGTGCCTCTGGTTTTATGTGGAGGTCCTTGATCCACTTGGACTTGAGCTTTGTACAAGGAGATAAGAATGGATCAATTTGCATTCTTCTACATGATAACCGCCAGTTGTGCCAGAACCATTTGTTGAAAATGCTGTCTTTTTTCCACTGAATAGTTTTAGTTCCTTTGTCAACTATCAAGTGACCATAGATGTGTGGGTTCACTTCTGGGTCTTCAATTCTATTCCACTGATATACCTGTCTGTCACTGTACCAGTACCATGTAGTTTTTATCACAATTGCTCTGTAGTACAGCTTTAGGTCAGGGATGGTAATCCCACCAGAAGTTCTTTTATTGTTGAGAGTAATTTTTGATATCCTAGGATTTTTGTTCTTCCAGATGAATTTGCAAATTGATGGGGAGTGCATTGAATCTATAGATTGCTTTCGGCAAGATGGCCCTTTTTACTATATTAATCCTCCCAGTCCGTGAGCATTGGAAATCTTTACATCTTTACATCTTCTGAGATCTTCTTTAATTTCTTTCTTCAGAGACTTGAAGTTCTTATTATACAGATCTTTCACTTGCTTAGTTAGAATCACACCAAAATATTTTATATTATATTTATAACATATACAATTTATATATACATAAATATTTATATATATATGATATGCATATGTGCTTTATCTGTCTTGGTATCACATTTATCCCACTGTCAAAGAAGACCAATGATACCAAAGGGGACACATGGTGGAACTCATGGCTCTAGCTGCATATGTAGCAGAGGATAACCTCATTGGATATCAATGGGAGGAGAGGCCCCAGTATAGGGGAATGCCAGGGCTAGGAAGCAGGAGTGGGTGGGTTGTTGAGCAGGGGGAGTGGGAGGGGATAGGAGATTTTTTGGAGGGGAATCCAGGAAAGTGGATAACATTTGAAATGTAAATAAAGAAAATATTTAATAAAAAAATAAGTTTTGATGAGATGTATGCAAGAAAAACAGCAAAATAAGATGTAAGGAAATGTCAGTAAGAAATGTCAGTGATCAATTTCAAAAATTCCCTTTAAGAATTGGTAGCTTTGGATGAAACGAACAATATTTAATGGAAAGCCCATGCCATCTGTCTCCAGCTCATAACTTCACTAGCCTCACCCACACCCCATACCAGTAGCATTCTGGGATTTTGGTATCACAATATTACTGTGTTGAATTTGTTTCTGTGTCTGTATTCTTTATGAGAATGGAATGGAACACATTCGAAATGTATTATTGTATCTCTGATGCCCAGAAAATTGCCAATAGGCTTTTCAGGGTTTTGTATCTCTGTTCAACACACATTTCCTGGAACTTCTACATTTTAGCCATCCTCTGGTCCACCCTAATAGATAAAAGAGGTGTATAACCACAGTGAGGCTTCCTAATTTTCTGATTTGCAATATGAAATTGATTGCTATTGCAGCCATCACAAGTTTTGGAATGATCACTACTCCCAACTGCACATAGAAGTTGAGAACCTTTGCTAAGAACTTATAAAGACCAATGTTCCTCACCCTTGGGGGTGGGGTGGGGTGTTTGATTTTGGAAAACATTGCTGCATGGATAAATGAAGGTATTTCTTAAGTATCAAATTTTAGCCTTCATAATGGAATACCTCAAAGGTACAAATCTAAATTATGACTCCCCTCCCCATTTTATTTCAAGTAACACCAAAAAATATTCATATTTAATAGTTACTTAACATACTGGGGTAGGGCATCCTACATTCAAAAAATATTGTTGAGTATTTTTTTTTAAACAATATATGGATTGGATGCTAGCATAAAAGGACACACTCTAGCTAATGAAGGTACAATTTGGAAAGAAACCTGAGCCATCCTCTTTGTGGCATATTTTTAAATTTGCTTTGTTCTTCTAATTTACTGTTCTTGGGTGGCTACATGACTGGAGCTGCAAACTCAGCTTCTGTAGTGACCCTTGAGTTACAGCCCAACTTTTCCTTTCCTTGCTCTTCAGAATTAGAACTGAACAGGAGGTGCTATTTACACCCGGTGGAAAAACATTTTCCAGACCTGCAAGCCAAGTGTACTGGTCAAGGTGCCCCTCAACCCTGTGGCAGGACACCCATCTGGAAAACACAGCTCCCTTGAGGTTTGGGAAATCAAAAAGTGAAGCTACCCCAGATAAAGTTCCAGGTAGTATGAAAGAACATGAAGGTTTTTGTTTGTTTGTTTGTTTGTTTGTTTTTCTTTCCAACTCCAGTGATTCAGTGACTCTATCATTCTTCTCTCTGAGTCTTAAAAAAATAAAAAAATTGTCAAGCTAAGTTGTAGCTCATGTTCAGTCCTGAAACATTATGTTCTCTTAATTTTCTAGAGGGCACTAAATACCAGGGCCTGACTTTTAAGTCTAAAATTAAAGCATTTTAGAGGGATTGTATTGATATTATCTCCATATTTTTTTCTAATGCAGCAATTTATACTTTTAGAATAAGAGTTAATTAACCTAACCATGATCTATTAACATGCAAATTATCTTCCCTGCTTTCAAGTAACCATACTCCAAACTATAGCATAAATACTAGGCCACAGAACATTATGTGAGTAGTCCTTGAAAGGGCTTTACCAATATTTTAATCACTAATTTTAACAATGTTGGACTCATATTCAGCCTTCATTTCCACATGCAGTTAAACTATTTATGCCTATGGCACTTGTGGTGGTTTGCATCAGCATGGCTCCCATAGACTCGCGTGTTTGAATGACTGACTCATGGGGAGTGACATATTAGGAGATGTGACCTTATTGGAGCAGGTGTGGCCTTGTTGGAGTAATTGTGCCAATTGTGGAGGAGGGCTTTGAGGTCATAAATTCTCAAGCTATGCCCATTATGGTACAGTCTCTCCTTGCTACCTATGGATCAAGATGTAGATATCTCAGCTCTGTCTTCAACACCACATCTGTCTGTATGCTGCCCTGGTTCCCCACATGGCAATAATGGACTAAACCTCTGAAAGTGTAAACCAATCCTAATTAAGTTTTTCTCTTTATAAGAGTTGTATTGGCCATAGTGTTTCTTCTTCACTGCAATAAAACCCAAAGATAGTACTGTTTCCAAAAAAAAAAAAAAAAAAAAAAAAAAAAAAAAAAAAAAAAAAAAACAAATAAAAAGGTAAATAGAAGTCAAGTGGCAATCTTTAATGTTTCCATTCTATAGTGAGAATTTCAGTTTCTTTAAAAACTCAGTTACGTTATATGAATACATTTTTGTTTTAATCCCAGGTGTGAGATAAAAGATAACTTAATTACTTCAGGTGATTATGTTTTGCCTCAAGCTCTAGAAGTATAGTTTTGTCAGCTGCACATAGTTTCTGAGAGTACGTGATATTTGAAATTCTGGGAACTTTTGAGAGGGAATAAATGCCAGAGTCCTGAGACTAGTCAAGGCTAGAGGCACACTGTAAGGAGGCTGCTGCTCCTGCTGCTGGTTTCTGCAGCTGCTGTTTGTCAAATGGTAGTGAACAAAGAGAATAAGAATTTCACTAACCTGACAAGGAAGATAGGACTTACCCCAAGGAGCTCAACACCCCTAATCAGCAGGAAATAATCTAAAGAGGTCTGTGCCCCCTTGCTCTCTATCCTTCTTTCTATCCTACCTAGTGTTGGGGGGTTGGAAGGGATTGGCATGGAAAAGAGTGGTAGATATAAGAACCCAATAACATAGACCAATGCTGACACCATTCAATTGAAGATTCTAAAACAGATAATCAAAAAGATTTTCAGATTTGGCTTTCTAACTTGCTTCCAGGTGATGTCCACTGATCCTTTAGTTATTCACCAGTTTCATGTATAACCAGACATTCTGAGAAATTCCCCAGCCTTATATAGGTATGTTCTTTTGGTGTTATACCTGCATATATCTGTTTTTATATTATGTCTATATGCCATTTTATTTTCAAATAAAAAATTTCGTCTATCTGTCTCAATCTGATATAGGACCTCTTAACTAACTTAATTTTTTAAAAATCTTTAGTTCTAGCCCTGTTCTTGAAATATGAAAGATAGGTAGCATAAAATTAAAATGATTTTTAAAAATAATTCATCTTTGAAAACGCAATTGTCTGAACTACACAAAAATTTGTCATCTCATGAAAGAGCTATACTTTTTCTGAAAATTTCCTGTCCTGTGTCCTTATGTCACCAGTGTTATGAGCTCCAAAGCTCACATGACGAAAACACACTGTATGGTGCTCTCCAAAGGCAATGCTACATGAGAAAACATTTGGGACTTCACGTGCCCCTTGACCATTACAGTCTGTATTCAGAGTACAGGCAAGGAATCTCCTTGGTAGCTTAGTTCACAGTTCATCTTTTGATTCACAGAGGTTATTTGAAGATTATTTGATCTGAAACATAAAAATACAGCTTGTAGAACCTAAATGCATTTAAGTATAGTTTTCTTGAAGAAAAATACAGTGTTTTCTGGGAGTGGAAATGTTTCTTAGTGGCATTTAGATTGAGGCATTCTAGTCAGCTCTGGAATGCCAGATTTCCTGCCAAATCCTGAACTTGATCCATATGCAAATTAGCGAGACAAGAATCCCTACTGGTCCTCAAGTCAGTTCAGGCAGGATTCCATGTATTCATCCTGGGTTGGAAATCTCACTGAAATCTAACTATTTGAATATGAAGTAGTAAGCCAAAGGCATACTCAGGTTTTGGATCCAGATAATTGTAGAACTTAAGGCCAACAGCTCAAACTCTTTTGGACAAATAAGTTAATATTTCGGTGTCACAGCTTTCTTATTCATAAAATCAAAATAATGTTTACCCAAGAGATTTATATTATGTATTGGATTTTATAGGTTAAAAAGGGATAACACATAGATGGTACTGACAAATGATATGGGATTCATTCATATGATCTCACACAACAGTCCTGAGGGCGCCTTGCAGTGAAACTTTTCACAGAGCTTATATATGTTTTCTCTCTCTGGGCATGACTACTAGGGAAAGGAGACTAATGGACAACTCAAGAATTTGTAAGCTGAGTTTTTCCAATTATTCTGGAGGTAGCGCTCTGTATATGTGGGTGAACATACTCAAATGCCACTGCTGCTGCTGCTACAACCTTTCCTGGCATGTAATGGGGAAGCGTAGCCCTGCACAGAAACTTCCCCACATGTTAATTTACAAAAGTTTCACTGACCTCTTGTCATAAACACCCCCAAAGAATAAGGGAACTAACAGTTCAAGAAGCCTAGTTCTACACCCATCATGAATGATCTCCACCCTCACAAGCTTAGTTCCACGCCTACCTGACATGATCTCCCATCTTTCTGGTTACCCATTGTCATCTCCATATCAACAGACCTAGCTCTAGATCTGTGGTTCGGGAGCCATCTTTACCTAGTCTAGTTAAACGGCATTTCCATTAGCTTTACCTGGCTTAGTTCAAGCCATCAAAAACATCTGCCCTGACAAAACTTGAAACTCTGTTCCCAGGAATCACAGTGAGTGGGCCCTTCCACCCCATCTATCACTAATTAAGAAAATGCCTTACAGTCAGATCTATGGAAGCATTTTCTCAATTAAGGTTCACTTGATTCAGGCAATTCTACTTTGTGTGTTGAACTGACACAAAACTAGCCAGCACAGGCACCATCAAAAGACTAAATATTTGAATTCTAGGTATATATGAGTGAGATGAATCACATGTGAATGGCAGAGATCACATTTATAACAAAATCATAGAAGAAAACATTTCTTAAACTAAGGAAAGACATATTAATACAGGTACAAGAAGCAAACAGAAACCCTACTAGACAAGACCAGAAAAGCAGCACTCTATAACATATCATACTTCAAATAGAACAAAGAAAAATATTGAAGGCTACAAGCTACATCTAAATGAAAACCCATCAGGATAGCAGCTAATTTATTTTTTCTTCTTTCTCTCTTTCTTCTCTTCCTCCTCTTTCTACTCCTCCTCATCCTTCCCTTCCTTTTTTTGGTTATTATTGTTGTTTTAAGACAGTGTCTCATTATGTAGACCAGTCTGGCCTCCAACTAACAGAGATCCACCCGCCTTTGCCTCCTGAATGATAGAATTAAAAGAGCACACCATTTCACCCTGCTCAACAGCTGATTTCTCAATGGAAACTCTGACAGCCTTAAGAGCCTGGAAAAGTGTACTACAAGTTCAAAATGACCGTGACTGCCAACCTATACTATTGTAAACCAGCAAAACTGTCTGACATATTTGAAGGAGAGGGCAAAACGTTTTACAAAGTTAAAACAACTCATAAAACAACACAACAAAGAAAGAAGAACTCTGGAAGCAATACTTAGAACTGATGAGAAGAATATACACAGCAAAGAAATTCTAGAAAGAAAATAAATGAAGCTAAATTTCCACCAAAGAGAACGGAAAACTAAAAACATAAACCTTCTAAAATGTAATCTGTATACACCTTTCCATAATTTAATAATTTCTAAATAATAGTCTCAACTTTCCAATCAAAAGAAACAGGTTAGCTGAATGTATTAAGAAATAAAAGTTTCTGGGAGGTGGTGACACATGCCTTTAATCCCAGCACTTAGGAGGCAGAGGCAGGCAGATTTCTGAGTCCATGGCCACCCTGGTCTACAAAGTGAGTTCCAGGACAGCCAGGGCTATACAGAGAAATCCTGTCTTGAAAAAGAAGAAGAAGAAGAAGAAGAAGAAGAAGAAGAAGAAGAAGAAGAAGAAGAAGAAGAAGAAG
>NC_034595.1:26846404-26852152 GCF_900095145.1 Mus pahari | reverse complement strand
GGAGGAGGAGGAGGAGGAGGAGAAGAAGAAGAAAAAATAAATGTCAATCTACTGACCTATACTGTCTACAGGAATCAGCTTAAAAGATAGGTAATACCCTAATGTTAAAGGATATAATAAACCACACATGCTGGGACAAAACCCAAACCTTAACAAATACCCATAACATTAATGACAGAAGTACAAAAAAAAATCCAAAAATTCATATGGAAGCAGAAAAGAAGCCAAATATCCCAAGCAATCCTGATCAAAAAGTATTATTAGAAGGACTGCCATTTCAGACTTCAAGATATATTATAGAATTGTAGTAACAAAAAAATATAAGGTATTGGCACGAAAAACCAGTCATGTAGACAAATGGAATCAAATACACAAGACCTAAACATGAGTTGCACATAACAACAACCATCTGGTACTTAACGAAGAGGCTAAAAGCAATACACACTAGAGAAAGCATAGCATCATCAACAAATGAAAGGTAGATATTAGCATGCAGAAGAATGAAGCTAGACCTATGTGTATTGCCATGCACAAAAATTAACTCCAAGTTGCTCAAGAACCTCAATTTGAAACCTGAAGTACTACAACATTGGTAGTACACTACAAAGTGTAGCAGCAGGAGCAGACTTTATGAATAGGACTCCATTTATCCGGGAGTTAAAACAATTGATAAGTGAGTTCTCATAAAACAACACCATATGCCATATACCATAAAGCTATACCACTCCTTGCCACATGTCCAAAGGACTTGATGTTCTACTCCACATACACTTACTCAGCTGTGTTTACTGTGTCCTTATTTCTGATAGCTAAGAAATGAAAACAACTTAATTGTTCTTTCACGGGTGAATGGGTAATGATATTGAAGTATACACACACTAAGCAATACTGTTCAGCTCTAAATGAAGTCATAAAATTTGAAGATAAGTAGATGGAGTTAGGAAAGATTGTATTGAATGAGTTAACTCAGACTCAGAAAGAAAGACATCACAAGTTTTCTCTCATTTGACCTCCCTAGCACCAAATCTTTAGAAAGAAGAATGCAGCATAGAAACCAGGAACGTGTAATGGGCAGGAGGGGTTGAGAGGTGAATAGCAGGATATAGGTAAAATAAAGGTCAAAACAGAAAAATGGGAGGGGGCACTGACTGGGAAGGGCGGGGGAGGACATTACAGAGCTGAAGGAATGAGAGGTGACAGACAATATCAAGGTTGTTTGATAAAGCCTGAAGAAACCTTATTGTTTTTCATTTACCTAGAATTATACAATCATACAGAACACACACACACACACACACACACACACACACACACACACACACACACACTTCAACTGACAATTCCTCCACAAGAGCTACAAACTAACGAAAATCACAGTAAGGAAAATCACAGTATTGGTTATGAGAGAGCTCCCTTTGAGTGGCTGGTCAGAATACTGTTGTTGCTACTGTTGCCTTTCAGAGGTTGAAGGTAATACTCTATTCCTAAAAACACTATACATTTATGACAGGGAACTCAGATTATTTTTATGTAAACTGAATCTGACCTGAAATCCTCCTTTCTGTGTTCTAGCTTCCATAATACCAGAAAATACTATGAAATATTTCTAGAGAAATATTTACTTTACTTTTAGTAAAGTTTCTAATGTGTCAAAACCGTGATCAAAAGCAACTTGGGGGAGGAAAGGGTATAATCTCTTAAACTTCCAAGTAAGGGTCTATCATTGGGGGAAGAAAAGAAAGGCCAAGGACCTCGAAGCAAGAACTGAAACAGAGGCCATGGAATAGCAGGGCTTACTGGCTTGCTCGGTATGGCTTTCTGAGCCTGCTTTCTTATAGCACCTACGACCAGCACTGCCCGTAACTAGCTAGGCCTTCCCACATTAATCATCTAATCAAGAAAATGCTCAATAGGCTTTTCCACAGGCCAATCAGATCAGACAGTTTTACAATTTAGGTTCTGTCTTCCTAAATGATTCTATCTGGTTTCAAGTTTGACATAAAAAGCTAATCAGTACAGGAGGGAAGCATAATGGTCCCATTGAGATACAACACTTAGGAATTATAACAATGACCCCCAGGACAAGATAGCTACAAAGGTGCAACATCAACTGTTTGTTAAACATAAAGTTCACTCAACAGCAGTGAAATCAAGAGCAGTACTATAAACCTAGCCAACTTCCCAGAGCTGGTGAGGTCATGGATCTTAGATGAGAATTTGTGACTACCACCTTGCTAGGCCAACAAAACTCCTACCGACACTCTAAAATTTACCCACAGACAAATGTAGGTACCATTCTTCATTAAAGAAACATCTCTTTAATGCAGAGGGAGACCCTCACGGAAAACCACAATTGGAAACAATGCAAAGATCAAGGATTATGGGGATTCTTGCCTCTGTGGGTACTTCCTAAAGGCTACTGCATCTATTGCTAAGGGAACACCGGGTAAAAGCTTGCAGAAAGATTACAAGAAGCAGAATACCAGATGTCCACTGTGAAACAATCTTTCATTGAAATGGCACATACAAGACTTAAACAATGGCAATATCAATATGCGTATAAACTGAGCAGGAGGAAATTTTTATAGAACCCTACCCTATATAAAGAACACTGGGCAATTATGACCATGGAAGAGAAGCACTTCCCAGGGATGAGTCCACTTATTGGCTATTCAATAGAAGTGAACCACCCTGAAACCATATGCACACAAACAATAAAAACACACTCGGAGGGTTGTGCTTATAGTCTTACGCATGCATATACATATATGGAACCAAAATGATAAAAGAACAAAGGCATCAGTTGAGATTGTGGATGCGGTGCATGGAAAAAGTTGGAGAGTGGAGACTTGGGGGAGAAGATAGAAGGAGAGAGGGGAAGGAGGAAAGTCATGTCATATTTTAATTAAAAAATGTCTTTTAAAAAATTGTGGCACAACCTAGAGGCGGATTCCTGCCTCTAGGAGGTGTTAATCCTTTCACTTCCCACAGGCATGGGTCTTAGAACCTCAAGATGTAGTAGCTTGGAAGAGGGAATCCTAGAAATAGGTAGATTCTAAACTCTGATGCTCACAGTACTTAGTTCTGCTACAACCTTTGCAGAACGTGCATGTCATATGAGATCACAGGAGAAGCTCACACCGACTTAGCTGAACAAGAGCAGCTAAAGGACGTACAAGCCTGTTTGAGTACATAGAAAGACAGAGATACCCCACCACCACTACCAACAACAACAACCAACAACATCACCAGCGGAGGCAGCAGCAACAGTCGTTTACAAATATGTTTGCGAGGCCAAAGACAATGATTTCCCAAGGAAGGGAGCAGCCAATAAAAATACTAAGCAACCAGCCTTCTCCTCCAACTTGACCACATGAATAGTTACCAAAATTCCAAGCTCTTTAACCCCAGACCCAACTTCCTGCGGGACTCATTTGCTAGCTTCATGAATCGTTTTCCTTTCTCTGAAACACACATTTCATGTTTCTTTAGAGGTAGCTCCAAATCAATACAAAGTCCGTCCCATCCCTCAAGGCTGGAGCCCAAGATTTCTAGGAAACTTGGAGAAGTCCATTACCACACTAGAGAAATCAGGCTCCTGTCAGAGAAAAAGCAGGGTACAAGAAGCAGGTTCCCAAAACGCCTGGGCGCGGGAAACAGGAGCGAACCCTGGCTGGTGGAGTCCTTTTCCACGTGGTGGATGAGAAAGAAGGCCAGGGGGTAGCATGCAAGGGTCTCCCTTGGCTCCGGTGGCTTCTATGTCCTGGTGTGAGATAGGCTCCAAAGGGACCAGTACAGCGCCAAGCAAGAGGCATTTGCTTACAGTCTCAGCCTAGGAGCAACGCGAAGTGAGCCTAGGGAACACGTCAGGGTAGGGGGCTGAGGTAAGGATAACACACAGCAGAGGACTAGAGAGGGCCAAAGCCCCTATCTTGAGGACTGAAGCAAATCCGGCATTCCAGCCGCTCTTCTCTTCTGAGATGGGTTTCCCACCAGTGCCTGCCTACCCTCAGAGCCCTCTCACTCACTCCTGCACCGTGTACCGCACGCCCTGCATCCTCCCCCGATGCCACCGCACCTGTATATGGCAGGAGACCTCTGAGTCGTCCAGCAGTCGAATGGTGCATTTCATCTCCTGGTTGAGCGATTTGATACTGGAGCTCCGAAAGTGAATCATCTTCATAGTCCTTCTGCCTCTCGGCGCACAGTGACAAGAAGCGAACATACACAACAGCACGCGGGAGGCAGCCGTAGGAGGCGCGGGACCCGCGCGGCCCTGGTCCACGCGGACATTCACACGTTCTCAATACAGTCGCGGCTCCGGGTGCAGCTCCGCCCGGAGAAGGCGGCAGCGCAGGGCGCCTGCGGCCACCAGCGGCGAGTGGCGAGGAGAGCCCGTCCCTCCCTCCTCTTCACACGCTCTAATCCCCGCCTCCTTTCCTAGCTAGCTCAGAGGGCACCTCCCTTGGCTTGGGCTTGAAGGCTGAGGGCGGTGGGAGCCCGAGACCCTACTAGGGCTCGCGGCTGGAGGATGCGCAGGACCGACTGTCCCCTGACGCCCAGTAGCTCTGGCGGGGGCCACCTCCAGGGCTGCTGCTGCGTCAGGCTAGGCCCTGATGCTTTCCTCCGACTGGCCGCCTCCTCCCTCCTCCCATCGCGGTTGCTAGATGGTCCCTGCCCTGCTTCCCTTCGACTCAAAGGCGCCCTGCACTGTGAATTCCCGGATCCTGGCGGCCAGCACAGAGTGGAGAACAACCCACACACCCTCAAGGGAATTCCGCTAATGGAGAGGACTGTTGGGCTGGTAGGGATTATCAAACAATGGCAAGAGGCAAAAAGCATTGCACATGCACATGGCAGTAGCAACAGTCTCGGATATTCCTGGCAGATTTTAAAGTTAATAATAACTGAGATCAGCCCTCATTTTCCATCTTTAGTTAGAAATTGTCTTTCTTAAGAAGTGTGATTTTTTTTTTTTATGGCACTATCTCCTTAGACCCCAACTAGAAGCTCTATTCTGCCCCACCCTCTTTAGGGAGCCTCCTCCACCTCCGACTGCATAGGAATCTAGTAGGAGTCTAATGACAAAGAGGTCTCCCCCCAGCCTATTTTAGTCTCCTCTCTGGGTGCTGGAAACCCTGGAATTCTCTGTTGCTCTCCAGGAATTCATTGTCATCCCAATGCGCTCCTGTCTCTGTGAAATGCTCTAGGTTCAAGGGGTGACAGAGAGGTTGCAGCAGTTACAGGTAGGTAGAACTCCGAGATGGAGGGAGAGACGTTAGAAAATAGGAATGAAATGAAAGCTGCGTTGCTCTGTTGTTCCTTTTTCAGTGAGGAGAGAATGGTTGCTACCAGGAAGACTTGTTAGCTGTCAATTCTTCAATGGTTTGCTACATATGCAGTCTCTTCATCCAGAGGGATACCCTATGCTATGGAGGGGTAAAGGCTGGAAAGGGATTGGCTGTGGCTAGCAATGCACTTGGCATTCTTCCTGTCCTGTGTATTCCCTGCTTCCTCTGCAATTCCAGCACTAGTAATCACCCTACAGTCAGGCATCCGCTTCTCAATCCTCTAAACTGCAACAGCTATCAACCTACTACTGCCCCTCCTCTGAAATCTCAGCACTAGCAATGATGAGACAGGAGGATAAAGTGTGAGGGCAGCCTGGTGTATCAAATAACAAAAGGGGGGGGAGAGAGAGAGAGAGAGAGAGAGAGAGAGAGAGAGAGAGAGAGAGAGAGAGAGAGA
>NC_034595.1:26844879-26846380 GCF_900095145.1 Mus pahari | reverse complement strand
GGAGAGGAGAGGAGAGGAGAGAAGAGAGGAGAGTGGAGAGAGAGGGGAAGGGGGAGGGGTAAGGGGAGGGAGAGAGGGAGAGCATTTAGTATAACATTGTATCTTAGTCACTCTTCTATTGCTAGGAAGAGACAGCATGAGAAAGGCAACTCTTATAAAAGGAAGCAGTTAATTGTGGGTTTGCTTGCAGTTTCAGAGGGTAGTCATGATCATCATTGTGGGAGCATGGAGGGAGCATTTGACAGCATGCATGGTGCAGGAGCAGTGGTAAACTACATCCTTATCTGTAAGTAGCAGAGAGAAAGACAGAGAGAGAGAAAGACAGATGCTGTGCTCACATGACCCTATAGAAACCATTCTTAATAAAAACTCAACACAAGTTATCACAGCTGAATTAGGAATTTGAAATATTATGTAATTGTTTGTGTTATCCCATAGAATAGTATCTGATAGATCAGACTTGAGGGTCATGGGGTGATATAGAATGTAGATGTCAGTGCCATGGGACATGAGCCCAAGACACATTCCTACATCTGGTCAGGTAAAGATGGTGTATTAGTTACTTTTCTATTACTGTGATAAAATGCTGCAAGCAAGGCAGCTAGTAAAAGAAAGTATTTAGTTAGGCTTTAAAGTTTCAGTGGGTTAAAGTCCAGGATGACAGAGTGAAGGAGTGGCATCAAGAACAGCTCAAAGCTTGCATCTCTGAACCACGACTGGGAAGCAGAGAACACACTGGCAAAGGCACCAGACTTTTGAAACCTCAAAGCCTGCCTCCCAACGTCACACATATCAATCCTTCTTGTGCTTACGTCAACTTGATAGAAGCTAGAATTATCTCATAGAAATAACTCTCAATTGAGAAATTTTCTCCATAAGATCCAGCTGGAAGGGAATTTAAAAATTATGGGTGGTTTTTTTATTTGGTCCTGAGTTATATAAGAAAGCAGGCAGAACCAGCCATGGTGAGTAAGCCAGTAAGAAGCACCCTTTTGCATCAGCCTCTGCTTCTAGGTTCTAGTCCTACCTGAGTTCCTGCCCTCACTTCCTTTGATGCTCTATGGAACTGGGTTGTGAAATAAATCCTTTTCTACCCAACTTCCTTTCAGTCAAGGTGTCTCATTATCCCAGCATTAGAAACCCTAAGAAGAAACTCCCTGAGCAGATCCACAAACAAGGATTCAAGTACTCAGCCACAGGAGCAAGCATATGGGGGCATTCTCATTTAAATAACCATATGCAAAGTTCTCTGGCCTCCACATGATCACAGCCATATCATAATGCAAAATGCATTCAGTCCAACTTCAAATCCTCCTATAGCATTTCACATTCTTAACACGGTTTAAAAGTCCAAAGGAGGGCCATAGAAAGAAAATACTGGATCACAGCAATACCTCTCCTGGGCATACACCCAGAAGATGTTCCAACTGGTAATAAGGACACATGCTCCACTATGTTCATAGCAGCCTTATTTATTTATTTATTTATTTATTTATTTATT
>NC_034595.1:26842993-26844179 GCF_900095145.1 Mus pahari | reverse complement strand
AAGGCAAAAGATACTGTCAATAAGAGAAAGAGGCCACCAACAGATTGGGAAAGAATTTTTACCAATCCTAAATCTGATAGGAGACTAATATCCAATATATACAAGGAGCTCAAGAAGCTGAACTCCAAAAATTCAAATAACCCCATTAAAAAATGGGGTACAGAGCTAAACAAAGAATTCTCAACTGAGGAGTACCGAAGCACTGAGAAGCACTTGAAAAAATGTCCAACATCCTTAATCATCAGGGAAATGCAAATCAAAACAACCCTGAGATTTCACCTCATACCATTCAGAATGGCTAAGATCAAACATAAAACTTTTAATATACATATAGACACAAATCATGGGATCCTGTCTCCTGTGTAGAAACTCACCAACTTATATCCAAGGAAGCAGCGCAAATGTTTGAGTGCAAAAAGCCCATGCTACTAACTAGTGCCAGGCAGCTCACTTGCTCTAAATGGCTAATATTTGTGGCCTCACACTCTGGTAGCAAACTATTTATACAAATCAAAACTTTACCTCAAATGGAATAAAAGATATTTTATTTTGAGCCAAAGATGGTTGACCTGTGGCTAGGAACCAAAACCAAGTTGCCTCATATAAAGTGTCATGATGTGGGGAGAAGAATATAAAGATAAATATTCCGAGTAGAGCTGGGGATTCTGTTGGTTTAGTAAAGTGAAGTTCGCTAATTTTAATCCAAGGTCAGTGACTTCATTAGTACAGGTTAGCCAATTTTCCAGAACTATCCACAGTTTCTCTCTTATTGAGCAGGTCTTAAGTCCAATGACAACAGTTGTTTTCCGCCGTGTCATGCTGCATTCTTAGGGTTATCATGCCAGGCAAGGTTTTGCTGTGCTTCAAAGATGGCTAGAACTGTTGGTTTATTTCCTTCTTTAGGACTTTCACAGTGCCTTTTGATACCAGGAAAGCTAGTACTCCAGGAAGAATATTTTGTTAAGGTACAGCTAAGGCTTTATGTGCCCTGTCTGAGGGGCATGGTGTCTTGAGAAATAGGGGTTTTCATTTCACCTCTGAGGGACAAGCAAGTGCAATAACAATAGCTTATATTTTAGGAGTCTCTTGAACAATGCTGGTCAATAACTGTAGGCTTTGATTTTTCTTTTCTTTTCTTTCTTTCTTTCTTTCTTTCTTTCTTTCTTTCTTTCTTTCTTTTTTTTTT
>NC_034595.1:26840377-26842894 GCF_900095145.1 Mus pahari | reverse complement strand
GACTGTCCTGGAACTCACTCGGTAGACCAGGCTGGCCTCGAACTCAGAAATCCGCCTGCCTCTGCCTCCCGAGTGCTGGGATTAAAGGCCTGCACCACCAGCCCCGGCTGGCTTTGATTTTTCAAAACCTGTTCTCAATAAGGGTACTTAATGTTCTAACCTCCCTTTTAGTGCACCACCCACCAGAGGTAGTAGAAATGAAAGGTAATAGGGCAAAGGAGGATAATGGATTTGTTTACAAGTAGTGTTTGGAGCAAATCCAATCTACAGTGTCATCGTATCAGCAGTCCAGTTGACACAAATCAGCAGTGGTAGCTCTAACCACTTGCCAACAGCATTCATGAATCAGCAACAGCAGTTCAATCCAGAAGAAACTGTGAGGCACTGCCAATTAACCCAAGTCCACAGAAGATGAAGAAGCTGCCAGAACACTACCAGAAGTTCTTTGGTGGTGTTTATCTCTATAAAGTCAGATGGCCAGAAAAGAATGGCAAGATGAACCAATACCATATAGTGTAGTCAGTGAAGACCAGCATCAGCAAAGCCCAAAAATGACGAGCAAAGAATTGTAACATGTACCAATACCACACAGCATCATCCACTGCCTGCTGGACTAGTTATAGCCTTTCCAGGTATCATGTGTACTCTCAAGTGTTCACTCTAGCAAAACGCACATGATAGAAAACCTAGGAAAGAGGTCATGAGATACAGATGCAAGTATCACCAACAGAATATAAGAGATAGAAGAGAGAATCTCAGATGCAGAAGATACCATAAAAAACAATGACACAAAAGTCAAAGAAAATGCAAAATGCAAAAAGATTCTAACCCAAAACACCCAGGAAATCCAGGACACAATGAGAAGGCCAAACCTAAGGATAATAGGTATAGAAGAGAGTGAAGATTCTCAATGTAAAGGGCCAGTAAATATCTTCAACAAAACTATAGAACAAGATTTCCTTAACCTAAAGAAAGAGATGCCCATGAACATACAAGANGCCTACAGAACTCCAAATAGATTGGATCAGAAAATTAATTCATCCCATTACATAATAATCCAAACACCAAATGCACAAAACAAGGAAAGAATATTAAAAGCAATAAAGGAAAAAGGTCAAGTAATATATGAAGGCAGAACTATCAGAATTACACCAGACTTCTCACCAGGACTAGAAGATCCTGGGCAGATGTCATACAGACTCTAAGAGACCATAAATGCCAGTCCAGGTTACTATGCCCAGCAAAACTCCCAATTACCAAAGCAGAGAAAACAAGGTATTCCATGACAAAAACAAATTTACATAATACTTTTCCACAAATCCAGCCCTACAAAGGATAATAGATGGAAAACACCAACACAAGGAGAGAAACAACACCCTAGAAAAAGCAAGAAAATAATCTTACAACAAACCACAAAGAAGATAGCCACATAAACATAATTCCACCTCTAACAACAAAAATAACAGGAAGCAACAATCATGTTTCCTTAATAAAATTAATGGACTCAAAAAGACATAGACTAACAGACTAGATACTTAAACAGGACTCAACATTTTTTTTTTGCATACAGGAAACTCACCTCAGTGAAAAAGACAGACAATTTCTCAAAGTTGGAAAACAATTTTCCAAGCAAATGTTCCTAAGAAACAAGCTGAAGTAGTCATTCTAATACCAAATAAAATGGACTTTCAACCTAAAGTTATCAAAAAAAAAATAATGAGGGACACTTCATATGCATCAAAGGTAAAAATCTACCAAGATGAAGTTTTGATCATCTATGCTCCAAATGCAAGGGCACCCACATTCATAAAAGAAACTTTGCTAAAGCTCAAGGCACACATTGTACCTCACACAATAATAGTGGGAGACTTCAACACCCCACTCTCAGCAATGGACAGATCTTGGAAACAGAAACTAAATAGAGACACAGTGAAACTAACAGAAGTTATAAATCAAATGGATTTAACATATATCTATAGAACATTTTATCCTAAAACAAAGAATATACCTTCTTCTCAGAACCTCACAGTACCTTCTCCAAAATTGGCCATATAACTGGTCACAAAACAGGCCTCTATAGAATCAAAAAGATTGAAATACTACCATGAATTCTATCAGATCATCACTGACTAAGGCTGGTCTTCAATAACAACAAAAATAATAGAAGGCCGTCATACACATGGAAGCTGAAAAACACTCTACTGAATGATAATTTGGTCAAGGAAGAAATAAAGAAAGAAATTAAAGACTTTTTAGAATTTAATGAAAATGAAGCCACAACAGACTCAAACTTATGAGAGTCACAATGAAAGCAGTGATAAGAGGAAAACTCATAGCTCTAAGGGTCTCCAAAAAGAAACTGGAAAAATTGACAGGCATGGTGGCGCATGATTTAATCCTAGCACTTGGGAGGCAAAGGCAGGCAGATTTCCGAGTTCGAGGCCAGCCTGGTCTACAGAGTGAGTTCCAGGACAGCCAGGGCTACACAGAGAAACCCTGTCTCAAAAAACCAAAAAA
>NC_034595.1:26825716-26840152 GCF_900095145.1 Mus pahari | reverse complement strand
GGCAGAGGCAGGTGGATTTCTGAGTTCGAGGCCAGCCTGGTCAACAGAGTGAGTTCCAGGACAGCCAGAGCTATACAGAGAAACCCTATCTCAAAAAACAAACAAACAAACAAACAAACAAACAAACAAAAACGAAACTGGAGAGAGTATATACTAGCAGCTTGACAGCACAACTGAAAGTACTAGAACAGAAAGAAGTAAATAGCTCCAAGAGGAGTAGAAGGCAGGAAATAATCAAACTTAGTGTTGAAATGAACCAAGTACAAACAAAAAGAACTATACAAAGAATCAACCAAACCAGGAGCTGGTTCTTTGAGAAAAATCAACAAGATAGGTAAACCCTTAGCCAGACTAACTAGAGGGCACAGAGACAGTATCCAAATCATTAAAATCAGAAATGAAAAGAGAGACATAACAACAGAAACTGATGAAATCCAAAAAAATCTACAGATCCTCCTATAAAATCCCATTCTCAACAAAACTGGAAAACCTGAACAAAATGGACAATTTTCTAAACAGATACCAGGTACCAAAGTTAAATTAGGATCAGAAAAATGATCTAAATAGTCCCATAACACCTAAAGAAATAGAAGTAGTCATTAATAGTCTCCCAACCAAAAGTAGCCCAGGACCAGATGGGATTAGTGGAGAATTCTATTAGACCTTTAAAGAAGACCTAATGAAGATATTCTTTAAAGTATTCCACAAAATAGAAACAGGAGGTAGACTAACCAATTAGTTCTATGAAGCCACAAATACTCTGATANCTAAACCACACAAAGCCCCAACAAAGAAAGAGAACTTCAAAACAATTTCCCTTTTTAATATTGATGCAAAAATACTCAATAAAATTCTCACAAGCCAAATCCAAGAACACATCAAAATTATCATCCATCATGATCAAGTAGGCTTCATCCCAAGGATGTAAGGATGGCTCAATATACAGAAATCCATGAACGTTATCCATCATATAAGCAAACTCAAAGAAATAAACCACACAACCATCTTATTAGATGCTGAGAAAGCATTTTACAAAATCCAACACCCATTANTGATAATAGTCTTGGAAAGATCAAGAATTCAAGGCCCATACCTAAACATAATAAAAGCAAACCAGTAGCCAACAACAAACTAAATGGAGAGAAGTTGGAAGCAATTCCACTATGGGGCTGCAATCCCCTTAGGCTCCTTGAATCTTTTTTCTAGTTTCTCCATTGTGGACCCTATGCTCAGTCCAATGGATGGCTGTGAGCATACAGTTCTGTAATTGTAAGGCAATGGCAGAGCCTCTCAGGAGACAGCTATATCAGGCTCCTATCAGCAAGTACTTGTTTGCATTCACAATAGTTTCTGGGTTTGGGAAATGTATATGGGATGGATCCCAAGATAAGACAGTAATTGGATGGCCATTCCTTCAGTTTCTGCTTCAAACTTTGTCTCTGTATTGGGTGTACTTTGTGTTTCCCATATAGTCGAGGGATTGAGACCTGTCATGGCATCATTTTGTATTGTTTGGTGGTTTCCTTTATACAATAATTGTTTTATTATTCCCTTTTTAGCCTCTGGGATATGTCTATCTTTCTTTTTGGTATGCTGTATTCTTTTCAGAATCTTTTGTGAGATAGATCAATGGTCATAATGTCCTTTACTCTGCTTCAATTATGCAATTATATATATAAAAATAACTTTCTCAAGTTAAAATGAATAATTTAACTGGGTATTGTACTCTAAATTGGCAGCTGTGGTATTTCAGATCTTCAAAATTATCCTCCTAAACCCTTCTGAATTTTACAGTGTCTATTGAAAACCCAGCTGTTAGTTTAATGGGTTTGTCTTCGCATGTGTGTTGGTTCTTATCTCTTGCAGCTTTTACCATTTTTCTCTTGTTGCTGTTATACATTAGTGTTTGAATACCTGGATGAATATCTTGCCTAGATTTGGAACTTTTTCTCCCATGATTTAATTGAAAATATTTTCTCGGCCTTTGGCAAGGGATTCTTCACTTTCTTTGACAAGAAAGGACAGATCTCTTAAAGGTCCTCATGTTCTACTCATTCTTTTTTTTTAAATTATAGTTTTCTTATATTTAATGATCTAAATCTGCTACTTAAAAAACTTTTTAATTAATTATAAAAACATAAAAGTTTTTGAAATTTTCATATATATTTATATATAAAAATCACTGCTTCCTTTTAACTCCTTTAGGTCCCACAACTCATCTGTCTCCCAATTATATGCCCTTATTATTACTATTTTTTGTAATCTACTTAGTACAGTTTGAGCAACTCCTATGTACATGGAGTCATACACTGAGTTATCAGATGTTGGAGGACGTTTTTGGTCACTGTGTACAAATTATTCTTGTATTATTCAAATGCTGATTTCTGAGCTAGCAGAGATCTGATTACAGGCCAGATTTTGGTATTGTTAAGCATGTCTTGCTTTAGTATTTTGTCAATAGTGTTCTTTATCACCTTCTGACTGGTTAAAGTTAAAAGCCTATGGCCTATAGCAAAAAAGCAGAATAGTTAGTTGGGACTTCTGGAGAGCAAAAGGAACTATGGGAAGAAGTCAGTCATGGGTGATTCAGCCAGTAGGACATGGAGGAAGAAACATGCTGGGAAGGAAGGTGGGATAACTAACCAGCCATGTGGCAGAACTTAGATCAGTATAGATGGGATAATTAAGCCAGAGTCTAGTGGGAAGCAAAGCCTAGTTATAAGGCCAAAAGCTCATAAATAAATATATTCTCCATGTCATTATTCAGGAACTGGGTGGGCATAGAAAGGCCCATGTTTACAATGGGCAATCTGTCTATGGTCATTTCTATGAAGAAAAATGATTGTTTCTAAACAAATGATTAGTTTCTAAACCTAAAATACCCTTAGCTATATGACCAGTGGAAAAATAGGGCTGTTATCTCCTTCCATACTGGGAGTTTTGAGTTACTGCATCTTGTGTCATGTGCATATAACCACAGCTGTAGTGAGCAAATGTGTAGTCATGTCATACCGAGAGGCCAGTATTACAGAATACTCCTTGCCATTCACTAGCTTCTATATTTTCCCCTTCTACAATATCTCCTTAGTCTTATGAATATGTTATCTAGATGTTTGTGTATTGCTGATCGTTCAGAGTCATTTATTTTCAGCACTCTGAACAATTATGGGTTTCTGTATTATCCATTACCTTCTACAAAAGAAACTTCTCTAAACAACATTGAGAATGCATATACCTATGGATATAAACATCATTACTTAAAAGATATTATTATAATAAGACTGTTAGCAAAAACACATCAATAGGTTCTTCCCTGGGGTCCATGGCTTCTGAAGCTGTGGGTATAAACATGGCTATATTACCAGACATGAATTCTGTCATGTGGAACTGCCCTTAAATTCAATGAAGAGAGGAGTTGGTTACCTCTATAAATGATGTTACTGTTATGGCACCAGTGGGACATCTTGCTTGTAAGGTTGTATTTAGCATGCAGGGTTCAATGCTTGGTAAGACCTATTGATGTATTTTCTTCCTAGCTGTCTACATCTTATGTTGTGCAGTATAGCACAAGATAGAGATTCTATTTAGTAACTAGTGTCTTCTAGTAATATTGTTTACCCACATGGCATACATCAGTTTAAACTCCTTTTTAAAGGAGTATATTTTATTCCAGCAATGTTAAAGCTAGTCCATTGGGAGAGAGATTCCTGGTCAGTTCAAGATTGAGTTTTTTAAGTCCTGCAACCAAAATGAGTAGTGTCTTTAGGACTAGATTTTGTTGTTGTTGTTTTTCATCTAGTTAGGTTGTATTATCAAGAGCAATATCCTGTATTGGTTTGAGGACCTCTGAAGCTTCCTTGATGAATATCTTATAGGGAAGTAACCCATGTCTAGCACTAAGATTTTCACTTAAATGGAAAAACTTGCATCGAGTGAGGTCAACTAAGCTCCCAAAGACAAACACCACATTTTCCCTCCCATGAGTATCTTTGTTAGGGCTTCTACTTCTATGAAGAGATGGCATGACCACAGCAACTTTTATAAAAGAAAGCAACTAATTGGGGCTGGCTTAAAGTTCATCGATTTAGTCCAATGTAACATGTCAGGGGGCATGGCAGAATGCATTCAGATATGGTGCTGGAGTAGTTCCAGAGAATTCTACATCTGGGTCAGCAGGACCAACTATAGACAGCTAGAAGAGAGTACCATACTGGGCTTGACTTGAGCATCTGAGAGCTCAAAGTCCACCCCTCAGTGACACACTTCCTCTAACAAGGCCACACCTATCCAGCAAGAACACAAAGCCTATGGAGCTATTTTTCTTCAAATTATCCCAGCTGGTAAGTTCATGCAGAAGCCAGCAAATTAAAAATTAGGCCACTGTTTGTGATATGCAAAGGGAAAATATGTAGTAGAATATAAGGGGAAAGTTTACAAAACATAGGAATCTATTATCTTGCAACTCAAATAAAAAATATAGTATGATGAATTGTAGAATATGTGTGATATAAAAGAATGACATCTGCAGAATATTGGGCGCCAAAGGTTTAAAGTGTGGTGGGAGTAGGCACCAGAAAAATGAGGAGTAGGAAATGGGTTAACCCAAATTAAGGATGTATTAAGAAGCCTTATAATACCCTCACTATTTCTAATCTAACTAAAATATACTTTTTAAAAGATGGAGTTTAAACAAGGTTTGACACATGGGTATATAGTGTTGCTTCCAAAAACACAGGTTATGAAACATGTAATTTGTTTTGAAGACCTGATTCATTGTGTTGAGACTTTCCACCGAGGTTTTTTTTATTTTACTTTCTTCATGGCTACCTGGCAAAGTGTGAGGTTCAAAAGTATACTGGGATAACTGACTCTGATCACAGAAGTGGTCAGGTTCTATATGAGGCTCTTTGGTGGGTTATGAGATGACAGGGTCTGCTGTGATATCAACTTACTATCACAGACACAGGCAAGTTCTCTTCATGGATTGTGATGAAGTATCAGGTACCAAAGTTTCCTCAAATTATGACCACTGACCTCAGGAGTGGGCGTCTTCTCTGCATGCCTTATAGGGAAGACAGTACAGTAGTGCAGTGTTCTGCTAGGTACTATCCATTGACTTCAGAAATGTGTGGGCTTATGAATCATTGTTCAGCCTCATTTTATTTCTTAAATATTTGGAGCCTAAAATAGGATAAGCTAGTAGAGCTCAGATCAACAATATTCAAAACCCTGGGTTTAATTCTCATCTCTGTAGAAATGAATTTAGCTATGAAACTTATGCTACATTAGTCTCACATTAAAACAAACTAATGTTTTATAGGAAATATTTTTAAGCAGCCCAGTATATTCCTGTGAGGTATTTATTATTAGCTTGGCTCTGAATCACTATTTCAGTATTGAATAATAATATATAATCTAATAAAAAGCAACTCATTTGGTTAAATATAGTATCCATAAAAATGATAATATAATAAATTACTTCATTGCATTTGTATTTACGTAATATATACAAAATTAGTTCTATTCTGCTGTAAACTGAGAATATTTTGTGATGGTTATATTTAACTGACAACTTGACATAATTTAGAATTACCTAGACTGAATGGGTCTATGGGTATATTTTTGGGAGGTTGCCATCATAAATTGATGTGGGAAGTCCCAGCTCATTGAGAGCAGTCTCATTCCCTGTGCAAAGTTCTTGAATTTTAAATGAATAGAAAATAAAATAGTGTACATAAAAAACAGTCAAGTAAGCATGAGGTTCTATCTGCTTTTGACTGTGGTCTAGTTATTTGAAGTTCCTGCTTTATTTCTCCATAATGATGAACAATAACCAGTAATTATAAGCTAAAATAAGCCCCATTTTCATAAACTACTATTGTCCAAGTATTTTATAATAGCAAACAAAATGAAACCAGAACATATTTGTAATGTCCATAAATAAGAATATGAAAGAATAAATTTTAATATTGTTTTTTATTGATATACTGCACAGCAGTGAAGGACAAGCTACCACAATATAAAACAAGTAGAACGACTTTGATAGATATAAGGTTGATCTGAATAAATGAGTAAATTAAAAAGTTCACTTTTGCATTCTATAAAACAGGTAACTTTTGTCTTACATAGTTATGAATAGTATCTGTCTTTGGCAGATATATTTATTTAGGGCAAGGAAATATGAGAGCAAGGTAGAGTTCTAGAAGCAGCATATTTTGATGTAAGTAGCAGTTGTAAGGATGTAGCAATATAGTTTTTGAATTGGGTTTTTATGTTTTATCGTATATAATTTAAGGATTAATAAAGAATATTTTAATATTAAGACTTTACAATACTAAGAAATTATATATGCTTATGATTATTTTCCAAGGATCTTAAAGTATGTACTGTTAATAAAGAAAGAATTAAAGACTGAAGCAACTGACCACTGGATAACTAGATAATGACATCTTCTGGGCAAACCTTGATAATTGGTGTATTACAGTTTGAAATAAGGGACACATTGATAGTGAGTATCCAATAATCCTTGGCTATGTTGGGTCATGCTACAGCTTATCTTTGAGGAACTAAACAATTAAGTTCAATGTAAAGAAGTAAAGCTATTTCATTTCTAAAGTGAATGTATCCAAAGTATTTTCTATGCCTGCTTTCTCCCAGGAAACTAAAACTCTAGAGTCAGATACATAGCCTTAAGCATTCATAAACCAAATGGTAGTGTAGAAGGTACAAAATGTATTAACAAGAAACTGGTTGCAATTAGTAGTCCCTAAAATAACTTGCATAAAGATATGGTGCTTGAAGTGAGTCATCAGAACTTCTAGTGAAAGTAATGTAAATACCAATAAATCTGTCATATATACTTGGCACAGAAGGACTTTCCCAGGGTAGATGAGGCCTAGTATAGAAGACTATCATCCCAGAGTAGATATAAGGAACTCTACATGAACTTAGGCCTCACTGCTGGATCTAGAAAGCAACTTCCCCAAAAGTTTTTAAAGCGATGCTGTGTACATATCTAGTATTCATTGTCTTTTCACATACCATATGGGAAATCCTTTCTGGGACACAGTTGCAAGAGACTGAAAATGTTCCATATGGTGAAAATAAATTGATACCACAATCATTAGACAACAGCTTATATGTCCCAGAAGCAATTTGCAGACGCAAAGGAGCAAAACAGATACAAAAGAGGAGGGTGGAGGGAAGGAGGGAAGGAGGGAAGGAGGGAAGGAGAGAAAGAGGGAAGGATGAAGGAGGAAAACTAGTGGTAGTGGTGGTGTCTACAAATATTAATGCCATCCTTACAGATAATAATAAATCGAATGAAAATCTATTTCTTGATAAAATATCTGTATAAACAATTTTGGAGGCAATGATGAAGGAAACAATATGAAAATATGGATTAGAAACGAGACATCCTCAAACTAAATTTTTCTGCATGGGAGATAAACTAAGAATTTTGTAACAGATAACAGGCATGAACCTTCAAAATGAAAAACAACTGGAGTGCCTTCTAGCCTGAAGGACTCCATGAACTCCCTTTGGCCCAGCAAAGGGTTTTAGTTAAAATACATGTCTATTCTATGGTGTTTGCATGGGTATCACCACAGAGTTTTCTAATATGTCACCTGCAAATTAGCCTTACAATATAAAGTATTCATGTTTTTGAGAATGAAAGGGTAGATTCTTCATTTGGGCAAGGTAGTGTGGTCCTCAGCCAGGATGCTCAGTGAAAAGAAGGAGTCTTGAATCAGAAGACCATCACTGAAGAACTTATAGGTAGTATGGGTCAAAGTTGAGCTGTTTCTTTTAGAGCATATCTCTCTTGCTTCTTGATAAACTCTTTAGTTGACTGGAAAATTTCATAAACAGTATGTAAAACTTGCTATTAGTGTATGCATACTCTTTTCCTTCTTCACATAGTGGAATATGACAGTAAGCCTGACAATTAAGGATTTTATTTTTCTATCCATATGAGAAGTCATGAAATTTTTTCATTTTCTTTTTTCCCTTTTCACATCAGAGTACTCTATTACAGCAACAGAAATGAATCCAGAACAAATACTATCAGATTATATTCATGTTACCAGTTATCTGGAAAACCCACAGAAGAGGAAGGCATGTCATCCAGGCCTTGCAGTCTTCCTAGTAAATGACTAGTGAGGTTGGCTAACCTGATGGCAGAGGTGATGAGGAATAATTTTTAAAACAATTTATTCTTCACTCACACATTACATTCCCCTCCCTCCACTCCTCTCAGTCCTTGCCCTCACCTCCTTTCTCTTCCAGATCAGCTCCTTTTATGTTTCCTAAAAACAAACAAACAAACAAACAAACAAGAAAAACCAACCAGTATCTCATAGGGACATCCACCGAACGTGACCTAACAAGATACAATAAGACTGGCACAAACCCTCACTCTTATCATGGCTGAACATTACAACACAATGGGAGAAATTTAATGGTTTTGCTGGGACATGGTTCAAAATTTGAAAACCTCAAATTCTTGAACTGAAAGGTGAATCTTCTCCAAAGTATAACTAGTTATAGAGTGTGTTTGCTGTATTTCCACATAAATGTCTCAAGGGCTTCTTTAATATACATATTGCCAAGACCACCTCTGTGTGATAAGTGACCTAGCACCTTTCTCGCTCCATGAGAGGAAGAGAGATTGATCTATATTTTCTTCTTATATTAATCAGCCATCTCATATTGAAGTCCAACATAGTGTGAAAGTCTGAGAATGAAAGACTTCAGTCAAGCTCAGAGGCTGGGATACCCTATGAGTTGTCACCTTTTGGGAACCTGAAAGAATGAAAACACACTGGTCCTGTCCATGTGTCATAATGGTCACACAGAAGGCAGTAATCTTAGCATGAAACCACTTGTGGGATTATCTGAAAAGGGGAACTGAAGAATGAAAGACTGAAGTCATTGCAACCCACAAATGGAGATAAACATATAACCTCTATAGGGATAAAGGTGTCTATGAAATACAGCTCATCAAATTTCTCCATCACACATTGCCAGTAGAGAACTTCTAGTACTCAATGAGGTCTCTGCCAAATGCAAGCTTCGGACAGCATTGCTTATATCTTGACCTTCCATCATGCACACCATCTCTGTAGAGAGAAAATGAAGATAAAAAGAAAGGAACTTTGTCATTCTTCATTGCAGACTCATAATAATAAAGCATGCAAGAACATATCTATTGACCCAAGAGGCACTCAGTGGAAAAAGAGGCTAGGGCTTGACATGTATAAACTATTAAATATTCTACCAACAAAAAATAAATGGGAAGGCCACTAGATATGCTTAGAATTTCAAGTGATGGTGCTAAACTAATTGACACAGTACTAAGGGTAGAGACAAGGATCATTTGTCAAGATTAATATGAAATAAAAAGAAGCAACATATCATCTATCAAGATGGTAAGTGACTATGCCAATGGCAATTTGGAGATCCTTGGAGCTTCTGCTTCCATCACACGTCTCACATGCCAGGGCTTTGTGGGCAGGGTTCCATAACATTCTGGACTTTGCTGCCAATGCTACATCAGAACTTGGCTCTATTCATTCAACACGGTACTACTTGGCCACCTCTGACAAAACTGTAATGGGCCAAGGTGCAGTTCATTTTACACTTCCGAGGGCATAGGCAGTGTGACAGTGTTCACATTGTTCTGCTTCTCTGGGCACATTTCACCACATGGATACTTCCATCTAGGTATTAAAAGCTGCCTTTGAAAATCCTAGTCACAGTGCAATACTAAGGAACTTGAACAAAGCTACTGGGACCCAAGGAACTGGATCATGTGGAAATGTCAGAGTTGTAGTGGCATATGCACTGACATCCTGGAAGATTCACTGCCACATTAATTTACCATATCTACAAGACCATTCATTGAAGCTACCTGAAGCTTTGGGGACCTAACCTCACATCTAGAGTATCCAGAGAGCTGTATATTGGAGTCAAAGAAGTTTAACCACAAGCCTTAAATTAATATTGGGGTTTTAGTTTCTTTGGTCTTGGTTATTTTACTCTTCATGAGAAGTAGGCACAAGAATGACTATTTTGTGCCAGATCTACCAGTTTGCCTTAGAAGCATACACTTGTTCTGATTCACAAGCTTATAACTAGCAAGCAGTTTCCCTTAGGTTGAACTATGCTTTCCACACATACCTCATTTAGATGATATTTAGATGAGACACTTACATTCTGAATTAATTTTGGAATAGACAACAACTTATAGAGCTAATGGAATAAATGAATGTAGTTGATAAGAACATGAATTTTCTAGGTCCGGTAAAGAATATTTTGATGTAGTGAAAACCCAAGGTGATAGTTATGGTGTGGCTCTACATATATAGTTTAGATTTGTGCCTTTATAAAATGATGGATGATGCCTGGGTTAGGGGGCAGTGTACCTAGTGTATTAGTGAAGGATAATAATTACTGAAATAGTGACCAACACAGTTCTACTTCCTGGCTCTTGTTCCAGTGATGACTCGTTGGCCTTAACATCTGAAGGAACTCCTTACATGAAATTTGGTTGACAACTTTATTAAAATCCCCATTTCAACAATACAGGTGTGACAATGGCCAGTTGCTTGGCCTAAAGGGAAATAAATTGGCTTTTCACGGTGATATGAAATAACCTTTGTGAGAAAGTCATAGGTCTTAGTAATCTAATAAAGAGTACAGTGAATCCTTTACTAGCCAGTGACCAAGAGAAGTCTTGTGCCAAAAAGATCACTACGAATAGAGTTTACCATTTGGTCTCTGAATAGAGATCTGGCCTTCCATCAAACTTTGAATGAATCATTCATTCACAGGACAAGGTATAAACCAGGCAAGCCAAACTCTTTATATTATGATCTTAGTATAGCTTTGCGTATTGCTCTGTCCCGTCTTCTTGCCCTCATAACATTCCACTTCTGTTCCAAATTTCTCTGTGGTCTCCAGTGTTCTGGGCCCCAGTAACTAATTGTTTCTTCCTGGGTTGGGTTTTGCTCCTGATGTTGAACCTTGTCAGAGACTTGTCTCTTCCCTGGTGATTGATAGCTTGCCTAGCCTTCTCTTTTGTCCTGTGTCCTGAGTCCTATGTTATCTTCATATAGCAAATCTGCTCAGACAGTTCTGAAGAGAAGTCAGATTTTGAAGTCCAGAGTTAAGCTCCTCCTATTGACAACTGGCTGGGGGCTTAATTGTCAAATTTATTCATAAAATCCTATTCACTTTGACTTTCTAAAACTATCACAGTTCATTACCATTGTGCCAACCCGACTGTATTAGGCAAAAGAGTAATTCTAAAAGAACTGACACATGCTTGAGCACAAATAGTACATAGCTGGTGCTTGTGGTGCCTTTCGCTAAGCCATGTCAAGTCTTCCAAAACAACAAATAAAACAATCTGTTCATAGCATTTTAAGCTGTGTCAGTTCAGAGCTCCCCAAATAGGATACAAACAATATGCATATTCCTGGATCTTATGCATCAATGTAGAATAAATTCTATACAGAGTAGGCTGAAGAAAAGCATACCCCATTCCTGGAAGGTCTACCCTTGGAGGCAAAAGAAGAATGAATGGATAATAATAATAAGACTTAAGACCCATTCCTGACAGCACCTCTGAGCACACCTGGCTTTGGAAGCTGGTTTTGAAAGTCACAGGATACATATCTAGGTCAAACTAAACTGTTGATGGCTTTCTTCCCTAAGTACCCTACACAGCATCTTTCTGAACTATGAAAGCTAATGAACTGGAAGGAAGATTTTAGATCAATTCCAGCATAACATTTCTATTGACATCAATCACAAAGTGCATGCAATGTCTTCAACAAGAGGCACTTACCAATCAGCTCTGCGATGGTAAGGTTAACTTTAAACTTTCAAGGGGTGATTGTCAATATCAGTTTACCTGTGAGCATGTCTATGGAAGATTGTACCGAATGTACTAACTGAAGTGGGAAGACTTGCTCATTTTGAGTGGCACCATTCCAACAGCAGGGGGGTCTTGGACCATATAAATGTAGATAAAAGTAGCATTTACTCATTCTATTTGCTCTGGACTCTGGATGTGACTATCAGCTTTCAAGAAAGCATATTTCTTTTCTTGGAAATTGCCATAAAGAAAATAATGGAGAAGATAATAATAAGAAGAAAAGTATTAGCTTCATAGGTTCTAGAATTGGCTCATAGTTGCAACTCTCCACCCATTCTTGTTCTAAAGTATATATCATTGCTTCATTGCTTATAATTAAACTCAGTATTCTGCCCTATTGCTTTGTCCCACCTGAGTTATTGTCTTTTGGTAATACGAGAACTGATTCCACTCCTGGTGTTGTGCCCATTTTCCTCTGGCCATTATTTAACATGAAGTAGCAGGAATGATGCTGTACAAGTGAAACTTAGATCCAGTTACAAGAAACCATTATTTCCTTCTTTTGGTTCATGTGTCACTGCATTGACCTTCTTTGCCCATTTCCTGCATTTTTTAATATTGAAAAAATTTGTAGAATATACTTTAATAATGTTTCCCCCTCCTCCAATTCCTCCTGGATCTGTGCTATTTCCCTACCTACTCAACATTATGTTCTCTGTATCTCTCTTTAAAAATAACAAACAAAAAAGCAATAATGAATGAATTAACAAACACATATACACAAAATCTCTCACAAAAACACTAAAATGGAAAATAAGCAAGTAAATGACAAAAAATGCAAAGCAAAGTAATACAAAGGTCTTCAAAAATACAATTGAGTTCATTTTGTGTTGATCAACTACCCTGGACACAGTAAAGACCTGGATAAAACATTATGAGACAAGAACCTGTAAAGACCTCATTGAGTTCATTTTCAGTTGGCCATTGACTGCTAGGCATGAAACCCTTAAGAGTAGCTCATTTCTCAATAGAAAACTAAATTTTTTTATTTATAAGTAGTTATCAATTGGAGATAACTTTTGGGTTAGACATGGGGGCATGCGACCAAATCTATCAGCTATAGGGCTCCATCTGGTGCAGAACCGTGAAGGTCTTGCTTATCAGTCTCTGAGTTTATATGTATCTCAATCCTGTTATTTAGAGGGCCTTGTTTCTTTGGTGTCCTTCATCCCTCTAGCTCCTGTGCTCTCATGATCCTAGGGTCAGTTTTCCCTCCTGCTGGAGGTGGTGGTGATGGTTTGGGGGTAGGACATCTCCTCTTCACCCACATCACCTAAGACAGAGAACTTGTTTCCCCTTTCATTTGTTTGTTGATCTGGAGTTATTTATTCTTTCTTTCTTCTTTAGAGATTATCCTCTTTAGACCAAATTTTTCCATCCAGTGCCGTTTTAGAGCTTCATTGGTAGATAAAAATGATTTAAATGTCTTTCATAACAGAATGTTTTTCTTTCTTGCTAATTTTGAATCGATACTTTTCTTGGGTACAGTAAACTGGGCTCGAACCTGTAATCTCTCAGAGCCTGTAGAACATCCTTCCAGGCAGTTTTCGATTTCAGTCTGCATTGAAAAGTTGAGTGTTATTCTAATGAGCCTGCCTTTATGTATTACTTGTTCTTTTTTCCATTGAGGCACTTAATATCCTGTCTTTATTCTGTACATTTGGTGTTTTCATTACTGTTGTTCATGGGAATTTCTTTTTTGGTCCTGTCTATTTGTTATTCTGTAGGCTTCTTTGATAGAAACCTCTGGTTTTTTGGATTGGGAAACTTTGTTTCTTTTATATTGTTAAAAATAATTTCTGTCCTTTTTGCACTGGGTTTTCCTTCTTCTCCTACTATTTTTCCTGTCTCTGGTATTTTTGTAGTATCTCATATTTCATGGATGTTTTATGACTGAAGTGAATATTTTTAGATTTAATATTGTCTTTGAGTTATCTATTCTTTCCACCTTGTCTTCAGTACCTAAAATTCTTTCTTCTATGTTTCATAATCTGTTATGAGGCTTACCTTTGAGGTTTTGTTTGATATTCGTTTATTTATTTCAGTTTGGAGTTTTGTTAGTGATGCTAGCTCTTCGTGAAATTCTAGGTCTATGTCTTGAATTCTGTTCATTATTTCATTTAACTGTTTTTTTTTTTTTTTATAGTTTTGCAGATTTAAGTGATTTAGTCATATGCTCTTAAGAATGCTTCCACAATGGATTTCCTATTCTTGAAAAGGCCAGGAAACAGAAACTCCATTTTGTTCTAGGCCTCCATCACAGTACCTAATGACTGTTTGCCATAGACTACCAATTTCAGAAAGATGACTTAATAGAAAACAATGCTGATTCATGAGCCCCTACCCAGATGTGTACAACCATTATGGTAAGGTGATAAAACTAACTGCATTTTTAGCTTCTGTAACTTAAGCAGATACCCAAAGATTGTTTGAGTCTTTTTTTTATATTTGATATTTTCTTTATTTACATTTCAAATGCTATCCCGAAAGTT
>NC_034595.1:26821076-26824931 GCF_900095145.1 Mus pahari | reverse complement strand
TACTACTCAGCTATTAAAAACAATGAATTTATGAAATTCTTGGGCAAATGGATGTATCTGGAAATTGTTTGAGTCTTAAACCACTTAAACTTGGCAGAATAAACAAGTTTTGCTTGATTTCATAGACACAGAAGGTAATCTTGTGTTTGTGTTCTAAAAACAACATAAACAAACAAACAACAACTATTCCCCATATCTCTCCTTCACAACATGCCTGAGATTTAGCTTTATGTCTATCATCCTACTAGCAGCTAGTCAATAAATCTTTGAATCATAATTGGATTGAGTCTGTAGTCTTCCCCCTCTGCATGGTGTTACAAACTCCACAACATCTTCCTTGAGTAGCCTAAGCACACATTAATACCTCAGGGTCTTTATGAATCTCTTTAGGGCTGTCTTTATCTTCGTTCATCCTGCAGTATACAAAACTTAAAAGCAACATAAAATTCTGTAAAGACATTCACATGGAGTGTGCAGGGTGCAAATATTGGTCAATGAAGACCAATAAAGAAAGATGGCTGCCTTTCTTCAGGTTAGTTTGATCACATAATCAAACTTCAATATAACTTTTCAGTATACTTGCCCTCATAAAGGATGATATTCAATAACAAGTTAGGAGAAATTTGTACCCAATAACATCACCTATTTTGTTGATTAGTCTCCCTTTTCTTCTGTGTTGCCAAGGTCTTCAGGAAGTCTCCCTCTGTCATATCTGATTTTTATTAACTTGGAAGGAACCCACAGCTTTTCTCTTCCCGTGGAAACATAGGTATAGCGTCTGCCCCAGAGTAACACATTTCCCATTTTCCACTGCAGTAATAGATCTTGTCCCCGATAAGTTAATGGCTATATTGGCCACTAGAGGTGAGCAAGGAATGGCTGTGATGGAAGCTAAAGCTAACTGAAGATAAAGTAATTAGCTTCTGGACTTGTAATGTTACAGTCTCTTTTTAGTTGTGAACTTTTAATCAGTCAATCAGTCTGTGTAGACACAGCTTTATTTTTCAGTTCCTGTTTGCTGTGTTATGCGGTTTTTATCAGTCAACCGGTCTCTGTAGACAACTTATTTTTTTTCAATTCTTGTTCACTGTGCTATCATGACTGATTGTTTTATATCATAAAGTAAAAATCAGCATACCCCATCCTAGATGATTCTTAAAATGCCAAAAGGGGAAAACAAATAAAAATTTAAAACCACCTGTAATCTTGGTATCCAAATGCTAGTATAAATATATCTTAGCATCTCATATACTTGTAATTTTCCATGGTTTTGACAGAAACTATCAAGATGTTCCAGAAAATCCCTAGAATGGTGGGGTTTTTAGATGCATTATTAGAAATGCCCATCACCACTTAGCTTTTATCCAATAGTTGTTTTCTCTGGTGGTTGTCAAGCATCTGACCAGAAAAGCTTGGTTTTAATGAGATCACTGACTGTGAGTTACTACAGACAAAGGAGGACAGGACTACTTGAGAAGGAGAGTTCAACATTCTGCTACCTTTTGAGTTCATTTAAAATACACAGCAGAGAAGTGACCAGGTAGTTTTGTAAAGATAAAGAGGCATAGAGGAAAGGGGATCAGAGAAACTTCTGTCACTGGTTATTGAGTGAGATGATTTTTCTTACATTGTAGAACATTTTGTATGTTTGTGAAGCTTTTAAATTAAATTTTGCAAAAGTAAATCATTCAGTGTGATCTCAGCGGAGGGCCCTAAGGTCCCCAGAGGACTCTCCACACTGCAGGCACCCTAGCACAGCCAGGTCCTTGAGATTATTGGTAAGTGGAACACAACATCAGTTCCAAAAAACCCAGAGGGTCTTGTGCTAGCAGAACCAGGGACAAAGGACAGCTGCCTTACCAGAGGCTGGGGTTCGTTCTGGTCGTGCAATCTCCACAGAGGGCCCCAAGGTCCCCACCAGTCTCTACACAGCAGGCACCCTAGCACAGCCAGGTTCTTGAGATCACTGGTGAGTAGAATGCAACATCAGTTCCAAAAATCCCAGGGGATCTTGTGCTAGCAGCAACAGGGTCAAAGGACAAAGGCAGGCCCTAGCACATCCAGAATCTTAGGATCACTGAGTCCAATCTATGCAGGAGAGAACGTGGGCAGCAGAAGCAACAGAGCTTCTTGGACAGGATCCCTTCAGGTCTTCATCCTCAGCCAGGAGACATCACTGACATCCAGACCTCTGGACACCTTCCTGGCCAGAGGAGAGTGGGCTTCCAGGGAGGGTTGTGACCCCAGGAATTGGGGGGGGGGATCTGAGCTCAAGACTTCTATGCACCTTCCCTGCAAGAGGAGAGCTTGCCTGCAGAGAGTGCTCTGACCACTGGGACACAGGACAGAGTTGGTTTCCCAGGAGTGCTTACAGAGGCTAACAGAATCACAGGAGGAACAAGCTCCAGTCAGCGACAACTAGAACATCTAACACCAGACATTACCAGATGGTGAAAGGCAAACTAAAGAATCTTACTAACATAAAGCATGACCACTGGGTATCATCAGAACCCAGTACAACTACCACAGAGAGTCCTGGGTAGACCAACACACCTAAAAAGCAAGATCCGGATCTAAAAATCATATCTCACGATGCTGGTAGAGGATTTTAAGAGGAAATTAATAGCTCACTTAAAGAAATACAGGAGAACACTGCTAAACAGGTAGAAGTCCTTAATGAGGAAGCACAAAAATCCCTCAAGGAATTACAGGAAAACGATGGTAAACAGGTAGAAGACTTTAAAGAGGAAACACAAAAATCCCTTAAAGAATTACAGGAAAACACAACCAAACAGGTGATGGAACTGAACAAAACCATCCAAGATCTAAAAATGGAAGTAGAAATAATAAAGAAAACCCAAAGGGAGACAACTCTAGAGATAGAAACCATAGAAAAGGAATCGGGAACCATAGATGTGAGCATCATCAACAGAATACAAGAGATGGAAGAGAGAATCTCAGGTGCAGAAGATACCATAGAAAGCATTGGCATAACAAAGAAAATGCAAAATGCAAAAAGATCCTAACCGAAATCATCCAAGAAATCCAGGACACAATGAGAAGACCAAACCTACGGATAATAGGTATAGATGGGAGTGGAGATTTTCAACTTAAAGTAAATATCTTCAACAAAATTATAGAAGAAAACATCCCTAACCTAACGAAAGAGATGCCCATGAACATACAAGAAGCCCACAGAACTCCAAATAGACTGGACCAGAAAAGAAATTCCTCCCAACNCATAATAATCAGAACAACAAATGCACTAAATAAAGACAGAATATTAAAAGAAGTAAGGGAAAAGGTCAATTAACATATAAAGGCAGACCTATTAGAATTACACCAGACTTCTCACTAGAGACTATGAAAGCCAGAAGATCCTGGACAGATGTTGTACAGACACTAAAAGAACACAAATGCCAGCCCAGTCTAATATACCCAGTAAAAGTCTCAATTACCATAGATGGAGAAACCAACGTATTTCATGACAAAACCAAATTCACACAATACCTTTCCACAAATCCAGCCCTTCAGAGGATAATAATGGGAAAACACCAATACGAGGACAGAAACTACGCCTTAGAAAAAGCAAGAAAGTAATCCTTCAACAAACCTAAAAGAAGACAGCCACAAGAACAGAATCCCAACTCTAACAACAAAAATAACAGGAAACAATTACTTTTTCTCAATACCTCTTAATATCAATGGACTCAATTCCCCAATAAAAAGACGTAGAATAACAGACTGACTACATAAACAGGACCCAACTTTTTGCTGCTTACAGGAGACCCATCTCAGGGAAAAAGACGGGCACTACCTCAGGGTAAAAGGTGGGAAAAGAAATTTCCAAGCAAA
>NC_034595.1:26786135-26821065 GCF_900095145.1 Mus pahari | reverse complement strand
AAGAAGGAAGACCATCGTGTGGATACTTCATTCCTCTTTAGAATGGGGACAAAATACCCAAGAAAGGATATTGATACAGAGACAAAATTTAGAGCTAAGACGAAAGGAGGACTATCCAGAGACTACCCCACCTGGGGATCCATCCCATCATCAGCCACCAAACCCAGACACTATTGCACATGCCAGCAAGATTCTGCTGAAGAAACCTGATATAGTGGCCTCTTGTGAGGATATGCCAGTGCCTGGCAAACACAGAAGTGGATGCTGACAGTCATCTATTGGATGGAACACAGGGCCCTCTGTGGAGCTAGAGAAAGTACCTAAGGAACTGAAGGGGAATGCAACCTTGTAGGTGGAACAACAATATGAACTAACCAGTACCCCCTGAGCTCATGTCTCTAGCTGCATATGGAACAGAAGATGGCCTAATCGACCATCATTGGGAAGAGAGGCCCCCTTGGTCTTGCAAACTTTATATGCCCCAGTACAGGTGAGTGCCAAGGCCAAGCAGTGGGAGTGGGTGAGTAGGGGAGCAGGGGCGTGGGGAGGGTATAGGGTACTTTCGGGATAGCATTTGAAATGTAAATAAAGAAAATATCTAATTAAATAAAATTAAAAAAAAGAAAATTCAAATTCAAATAAAGAAATAAATAATGATTCAAAATAGATACATTGAGAGAATGACTGAGTATAAATACCTGATATTAATCTTAGGCTTCAACACCTAAATAATCATGTACACATGTACACATTATACTACACACTTTCTAACCAACACATTTATACAAATACACAGAAAATACATAAAACACCATTTTAAAATCTGAAACTTCACTTTCAGTGTAACATGAATATTTGTCCATCATACTCAATATTGTTCTACAAATTTGTCAGTGAACACATATATATCTCAATTCCTTCTCCCTTCTCCACAAATTATTTATAAGAATATTTCTCATTGTTTTCTAGCAAAAATGGGTAAAGTAACAAAAATATTTAATAACTTCAAAACCAATACCAACCATCACTGGACATTATTCTCAGGTTTTTATGCTGTTTGTTTTTCTCTTTCTGAGTATGTGGATAGACCGTTGTGGAATGACAGATGTGACTTTTTCCCAGGGCGAATGCATGGGTCAAGAAGCTTGAACACACAGCAGAAACACAAGTGATACTTTCAAAAAGTTTCCACCAATGTCTTTTTTCTTGAAACCATTTTCCAGACTGTTAAGAAGAATTAATAAAAAGCCCTAACATTTCATTTATTTAAGTAATCCAACTTTATTGCTTTTATTTATATAACACTAGCTTATTTGAAATAATGGGCTGTGTTTTGACAGGATTAGTGAAGCAGAAATGAAGCAAAATCCACCATGGACTGAGGAAGGCAGCAGCTTCATCCTTGAAAACCTACACAAAGTAAGGCTGCTCTAATTGGCGTCATAAGTATAGCAAATGTCTTAAGGTTTCTATTGCTGAGCAGTCCAGGCATGAAAGGGTTTATTTCAGTTTACAGTTCCATAGCAATCTATTAATGAGGAAAGCCAAGGAAGGGGCTGGGGAAAACAGGGCAGAAACCTGGAGGCAGGAGCTATTGCAAAGATTATGGAGGAGTGTAGAAGACACAAGATCCTCATGTGTAGCCTGTATCCTTGGCCATCCATTGACCAATCCTACCTGCCCTTGGGAGTTGGAGGTGAAGTGGTTTGAAATCAATGGCACAACTACTGGAACAGTGAGACATGTCTGCAGCAAGCTCCCTTAATTCCCTCTACCCACGCCCCACAGGTCCCAAGAAAGCATCTCTTCTAAACAACAGTTTTCGATTGCCTGGGGTCCATCAGCAGTCCTTGGTCTTTCAGGCTGTCCTCAATTAGGTCTTCCTAATTGTGAGATGCCTTTGTGACTACCCAGACCCTGGTGTTCATGCAGAGTTGGCTATGTTTTTCCTTCTACACACATATTCTCTAGTAAGCACTAGAAAAACCAGGAATGTTAAGCATGCATGTTTTTCTCTTCAATGAAACATGAATATTCCTTTCATCTAGAAGTCTGGGAGTGGATGTAGTTAATAACCTGGTAATCTGTGATATCTGTAAGAGTGGACCACATCTTAATCCCCCATACTATTATATTTATTCCAAATTCTTCCTCCATGGACCTTTATCTTGCATCCTAGTCAATAGAACCCATCCTTAGTCACATGTAATTTATAGCCTGGTTATCAGTACACTATCTATATGACTCAGATAATGCCAGATCCTTAGCCCTTAGATGGTAGAACCCATTTTCATGGTAGAGGTTACATGAATATGACAAAAAAGTTTTGATGTAGTCAAATCTCAAGCTTACTGTGTACATTGGATTGAGAAAATTATTACCAGGATTTTTAATATAAAATTATACTGTACTTAAGTACTTCTAAAGCTACCAGAGCTCGGACATGACAAATTTGAAGCAGCACTGGCTAACTATGTTGTGCTGACCTGGATTTCCTTATCACTTCATGGGGATCATTTGTCTGCCTGCTGTCACATTTGCAGGGACACTCACAGGGCACTGATGGCTATTGGCTTGCTCTTTACAGATTGTTTGTGCTTCTTTCCTACAGGACCCAGGAGTAAAAACACAAGGGTAGTGCTGCAAACAGAGATCTTTCCTAATCAATCATCAATCAAGAAAATACAGTATAGATCAATATGGAGGGTAGATTTATTCAATTTTGGTTCTCTCTTACAAAATGACTTTATGTTATATCAATCTGACAAGAAACTAGCAAGCTCAGCAGCATTGTGCATTTGTGAGGTTTCTGGGAGATCATATTGTTACCCAAGAAAACTACAGTAGAGTGCATGATATATTCAAGTTAGACAATATCAGGATGTTATTAAATTACTATGTCAAACAGGACAAAAAAGGAGCATCATTAGTACAGAAGGAAGAATCTGTACTATAAGAACATTGGTTAACAAGATAATATGAATTCTACTCAAAGGGAACTCTTCGCTCATGTTTCTGAGGAACATGTTATACTTATGATGGCTTCATTTCCTGTCTAATTTCTGTAAGGGATTTTATCTGTGGACAAAGGGATGTTTAGTTTTAACTGTCAGTTTGATACGTTCTAGATCTACCTGGAAAAATAGTCTCATTGAAGGACTCTACGGAAGGTTCATTTCTGGGCATGTCTGTGTGAGTTTATCATGATTATGATAACTTAAGTGTAAATGCCCACCCTGAAAGTGGGCAGTATTATTTTATGACCTTGGCTATAGAAGGAGTGAAAATAAGAGTTTTAGATTAGCATCAACTAGCACGTCTTTGATTGTGGACGAGATGGAACCAATTCCCTTAAGCTCCTTCTGCTAGCTACTGTATATTGCCCACATGAACAGGAATTTCTGAAGAAAAATTGTGTCTTCAAAGGCTGATTGACTTTAGGATGTAGAGAAGATGGAATATTGCAGTTCCAAAGCCTAAATACAATTCCTCTTGGGCTATGTTTACCACATAAATAGTTATTCCTGGCCCACCTCTGTGTTAGTCCCAATATTCTGATGAATAGATAAAAAAACCTTGGAACATATTAACTTAACAAAACCAAGTTCTCCTACAACTAAAGGACTAAGAATGCTATCAGACCATTAGACCTATAGTGAGATTTCTCAGTTTGGCTATAACATATCTGTCATGATGTTTCAGCAAGTATATGTGAAAAAAAAATCTGATTCATGACTTTCTTTGTTCTGTTACTACAAAAACTTTATGAAATGAAGTATTAGAACATAGAATTTGGAGTAACCTCAATATGTGGTACTAGGCCATGGCTCTGGAATAAACTTATCTCTTATTCTGTTTGAAGCGAGAGTCATGATTTGCATCAACATCCTCTATGGTGGACTATAACCTGGATTATGCTCCAAAATAAACTCTTTCTCCCTCAAGTGGCTTTCACTAGGGTATTTAATCACAACACCACAAGTGGCAGACTGCTGTGGTAGATTTCCTATTCTTCTATTACCATTACCTCTAGAGGAGGATATTCAAACTACTTTTATTCAAGGGATTTTAAAATACTCTGGGTCTATGAATAAGGGTGAGGTTCTTGTTGTTTGTTTGTTTGTTTTGTGTTTTGTAAAGAAGAGGTTAAAAAACATTTTGTTGATTAATATATGTGGCAATGAAGATATAATATATGTATGCAGTATTTTGTAATTCAAAGTTAAAATTTCAGTGATTTATTATTATTATTTTTTATTAGATATTTTCTTTATTTACATTTCAAATGTTATAGCCTTTCCTGGTTTCCCCCCAAAAAACCTCCTATCACATCCCCCTCCCACTGCTCACCAACCCACCCACTCCTGATTCCCTGTCCTGGCATTCCCCTACACTGGGGCATAGAGCCTTCACAGGACCAAGGGCCTCTCCTCCCATTGATGTCCAACAAGGTCATTCTCTCCTGAATATGGGGCTGGAGCCAGGGGTCCCACCATGTGGACACTTTGGTTGGAGGTTTAGTCCCTGGGAACTCTGGAGGTACTAGTTGGTTCATACTGTTGTTCCTCCTATGGGGCTGCAAACCTCTTCGGCTTCTTGACTCCTTTCTCTAGCTACTCCATGGAGACGCTGTGCTCAGTCCAATGGTTGCCTGAGAGCACGCACCTCTGTATTTGTCAGGCACTGGCAGAGCCTCTCAGGAGACAGCTATATCAGGCTCCTGTCAACAAGCACTTGTTGGCATCCACAATAGTGTCTGAGAGTGGTAACTGTATATGGGATGGATTCCCAGGTAGGTCAGTCTCTGGATGACCTTTCTTTCAGTCTCTGTTCTAAACTTTGTGTCTGTAGCTCCTTCCATGAGTATTTTCTTCTCCCTTTAAAGAAGGACTGAAGCATCCACACTTTGGTCTTCCTTCTTCTTGACTAATATCCACTTATCAGTGAGTGCATACCACGTGTATTCTTTTGTAATTGGGTTACCTCATTCAGGATGATATTTTCTAGTTCCATCCATTAGCATAAAAAATTCATGAAGTCATTGTTTTTAATAGCTGATTAGTACCCCATTGTGTAAATATACCACAATTTCTGTATCCATTTTTCTGTTGAGGGACATCTGGGTTCTTTCCAGCTTCTGACTATTATAAATAAGGCTGCTATGAACATAGTGGAACATGTGTCCTTACTAAATGTTGGTGCATCTTCTGGGTATATGACCAGGTGTGGTATAGCTGGGTTCTCAGGTAATAATATGTCCAATTTTCTGAGGATCCACCAGACTGATTTCCAGAGTGGTTGTACAAGCTTGCAATTCCTCCAACAGTGGAGGAGTGTTCCTTTCTCCACATCCTGGTCGGCATCTGCCGTCACTTGAGGTTTTTTTATTTTAGTCATACTGAATGGCGGAAGTGGAATCTCAGGGTTGTTTTAATTTGCATTTCCATGATGATTAAGAATGTTGAACTTTTTTTAGGTGCTTCTCAGCCATTCAGTATTCCTCCATTGAGAATTCTTTGCTTAGCTCTGCACCCCATTTTTTAACAGGGTTATTCAGTTTTCTGGAGTCTAACTTCTTGAGTTCCTTGTATATATTAGATATTAGCCCTGTATCAGATGTAGGGTTGGTACAGATCTTTTCCCAACCTATTGGTTGCAGTTTTTGTCCTATTGACAGTGTCCTTTGCCTTACAGAAGCTTGGCAATTTTATGAGGTCTCATTTTTCAATTCTTGATCCTAGAGCATAAGCTATTCGTGGTTTGTTCAGGAAATTTTCCACTGTGCCCATGTGCTTGAGGCTCTTCTTCACTTTCTTTTCTATTAGTTTCAGTGTATCTGGTTTTATGTGGAGGTCCTTGAACTGCTTGGACTTGAGCTTTGTGCAAGGAGATAAGAATGCTAACACCCAGTTGAACCAGCACTATTTGTTGAAAATGCTCTTTTGTCCCACTGAATGGTTTTAGCTCCTTTGTCAAAGATCAAGTGATCATTGGTGTGTGGGTTCATTTCATGTGTGTTCTTTTACGATTGTGATACTGCAGTCAGGATGATATTTTCTAGGTCTATCCATTTGCCTAAGAATTTCAAAAATTCATTGTTTTTTAAAACTGATTAGTAATCTATTGTGTAAATGTACCATGCTTTCTGTATCCATTCCTCTGTTGAGGGACATTTGTGTTTTTTACCAACTCCTGGCTATTATAAGTAAGACTGCTATAAACATAGTGGAGCATGTGTCCTTATTACATATTGGAGCATCATCTGCGCATATGTTCAGGGGTGATATAGTTGGGTCCTCAGGTAGTACTATGTCCAATTTTTTGAGGAACCTTCAAACTAATTTCCAGCTTGCAATCATGCCAACAATGGAGGAGTGTTCCCTTTTCCCCACATCCTCATCAGTATCTGTTGCCACCTGGACTTCTGATTTTAGCTATTCTGACTGTTTAGCTCTGTTTATGTGCATTTTTTCTTCATGTTATGGAAGTTTTCTTCTATAATTTTGTTGAAGATATTTACTGGCCCTTTAAGTTGAGAATCTCAGCTGTCTTCTACACCTTAGCTGTCTTCCTTAGGTTTTGTCTAGTCATTGTGTCTTGGATTTCCTGGATGTTTTGGGTTAGGAGCTTTTTTGCTTTTTGCGCTTCCTTTCACTGTGTGTCAATGTTTTGTATGGTATCTTCTGCACCTGAGATTCTCTCTTCTATCGCTTTTATTCTGTTGGTTATGCTTGCACCTATGACTCCTAATCTCTTTCCTAGGTTTTCTAACTCCAGAGTTGTCACCCTTTGTGATTTCTTTATTTTTTCTACTTCTACTTTTAGAACCTGGATAGTTTTGTTCAATTCCTTCACCTGTTTGGTTGTGTTTTCCTGTAATTCTTCAAGGGATTTTTGTGTTTCATCTTTAAGGGCTTTTACCTGTTTACCGGTGTTCTCCTGTATTTATTTAAGGGAGTTATTTATGTCCTTCCTAAAGTCCTCTATCATGAGATGTGATTTTTAAATCCAACTCTTGCTTTTCCAGTGTGTTGAGGTATCCTGGACTTGCTGTTGTGGGGGAACTGGGTTCTGATGATGCCAAGTTGCCTTGGTTTCTGTTGGTAAGATTCTTGTATTTGCCTTTCACCATCTGGTTATCTCTGGTGTTAGCTGGTCTTGCTGTCTCTGGCTGGAGCTTGTCTCTCTCACCCATTGGCCTGTATACCTGTGTCATCACTCCTGGGAGACTAGCTCTTTTTCCGGAGGGACCTATGTACAGAGAGCTGTGGAATATCCCCAGGTCCTGGGTGCAGATGGAAACCAGAAGGACCCTGTCCCAGATGCTCCACTGTTCCTGTGCCTTGTGTGCTCCTGGCCAGTCCTGTTTTGGACAGTTATTGGATAGAAAGGGGTGATCTCTCCTCTGAGTCCAGGAGTGAGATCACTCCTGGGAAATCATCTCTCTACTGGCGGGACCTGTGCACAGAGGCCTATGGAACAGCCTTAGCCCTCGGGTGCAGATTGAGCATAACTATTTTAACTAATGCATTAATCTACAAGGCTTACAAAATCCATTACCAAACATCTAATATAGTACATGCAAGTACTAATACTATCACCAACTTGCAGGTAAAATACTGAAGGGAATCAAGATGAGACAAATTTTCCAAGTTATCAAAAAGGTCAGGTAAATCCACAAAAATAAGGAAAAGTGTTTCATTATGATTTGCCAGAAAGAATAACTTCCTAAAGGGAGGAGAAGACAGTTGTTTATCACCACTATATTCCTCTTGTGTCATTAACAGAGATAAATAAACAATGTGTTTAGAAAAATATCTCTACCTTTTTTTAAAAAAATAACTTTCTGCCTGGCAGTGACCTGAGTGATTATGCCCATATATTATTCATTCCTAACAACCACCATTGGAGGTACAAACTGTTTGTCCAAGGCTCATATTACAGCATTGCAAAGAGAGGCTGAGAGGGGCAAAAAAGTAGTATGGCACAGAAGCCAAGATTGGCAGCCAAGGAAGTTTTTGGAGCCTGTGCTTTAAGCTTTATTTTCTATACCCATTTAACAAGAACCGGTTTACCACCTAGAAGACAGCACCATGACAGTCACTAATGTATTTACCTCATTTCCTTGTTAACAAACCAGGAGAAGTGTCCTTAGTCTTCATTTTACTATTGGAGGCACCAGAACTCCCAAGTGTCTGGTAAGTTCGAGTTCTCAGCAGAGCAGACACATTCCTATTCTAAGTACATTCCACAGAGTTCATAGCTCCAGTAGACATGTAATTCAGGCCTATGAACAAGTTGTATTCCCATCATTGGATTATGTACCTCCTCCTTGGTTTCTTCCTTATTTAAAGGTGTTTTTTGATTTCATATTATGGAAAAATTGATTCTTTCCTTTGAATATCCTTTGCATTGTTGTTTGGATGTAAAATGTTCTCCAGGAGCCCATGTGTTTGAGCACAACAGTTTGGAGTATCAGATTGTAACACTTTCATATGAAGGTAAAAGGTAAACCTAGCTATAGGAAATAGGTATATAGCCGGGCGGTGGTGGCGCATGTCTTTAATCCCAGCACTCGGGAGGCAGAGGCAGGTGGATTTCTGAGTTCGAGAACAGCCTGGTCTACAAAGTGAGTTCCAGAACAGCCAGGGCTACANAGAGAAACCCTGTCTCAAAAAACAAAACAAAACAAAACAAAACAAAACAAAACAAACAGAAAAAGGAAGTAGCTGTATAAGGAGGAGTAGTCTAGTTGTTTAAATATGAACCCTGCTCCCTTTCTGACTTTTTTTTTTCATTGTCCACTGAAAATAGAGCAATCTATTGCATTCTTCTATGACTGACTCTATATCCAACCTGGAGGGACTGTTTTCCCTGAGTCTTAGGAAACATAAACTCTTTGTTTAAATTGTTTCTTGCCTGTACTTGATCACCATGCTATGAAAAAGAGCTAACACAAAATTGCTGCCAAAAAAAAAATAGAGTTCTTGCTTTGCTGTGAGAAACCTGACCAATTGGAAGCCTTTGTGTGAGGGAAGAGTTTGGATCTGTGGACTAGCCAAAAGCTATTGCTTTGAGCTATTTCATCTCAACAGAAACATTCATTCCTAAATGAGGCTTACAGGACTTGGAAATTAAGGAAAATATGCAGAACTCAGGAAGTAAAGGAAATTTACAAGGTCAGGAGTCTCCTGAAATTTAAAAAAAATTATAAAACCTCTACACAGTATTATATAAGCAGTAACAATTCTCAAAGAGAAGCATCTTTGACCAGCAGGAATCTTCAGCAATGCTGAGTTTTATGAGTTATGTTATTACCCTTTCTAGGTCAAGACTAGGCACAGGTTCACTGGGAAGCAGACAGACAGGGAAAGAGTTCATGGCTAGGTAATACTTGATGAGCTTTTTCCTTACCTTCTGACCTGAGACAAAAGTCTGATATTAAAACAAAACAAAACAAAACAAAACAAAACAAAACAAAACAAACCCACCAACCAATCAAAGCAAACAACACAGCCCAGCCTTGGAGAAGAGACTAGGTGTTTTGGCTTCCAGAGTCTCTGTCAGCTTTGCAGAATGTTCTTTTTTTTTTTTTTTTTTTCTCTGTGTCTTACTGCATATGTATATTTTCTCATCCCCAAGAGAAGCCTTTCTCTAAGTGCCCAGTCTGTCTCCAGTGCTGGGGTTCTCTCTGCTGCTTCCTGTTGTACTGGAGATTCCTTTTTGATTTTCTCTTTGAGTTGATGTACCTTATCAAGACCCTTCAGCTGTCTCATCTCAGGAGGATGCTTAGTGGGATTCAACTTCCCTTTGTACTTACATCATTCCGTAGGTTACCCTTCACCCATACTGCAAATAATGCCAATAAACTCAGATGTTCACAAAGTGGACTTGGTAAGTAGATATTTTTTTTTTTACATGTGTCCTCAGGAAGCCACATAACATTTAAGATGTTGTACCTGACATTCATGGGACTACTATGGTGGAAAGAGGAAGGAGTTCCCAGTGCCTCACCACGTCCTGCTCCATGGTTCACTGAGAAGTATGCAGAAGTTTCTGTACATTCCCACCACACTTTCTCCAATTATCATGGGCTGTATTCTCTGAGCTGTTAGACAAAATAAACTCTTCTCTCTTAAGTTGGTTCTTGTTGGATATTTTGTCTCAGTGAAGAGAATAGCATACTGCTCTCAGAATTTTCTCACTGTTTAAACACGGATTCCATTTTCTTTCAAATAAATGAATTGAATAGGCATTTTCTTTTCAAAGGTCTCTGAGTGTTCTGCTACTTATACTATTCTTTGGAACTCTGCTCCAAACAAGAATGGTTGTAGAGTCTGTGGAAGAGCTACATATCTCTGTGTCCCTTTTCTTCTTCCTCCAAAAGTCTGACAAGGCGAAGAAAAGTAGCAAGGACAATGGAGATAGTCAGCCTTGTTCGTTTCCCTCTCTAAATACATGTAGAAGCGCCACAGGGGACTTAAAAACTGTCTACTTAAGGTCTCTGAAAAGTATAACAGAGAATTGATTTTTCAGTTTTGAAAGATTAAATGAAATATGTAGTGAGTGGTAAATATTGTAATTCATCTTAGCTAAAAATAATAATTTTTATGATAAAAATCAAATAAAATGAAGAAACAAGGTATGCAAACTATGATGAAATTTTGTGCTTGAGAATTAGGGGAAAGAAAAGGGTGGCAATAATTTACTTCAGGTATTTTACTTCCTTCTGTTTTGTTTTTGGAAAGTCTGCTTCTTTCATGTGATCCAACAGGTCACACATTGTTCTAATATGATGAGAAATAAATAGAAATGATGTAGGATGATCTACATTATACGTCAACATTACAGCAAAGCTAGTTTTGTAGATCTTAATTAGCTTTGAGATTATAGAATCAGATGGTAGTCTGGACTAAAAATAGTTCAGAATTCTTTGGCTTATTACATAGGATGGCTATTTTTATCACCACAGAAGAGGAAGTAAGCACACAAAATCCAAGTGAATAGAGACAACTTGATCGATTACAGCTTATGTGTCTAATTTGAACATGGAAGGAACAGCTGGCTTAAGATTTGCTGAGACCCAGACCTATTTTCAAGAGTTTTGAAAAAACTATCAAGTTAGGTCTCACTATTAGCAGAATTTTAGTCTCAAATTAAAATATGTATGGAGGCATTTTTTGGTTTACTAATTCTTCCCAAAAGAGGTTAAAGGGATAATTTCTCATTACTGAGCTCTGACTGTTCAAATGACTCCTTATTAATCCTTTGAAATTCTTAATAGGTTATACTAAAAACCAGGAATTTATACAAAATTTATTTTCGAACTTGATTTTTAATTTTTAAAAATATTTCCTTTGTTTTTAATTAGCAATTTTATTTTAAAATTAAATTTTATTATAAAAATTGTAAATAAAAATCATTTATGGTTTGTAATTTAAAAAAATTTTATCTATAAGAACTACGATTGGTAATAAATGAAGGAGGACTTACACCACTGTTCTACGGCCTACTTTTTTGATATATGTCTATTTTGTTTGTGGAGATTTTACTTGGAATGATATGTAAAGGGGAGTTGAAAATGATGGAAGATTTATGTATTTATAGTATGATAATGATGGAAGATTTATGTATTTATAGTATGATAACGATGGAAGATTTATGTATTTATAGTATGATAAATTGGGGTTTGAAATTTAAAACATTTTGGTTCAAGGCTCAAATTTGAAAACTGTCTCACCCTATAGGCATATTGTGTTATGGCTGGAACTACCAATTCCAACCTGTGCAGTGAGATCCCTGTGATGTCCACAGGAGTGAGCTCCTCTGCCTCCCTCCCACTATAGCACACTGTGGCCTTCTCTTTCTGAACTGATGCTGCCTCTTATTTTATCCTGGACTACATGGTGGATCTTTTATGATTACATAAACATATTTTTCTTCATTTAGTTATATATTGCAGGCATTTTCTTACATCATTAAGTTCCTATAAACAAATTTTAATGTCACGAATTATTACATATATTGAATAATATTCTCATTGGAATTTAGATTTATGCTTTTATTGATGTAATAAATGATAGCTTGATGAACCTTTTTGTCAACATTTCTGAGTATTCACTCAAAACATATTTCTTTTTTTTTATTAGATATTTTCTTCATTTACATTTCAAATGCTATCCCAAAAGTCCCCTATATCCTCCCCCAGCCCTGCTCCCCTACCCACTCACTCCCACTTCTTGGCCCTGGGGCATATAAAGTCAAAACAAATTTCTAAAAGTGGATTTTTCACATTAAGGAATGCCAGACTTGTAAAACTCTGTACATTTTGCCAAACTTCTTTCTGTAAATGCTGCTAATTTTAGTCTCACAAAGAAATATAACAATGCAGAGTTACAAATGATGGTTTTCAACATAATCCTTTGTCTCCTTAGAAAAGGAAAATCCACTACCATTATAAAGTCTTTGTTTGTCAGTAATGTAGCCATTAGAAGCCAAAAAATGTATGCATGCAAAATGACATAGTGCACAGGATTTTCTTCTGAAATTGGTGGCAATAAAAAATACCAACAAAACCATATAAATAAAAGTCTTTCATGCATTATTATTAGTCACCTAAAAATTTTAGTTATATACCATGTACTAAAAAATGAGAATGTTTGTAACCTTAGCGGGCATGTTTCTGTCAGATGCACAAGTGCAAGGGACTCAAAGTGTAAAGAGAATGTGATACTTGACTCCTGCATTTAAAACACATCACAGCTTGTAATTCAAGCTGCCAACAGCTGCCAATATGGACATTTATATTTTAGTCAACTGATATTATTTGAATTCCAAGGTTCAGCATGGATTACCATTTATTACTTTTATGAATTTTTCTAGGTCAATTTTCTCCATATGCTTTCCTTGTAAATTAAATGAAGAGTTGGGGTCGTGATGGGAATGGAGATGAAGGATGAAAATCACTTTGGTGAGAACAGTCCAGTCCAACATGCTTGCCCCATGTGACTGCTAAATACCAACAGCAGTGTTGCTTGTCCCAATCAAAACTTTCTGTACACGTGCAACACACATCATTATCACTGAAAGATGTGAACTGCTTAACAAACCACTGCATGTTGAAGCCATACTATCAGAACCAAAATATTCTATTTTCAAATAAAAGACCTTATTAAAAATAATTGTGATTTGCTGCTTAAATATTTTTTCATTTAAAAAGATTGTGGCTTGCATTATTTTTAATTTGGCAAATCTGCTCTAGAACATAATAAAGACCTATTAAAGGCATCTGAAAAGAAATAAAAATAAGGTGTTTCTTCCATTGTAGAATTAGGAAATTTTCTTTTTTAATCCTTTTTAATATTTGTCAGAGATCACTGATCTAGAAAAAACTAAGTGAGGACTATGTGTAAAAATTTATTGTTCATCAGAGGAGGGGTGAGAATTTATAAATAGTATCCCCTCCCTCCTCATTGCCCAATGTCTATTCATCATGAGTTATTTTTGTTGGCTACATTAAGAACCTGACATTTGATTCATTCACAGTGTGTCCTGCCTTGGTCCTTTGAAACAGAATGGACAGTGAGCAAAAGGTCAAAGCTGTTGTTGCTGGTTGCATATGTACAGGGACACTACTGCCAAAGGACCCTTAGGAAGATCTCAATATTAAATATGGCAAAATGCTTGGTCAAGATCAGGACTCAACGAAGCCTCCATCTGCACATGATGAACCACTGCAGCAGTAATGTGTTTGTCCGTCTGCTGAAACATGGCTCCAAGGTCATACCTCGAAATGCTGGTACGTGCTTTTCCCCCCGGGCTGTCATTCTATGCCTAGTTAAGTGTGATTGCTTCCAGCTACATTCTTACCACTGGTGATCCAGAGAGAAGCTGAGGATAATGTGCCATGCAGTTTCTTGTATAAAGAGTGGAGAAAGAGGGGGGAAATGGGAAGGAGAGAAATAGAGGAGTGTACTGAGGAGTGTAAACAAGTAAGTGTGGAGGAAAGTGGGAAGCCAAGTTCTATTGAGTAATAAAATAATAAAGATACCTTCTTTTTCATCAGTTAAAAGAGGAAGACTGTTGTGTATTCCTTCAGATTGTTCAGGAGGGAGAGATGATGGTGTTTAAACAGAATCACAGTACTTCTTTGCCTCTCGTTATGTGAGTTTCTGATCTCAGGTATGTTTCTGAGAATGAGGCAGAGCTTCCTTTTCTATCTTCCAAGCAGAATTTTATTAAAATATCAGGCCCTCTTCTGGTCTCTGAGTGCTCACACACTGAGAGAAACATGCACATGAGTAAAATTAAAATTGAATGAAAATAATCTGCTAAATAACTCCAATCATGCTGGTGTTATTCTCATTTCTCTTCCAAATAACTATCATGTTTTATGGTATTTTGTGGTCTGAGAAATTGAAATAGACATGGAAATAAAAATTTAAAGTCAGAGCCACAGCCACAATATGGTTGTAGCATATGCACCTCAGAAGTCAGATCATTAGCCACAATGCTGCTGAAATGATATATGATCTTATGTTTGTGTATGATTTTTTTGTCAACTGGTTACAACAAAATTTATTCTGAAAAATAGCTGGAATTAGTCATAGCTGAGTAATATTTATAAAACTGACATCTTAGTTGAGATTCACTGTATTTTTATTATGAGATGAATAAAGTGTGATGTGTTCTTATTTTAACACCAATATATTTATTGCTTTGTTTTGTTTAGTTTACTTTAGTTTTGTTCTGTTTGAGAAAGGCTCATATGCTTAGGCTAGCCTTTAACTCATGATGTCATACAAAGTTGGCTGGCACCTCACAATCCTCTTATACCCTCCTGTTTTGTATGATTTATATATACAAGTATACATGTATCTTATTCTTTAATTTTTAAATTTTTTTGTTGGGTATTTTCTTTATGTACCTTTCAAATGTTATTCCCTTTCCAGGTCTCTAATCCACAAGCCCTCTATAGCATTCCCCCTCCCCCTGCCTCTATGAGGGGGCTCCCCCATGCACCCACTGTTTATCTTATTTTTTAAAAGCACAAATGTATAGAATATTTTCATGTGCCAATGCTCTCAGTAAAGTTTAGGAATGCTGAAAATGCCATATAAAGTCTTTTTTATAAATATAATTGTTCTAAATATACCAAGGGAATTTCTATATTAGTACATATTAATATGACTCTTAAACTGAACAAATAATATAGAGAATATTTATTTTAATGTAGAGAAATAATAATTCACATAATCAAAATATTATTATTATAAATTAGCATTTCTTATTTATTTATTTTTTTGGTCATAGTGGATAGTGATGTAAAGAAATAAGGTATTTCTTCATGATTTCTTTTTTTTATTATTAGATATTTTCTTTCTTTACATTTCAAATATTATCTCTCTTCCTGGTTTCCCCTCTGAAAACCCCCTATGACATACCCCCTGCTCCTGATCATCAACCCACCCATTCCTGCTTCCTGGCCCTGGCATTCTCCTACACTGGGGCATAGAGCCTTCACAGGACCAAGGGCCTCTCTTCCCACAGATGACTGACAAGGCCATCCTCTGCTACATACGCAGTCAGAACCATGAGTCCCCCCATGTGTACTCTTTGGTTGGTGGTTTAGTCCCTGAGAGCTCTGGAGTTACTGGTTGGTTCATATTATTGTTCCTTGTATGAGGCTGCAAACCTCTTCAGCTCTTTCAGTCTTTTCTCTAGCTCTTCCACTGAGGACCCTGTGCTCAGTCCAATGGTTGGCTGTGAGCATCCACCTCTGTATTTGTCAGGCACTGGTAGAGTTCCTAAGGAGACAGCTATATCAGGCTCCTGTCAGCAAGTACTTGTTGACATCTAAAATAGTGTCTAGGTTTGGTGATTGTATATGGGATGGATGCCTAGATGGGGCTGTCTCTGGATGGCCCTTCATTCAGTCTCTGCTCCAAACTTTGTCTCTGTAACTCCTCCCATGGGTATTTTGTTCCCCCTTCTAAGAAGACTGAAGTACCCACACTTTGGTTTTCCTTCTTCTTGAGCTTCATGTGGTCTGTGAATTGTATCTTGGGTATTCCCAGCTCCTGGGAATCAGTGAGTGCATACCATGTGTGTTCTTTTGTGATTGGGTTATTTGTATATTTGTTATGGTATATAATATAAATTTTATGGAAATGATTCAGTTATCTTTAAAAGACACAGACAAAAATAAGTATGAGAATGTTTGCTCCCCACATGATGACATGAAGAAATCATCATGCCTGTAGCATTTTGGAGACAAAAGGCCTAGGAAGGTAGGTCAGTAGCAGACTTATTCTTTATGCACTAGGCTCTAGTTCCTATGACCTAGCGAGAGAAAATGCTCCAGATTTTTGTTTTATCTAAAACCAAAAGGAGTACAGTCATTTCTTATGTGCATTCTTTGGCAGAGTGATATATTTTTCTAGATGACACAAAATGATTGCCTCACACCACCATTTATATTAGGGTTCCCTCTTGATGTACTTAGTACAGGCTATGAATCTGTACAAATATGTATCAGTATTACACCATAAAAATGTCACTGACCTGAAATCCTCTTTGTTACTCTTATAACGACTGTTTTCTCCCAACCACTGGCAGTCAGTTTTCCATTGCCACCATTCCGTATTAATACCATGGATGACCATCAAGGACAATAGCAGATTGGAGCAGGCCTGAGCTTATGAGACACACACCTGTGCTGTGTGGCAGACCAAGAGAAGTAGAGCTGCTTAGGCCTTGTGGAGACTAGAAGATCATAAGTTACAGACATCTGAAACTGAGCTTTGCACGGTTAAGAATTTTGTTGTTTTGATTTGATTATGACTGTTCCCTGGCCCTTTTGAAATGAAAGGACTTAACTTCCCTCTTCCTTTCGAGCCCTTACTTACAAGGCTTATGAGACTTTGGAGACTTAGAGAGATTTTAGGTATTTATTGAGGCTGAACTTTTAAAGAGACACTGGATTTATAGAGATTAGACTTTAAAAGTGTTTGAGTTTTTAAAGACTATGGCATTTTAAAAAGTTGAAATATTTCATAGTATAATCATGATATTAATATGACATCTTAGGAAGAAAAAGGAAAGTTTATGATTTATTAGTGATGTCTTTGTGTGCCAATTTGACAAGGGGTCAATTTTATTAGTTTTATGCAAACTTGACAAAGCTAGTATCTTTTAGGAGGAGAGATGGTCAATTTAGACAACATATTCTTTTTTTTAAAACAATTTTTATTCGATATTTTCTTCATTTACATTCCAAATGCTATTCCAAAAGTCCCCTATACCCTCCCCCTGCCCTGCTCCCTCAACCCACCCACTCTTACTTCCTGACCCTGGCATTCCCCTGTACTGGGGCATATAATCATTGCAAGACCAAGGGCCTCTCCTCCCAATGATGGCCGACTAGGCCATCTTCTGCTACATATGCAGCTAGAGACCCGAGTTCTAGAGGCACTGGTTAGTTTATATTGTTGTTCCCCCTATAGGGTTGCAGACCCCTTCAGCTCCTTGGGTACTTTCTCTAGCTCCTCCATTGGGGGCCCTGTGTTCCATCCAATAGATGACTGTGAGCATCCACTTCTGTATTTGCCAGGCACTGGCATAGCCTCACAAGAGACAGCTATATCAGGGTCATGTTAACAAAATCTTGCTGGCATATGCAATAGTGCATTTGGTGGCTGATTATGGTATGGATCCCCAGGTCAGCAGTCTCTGGATGGTCCTTCCTTCTGTCTCAGCTCCAAACTTTGTCTCTATTACTCTTTCCATGGGTATAAGGAGGGATGAAGTATGCACACTTTGGTCTTCCTTCTTCTTGAGTTTCATGTGTTTTGCAAATTGTATCTTGGGTGTTCTAAGTTTCTGGGCTAATATCCACTTATCAGTGAGTGCATATCAAGTGAGTTCTTTTGTGATTGGGTTACTTTATTCAGGATGATATCCTCCAAGGGACTGGAAAGATGGCTTGCTGGTTAAGAGAACTGTCTCTTCTTCCAGAGGACCCTGGTTCAGATCCTAGGACCACTTATTACCATCTATAATTTCAGTTTCAGGGGATCCAAGATACTTTTTGGCCTCTGTAAGCTGCAGGCATACATTCAGGCAAAGTACCTATAATTATAATTTTTTTTAAAAGATATTGACCTATAGGTAACTCTGTTGGGTATTTTCTTGATTAATGATTGATGTGGGAGGTCCTAGCCCACTGTAGGTGGGGCCCTTCATCTCTAAGCTGGTGATTTTGAGTTGTATAAGTCCTGAGTTGTATAAGTATTACTGAGCAAGTAATGAGGAATAAGTCACTAAGTAGCAATTCTCCCTGGCTTCTTCTTCACTTCCAGCCTCAAGTTCCTGTTCTCACTTCTCACAGAGTGTGACCTGAGAGTTATAAGATAAAAGAAACCCTTTCCTTTCCAAGTTGCTTTCCATCATGGTATTTTATCACAACAATAGAAGTCCTAGTATAGAGTTTCAACTTTTCAAGGATGTTTTAAGAAGCAAAAAGCTTTCTCAGAAGCCCTGTTTTCATGTTGTTTTCCAATTCTGTATTTCTATTAGGGCTAACTATATACCTCTTTCCAAAACAAATATAGTCAGAGACTGGAAATGGACCTTTAGAGTATTTTATCATGCTAATAGTAATAGCATTTAATCCTTGCCATATGAAATGAAGTTTAAATACATTAACATATGTTCCTCTGCTTATGATCTGAAATTTCTACTAATTTATGCATAGGAAGTGAGAACATATTAACTGATGGTACTGGCTCATTAGAGTTAGCAAAAAGCCAGAGTCCAGCAAAGTTATGTCAGAACTTGTATGCTTAAAAATCAAGGTTAATGTCCAAGTGGGTAACAAAGGGTACACAGTTCTCCAAACTTCCTTAACCTAGAACTTTCATTCTGCAGAAAAGCTGGAATTGTTTCCAGGATACTAGTAACTGGTAGTCCCTGGCTGAAAAGTCTTAATCAGCATAATGGAACCAAATATATAGTTGAGCCTTTCAGGAAGAAGGTACAGAGAAAAGAGGCAAGAACTGAGGTCATTACTGAAATTGAGTAGACTGAGGACTCAGGTAGCTTAAGTAAGTGAATGAAATGCAAGGAACTTAGGGCTCATGGAGGCTGAGTGGTGGGGATAGAGGATAAATACACACACACACACACACACACACACACACACACACACACACACTGGCTTTAGCCATGTGGTAGTGATTGGAGAATTTGGTGACAACCATTTCGGTAGGCAACGTGCAGAAAAAAAATGACTGAGAAACATAGGGGAAAGGACTACATGAGCTCTCCTCATGAGTTCTAGACATTGGTCACAGCGATGACATTATTCTAGGTGTTAGAAGAGTCAGTGAGAACACAGGTGAAGTCATAAAGTTGGTAGGTGGTGGCCACAAGGAGAAGAGAGCTCACTCTGCTAGATGAATCTTCCTTGATCTGAGCAGAGTACATGAAATAATGATAGACTACCACCTTCCTGAGAAACAGCGTATACAAAAACATGGAAGAATAAGATTGCTGTATGGGTATATGGGGTGGGGGAGGAGGGCGTTTGCCTGTTTCCGTTTTTTTTTTTATGCTGTTTGAAATGACAAGGATAATTTTTCATAGGTTCAACTTAGAATAAACAAGCTACATTCCGAAGATGTTCAGAGGCATGTCTGGTTTGAGATATTCTGAAATGCCCAATTGAAAGCGAATATCTTCATTGGGAAAGTTATTGACATTGAAGAGAATTTTAAAAAATGCTTCATGAATTTCCTTCAAAAGATTAAACTATATGCTGCTTATTATGGATAGAAAACATTTATATGACTGATACCACATATACTGTACAATAATATTTTAAAGTTTGCTTTATTTCAGACTTAAGCTGTAAAACAAAAAGCAAATTACTTATTGCTTTGGTTCCTATGTTGTCTATGACACAATACTAGGTGATATGGCGTCAGACTAGGTAGCTATATAATTGATTGTAAGGAATGAACACTATAATTGTGATGTAAAACAACATGCACATAGAGGGTCTGTCCCAGGAAAATGATGAGTGGTCCCTCTATGCATAACAAAGCTATGATTTTAGTGAATAAAAATAGCTCAGTGGAAAAGAATGGAAAATACACTGGGACTTTGGATTTGGAGAGGTTAGGAAACAAAAATGCCTAATTAATCCCTTCCTTGGAGAAAGGCAAGTAAATACTTCTGTTAACTGGCTCACTGTCCTGGACTGCTTGGGAAAGTTGAAATATGAGAAATCTAGACAATTTTTAACTTTTTATAAGTTGTAGGCTATATAGCTAAGAAAATCATAACATTAGCTTTGGTGGACTGAACAGATCTTTGGTAAATTTTGGATTTTAAAACTATTAGTACCTTCCAGGTGTCAAAGCTCAGTTCACACTAAATTCAGTCAGGCTGTGGGGACCGGTTATAAGGGACCAAGATTAGACATGTTAGGAGTGCAGTGAAGAAAACATTGTGTAGTATCCAAGAAACAGTTGTAAAAAATTATCATTTCCTCTGCAGAAGACAAATCATAAAAGACTATTTTTAGTGGTGTGATCCACCTTATGGTTATGAAGAAAGGTGCAGTTTCTGTATTAGTAGACAACCTTAAGGGGGCAAAGACTGAGACAAGGTTATAGGATACTATTGCTAGAATCTACATTTTAAAAAGGACACCAGTTCTGAGCCGGGTAGTTCAAATGAAGAGACAAAGATCATGGCAGAAAATGGGATTCTAAATACATTCGGAAGGCAGATGTACAGAAGCCATCCATAGCCACAGTGTGTTAATGATTAGAGGTCTCTGAGCAACTAGAGTATCAAAACATTTTCATCAAAACATGCTGCTGCTTTCAATCTCAAGCTATCCCTTAGCAATACAGTAGAGTGATACAGGAAATGGAATACATGCAAAGTAGACTACTTAAGGAGGATATTAAAATGGTTTTAGAAACAACAACAACAAGGGAGCATGCATCATCTTTGTGACCACACAAATGAAAACAAAGCAAGAAGGGATGGTGTTTGCAGAGTAGTAAAGCATTCACATACAATAGAGAATTTCATTGTTTTTCAAGGAAAAGGGACCAGGGGGCCTCTTTTTGAGAGAAGAAGTCCTCTCATTAACAACACTAAATATTCCTAAAAATCATAACATCTTGGTCTCTGTCTATAGACTCCGTTCAGTTTCAATGGGGAAAATTTATAACTTTCTTTTTTCTCGACAGAGATGCAGTTCTCTTAAAGCAAGAAGTATTTCAAAGAACAATTCACTGACATTTAGCATATACTCAGTCACAGGCAACTAATACTTTTATCTAGGGCCACAACATTTTCATTACCTATAAGGAAATCCTGAACCTCTTAAGCAGTTACTGTTATAGTTACTGTTCATTTCTTTTCTCCAACAGTTCCAGCTGACTTTCCCACCATAATGTCTTCTGTTTCTGTGAAAACATGCACTAGGTGACCTTTTATGCTTGGCTTCTTTCACTTAGCATATAGCTCTGATGTTCTGTGCTGCACTGCTGATCAGTACTTTGTTCCTTTCTAAGTCTGATATTTTTTGAATAGATAAAACACATTTTCTTCATACAGGTATCCACTGAAAATCATTTAGGATAGTTTTGTTTTTTAAAAATTTGTATTGAATTTGTATATGATCAATTGTATGTCAGAAATTTTAGAGTATTTACTTCAGTTTTCTTGTTTGTTTTGAGAATGTACTTATGAGTGAAATTACTGGGCCATATGATTAATAATTCTAGATCTAATTGTGAGAAACCATCAAAATTTTCTTCCTAGTGGCTAAGCATATTACATTCCTTCTTGCAATTTACAAATTTCTAATTTCTTCATATTATCACCAACAATTAAGTATTTTTTTAAAAAAAATGTATGCTTCAGAAGTATAATGTGATTATTCTTAGACAGTAGATTCTATAGTTAAATCAATACTAGGGTATTCTTTTAAAATACTCTATTGTGTATAGTGTTGAATACTACAAAACTTCACTCATATTCATAATGTATGTCTGAATTATGTGCACATTATTTTTTTTAAAAATCCTGACCATAGTTGGAGGTCGGCTGACCATTATCACAAATCTAGAGGTACTTGCCAACGTTGATCACTGTTGTTTATTTTAGGATATCTCCAGCTGAGAGAACTTACAATTCTATTACAGCCAACGAGGTCTGATACTAATATGATTTTGCTTAATGTCTACATTCTACAGAAAAGTTTTACATATTCCTTGAATTCCATTTGTTTATACATGCAGGGTTTTGTGAAAAAATTGTGAAGTTTAAAATTTATAAAATAATGTTATTTTGCAGGTGCCCCCTTGTCTAAAGTGGATGCTTCTGAGCGCATGGTTGCAAGCTCACCAGTGAAGGGAGCTCGGAGTGCTGATTCTCCAAGTAAAGAGGAAGATAAAGTAAAAGACCCCTTGACCATCTCTGAACTAGCGTACAACAGCAGCGCCAGCCTGCTCCCTACCCAAGTGGATGATGATGAAGTAGACATGCTATTTGACTGTCCATCTAGGTTTGTGTTAGAAAGAGAAGACACAGATACATTTGAGGATGTAGAAACAGATGAAAATGTCTTTTTGATGGCTGAAGAGGAGAAGGTGAAGGAAGCTCGCCAAGCTTTGTCATGGAGCTATTCCATCCTGACCGGCCGTATCTGGCTTAACCCTCTGGTCAAGCGTTGCTCCAGGCTCCTGGTGGTGGGCCTGGGACTGCTTCTGTTTGTATTTCCCCTCGTCCTCCTCCTTTTGGAGTCAGGTATTGATATCTCCTTCTTATTCAAAAACATGAATTTGAGCAATTTTACTATGAATACTACTGTCCTCTAAAGGAGTAGGTGGCTGGGAAGGTCAACATTTTTTTTTTTTTTTTTACATGTTGGGCTTCCCTGATAAGAAAAAGGACTGTATTCAAAATTAAAATTACCTTTTTCAGTAGATGCCATGGTCCAAATGGTCATGGATCTTAAAGCTGCATGCCAAACTCTTAAATTGGCTTTCTGTGCCTTAATGTACTAAATACAAGTTTAAAACAAATTCTATTTGCTATATGCAGTCTTTAAGTAACCAAAAATATGTTATTTTATTGCAGTGTAGACATTCTCTTTGTCTTACCTCAAAATGACTTACTTTTCCTGTTTTTTTGTCATTGTCATCACTATAAAAGGGAATGTTAATAATTAGAATTTTAGTCAAAGTCCAAGAGAATACTTTTCAATATAATTCTTAGTGAAAAAAGCATTCTCTAAGAAATGTTTATACAACTAAATTTATGCCAGGTTTTTCTTTCAGTTTTTAAAGAGTACTTTTATACTCAAAGAATTTTGATAAACATTTTTTTTGCAAGAAAAAGCCCCACTGAATTTTGTAAGTTTACATATTGTAAACCTAGTGCACAAAGATGTATCAGAAATTGTTTTAATGTTGTGGCACCAGCTTTTACAAAATATGGCTGAAAGTTTGGCTGATAGTTATAATACTTTATAACTATCTGCAAATGATACATAAAACTTAGTGGAAAGAAGTTGTAATAAGTTGTCCAAACAGATGCTGGAACTGGAGGTATAGACAGAGAACACTAAGTGGCATGTGAGGGCCATCTTTCAACATTTAGGCATGATAATCTAGTACTTTCACTTTTGTTATGTCCATACATTTAGCCTAGATAAGCAGAATGTTTTGACAATAAAGTGATATTTGAAGAAATACAACAAAGATAGACTAGTTAATTGCATATTGTTCACTAATTGGAGTGAAAGATGACCGGATGGACAGATGGAAGGTACCAAAGAAGAATTCTGTTGACACCTGTGGCCAATTGGCATCTCATGTGGAAGTGATTGTGATGCAGGACATTCTACAATGTAAGGAGCCACTCTCCTGCTCCTCAACTCTACAGCAGCACATTTCAGTGAATCTGAATGGCAGTATACAAATTTTAAAGTAAAATATTTTTGGTCCTTCACAACATTCATTGTGATTCTGTGAAAAAATTTAAACCTCTGTGTGTGCGTGAGTGTGTGTGTGTGTGTGTGTATCCATGAGTCTATATATTTGCATATATGTCAGTGTTTGTTTGTATGTGTTTATCTCTGTGTGTTTATGTTTGAGTGTATGTGTTTGGATATATGCCACTGTTTATGTGTATGCATGTCTGTACACATGTGTATCTGTCTGTGTGGGTTGTGAATATTTATGCATATCTGCATGTATATTTGCGTGCACATGTATCTATGTATGCATATATGTATATATGCATGTGGGACTATACAGATGTATATATATATATATATATATATATATATATATATATATATTTGTATGTGTGTATGTCTCTGTATATATGTGTACATATATATGGGTATGTGTCTCTTTGTATGTTTTTATGCTGTGTCTGATTCTGTGTATATACCTTTAAATGTATGTGTGTATGTGTGTGTTTGTTTGTATGTCTGTTTCTGTATATATGAGTATGTGGGGGTGTCTGTGGGTGGGGCAGGACAAGTCAGGAAAAACAGGTAGAAACAAAAGCTATCTTCTTGATTTTTATGATGACCAATATATGCCTTTCTTTTCTGGGTTTCCTTAAGATCTTATATTATTGTATTCATAATCGGGTCCTCTATTGAAAAGAGTGAAAGGATTATCAGATGTCATGCAATTTCAGATTAGACAAAGAAGATATATGAGGGGAAATCTTCCAGTACATTTCTTTGTGTCATTAATTCATGAATGAAACGGCCTTGTGCTTTCTGTTAAGAGTGCTTACTAACATTGTCAGAGCAAAGGGACAAAAGGGTACTGAGCTTAAACATAGGATTTTCTTCTATATAAAATATTTGATTGCCTTAAGTTATAAAATATACAGTAGTTCCATACCTCTAACAATGATCCAACACTATCAGGAACTGGTTTCCAAAGTGGGTAATTCAATCCGTCAAGTTCAGTCAGCTCCGAAGTTTTTGAATTGTGCCCAACCAAAAATGTGAGCATTGACAATAACACGAGCATTCAAAACATATTCTAACCCAGACATAGTGGCATATACCTTTAATCTTAGCATTTGAGAGGCAGAGGCAGAGGCAGAGGCAGAGGCAGAGGCAGAGGCAGAGGCAGAGGCAGAGGCAGAGGCAGAGGCAGAGGCAGAGGCAGAGGCAGAGGCANGGCAGAGGCAGAGGCAGAGGCAGAGGCAGAGGCAGAGGCAGAGGCAGAGGCAGAGGCAGAGGCAGAGGCAGAGGCAGAGGCAGAAGAAGGTAGATCCTGAGTTTGAGGCCAGCCTGGTCTACTAAGCAAGTTACAGGAAAGCTATGGCTATACAAAGAAACCCTGCACTGCCCCCCCACACACACACTTGAAAAAAAGAAAGAAAATATATTCTAATATTAAAGTGTATCAAATTAATGATATCAATAGACGAAAAAAAAGCAGATAATAAGCAGAAAAGTAGACAGATGATTTCAAAATACCAGGATCACCACTGCAACAAACAAATAAAAACAAAACCACAAAACCACTGCAAGGCAGAACAGAGTCTTCCTATGTCAGCAAGCACTGTCAGATGGTTAACTCTCATTTTATCCATGCAACTTCTCTTTTTATCCTTGATTTGAACAGAAGAAGGCTTTCCCACAACATTGCCAGTAAAGAGCAAGTATCAGACATGCTTTCACTTCTGGGAGTGATTCCTGGGGTTGTTGTAGCTGATAGGACTTGAACATCTTTGGGTGAAATTTTCTCGACCTTGGGAAGATACTTACTGGAGGTCTCTGCTTACTTATTTTCCTGCTTCTTCTCTATTTCCCTGTTTGTCTTGGACCTGCTTTTGAAGTTCCAGTCTCTATGCCATAGCCAGAGTCAGCAGGACCTGCATATGTCGGACCCATCCAAGATTTGTTTTCCACATTCCAGCTTCAGTCTCTGACTGGGAAGAGAAGTTCATGAGTGAGCCTAGAGGAGCTCGGCTGTCATCACTTCAGAGAGGAAGAAAGAAACATCGTTTGGGCCTCAGGCTTCAGCTGTATTCACCCATCCTTCAGTAAAGCCAGTATGAACCCTCTTCTGGTAGTGTGTCTTTTATATACTTGAATTGAAAAGGTGGCCTTGTGGTGGATAATACTTGAGTTCTCAAACTTCCAATCTACTACAAAGAAGTGATAAGGGAGCATATCTTTGCTGAGGCATGGAGACCATAGGTTGTCTGTCATAGATGAGAGTTATCACAGCCTCCAGCAATGAGTAAAGGAACTAGGAATCAGTTTATAATAGAATGTTGGATGGAACCATACAACCCAATTTTGCACCTTTAGTTACTGTAAATATCTCTTTGGAAACATCATCAAAGTCCATCTTATGCTTACAAAACTATTCTTGATAGAATGAAGAGATATCTTCTGTGGATTGCACATATCAAAACATGTCTTTTAAGTTCCAGCTCCTTCTTCAGATGAAATTTGTTCTTCTTATGCACAGAATTATGATTCTAACCCTTTATTTTCTAAGAAAATAACTTTTCAGAGTAAAGAAAAAAAATCGGGAAAAATAGTTTACCAGCTACATTTTTCAGAAGTTAAAAAATTCTATGTTTTGTTCTACTCTAACTTTATTGGCATAAAATAGCTCTAACTTACTTGTCAGCTTGAGTTTCCTGGCTTGGGTGACCTTCTGGTTCTTCAAATGGCAAATGAAATAAGACCAATTTTCACAGTCTAGTCATGTAAATGCACTGTTCTCTAGGCATAGAATTATCATACAACATTTCTGTCCTGCTTAGGTTTCTGTCGCTGTGAAAAGAATACAATGACAAAAACAACTTAGGGGGGAATTCGTTTGGCCTTTAGTCATCATCACAGAGAGCCAAGGCAAGAAATCACAGCAGGAACCCAGAGAAAGGAACTGATGCAGATGACATGAAGGAGTACTGCTCATTGATGTGTTTCCCATAACTTGCTCAGCCTGGATTTTTATACAACCCAGCACCACCTGCCCAGAAAGAGCATCATCTACAGTGGGCTATGTCTTCTCATGTTCATTATTAATCAAGAAAATGTCTAACAGAATTGCCAGTGGACCTATTTCCTTAATTGAAGCTTCATCTTTTCAGATGACTCTAGCTTATGTCAAGAAGGCAAAAAAACAAAAAACAAAAAACCCCAAAAAACCCAACAAACCAACAAATAGGAAAATTGACCCCTTTGTCATCTTGGCACACCAATACATTATTAAAGCATAGCCTTTTTTTTCTGGTTTATCCCTATGATTTCATATTAGTGTAAATGTCACAATATAATGTCACATTCCAACTTCTAAAAATCCCATAGTCTTTAAAAATCCAAGCTCTTCAAATGCCCAGTTTCTTTAAAACACTTAGTCTGTTTAAAACTTGACACCACCTAAAATTTCCAAGGTCCCATAACTATAGGTTCTTGTAAAAATCAAAGCAAACCAATTTCGTCTATACCTGTTTGAATGGCTAAGATCAGTAATGCAAGTTACAGCTCATGCTGGCAAGGATGTTGTCTTAGTCAGGGTTTCTATTCCTGCACAAACGTCATGACCAAGAAGCAAATTGGGGAGGAAAGGGTTTATTCGGCTTACATTTCCATACTGCTGTTGATCACCAAAGGATGCAGGACTGGAACTCAAGCGGGTCAGGGAGCAGGAGCTGATGCAGAAGCCATGGAGGGATGTGGCTTACTCAGTCCACTCTCTTATAGAACCCAAGACTACCAGCCCAGAGATGGCACCACCAACAAGGGGCCCTCCCCACTTGATCGCTAATTGAGAAAATGCCTTACAGCTGTATCTCATGGAGGCATTTCCCCAACTGAAGCTCCTTTCTCTGTGATAACTCCAGCTGTGTCAATTTGACACAAAGCTATCCAGTACAGATGTGAAATAAGGGAAAAGCTGGGCGTGGTGGCACGCCTTTAATCCCAGCACTTGGGAGGCAGAGGCAGGTAGATTTCTGAGTTTGAGGCCAGCCTGGTCTACAAAGTGAGTTCCAGGACAGCCAGGGCTATACAGAGAAACCCTGTCTCGAAAAACCAAAAAACAAACAAACAAACAAAAAATAAATAAATAAATAAATAAATAAGGGGAAAACTGCAGATGTGAATGCTGTACAAACGCTATGTGTCCATAGTGCACAGCAGCACGGCAGTTCCTCAGAAAATTAGAAATCAATCTCCGTCAAGATTTAGCTCTACTGTTTTGGGGCATAAACACAAAGGGTGTTCCATCCTACCAGGAGAATATTTGCTCAACCATGTTCATTGCAACTTTATTCATAGTAGTATGTGGTTTTTACTACCCACTTTAAGCTCCAGGTAAACAGGCTACCAGTTACTGCCCTGTTGGATCCACAGATGAAAGACACACACACACACACACACACACACACACACACACACAGAGAGAGAGAGAGAGAGAGAGAGAGAGANACACACACACACACACACACACACACAGAGAGAGAGAGAGAGAGAGAGAGAGAGAGAGAGACAGAGACAGAGACAGAGACAGAGACAGAGAGAGAGAGAGACAGAGAGAGAGAGCTCATTTTTAACCTGCCTTATGGCTCAGTGGTTGGGCTCTTCTAAGCTTCCTGCTTCCCACCTCTAACTCTTCTCTCAGCTTAGTTGTGTTGCTAATATTCCACCTGAGGAAGCAACCAACGGTAACTCCACCCAAGATCTCAAATGGCTGATGGCTCTCTCTCCCTCTTAAGAGAATCCCTTTCCCTTCCTGCATCTCCTAGCCTGCCTACAGGAATCCAGAAGCCCCGATTCCTCTGCCTAGCCCTTGGCTGTTGGCATCTTTATTGATCCATCAAGAAACAATTGGCAAATAAGACCTTCAGCATTCTCACACAGATTCCCAATCAAAGCATCAGAACTACCCCCTATATCTCATAATAGCTGAAACTAACTGGAAAGAAAACTAGTCCCTCAAGGGAAAAACGGATAAAGAAAATGTTTTAAGTTTACACAGTGGAGTATTACTCAGCTGTTAAAAAATTACATCATGAAATTTGTAGGCAAATGGAAGCAACTAGAAAAAATTATCCTGAGTGAGGTAACCCAGACCCAGAAAACAGACATGTGATATGTATTCACTTATAAGTGGATACTGGCTATTAACTAAATAAACAATCATGCTACAAATCACAGACCCAGAGAGGTTAGGTAAAGAGAAGGGCTCTAGGGAGTGGGGTCGGGTCACATGGATCTCCCAGGAAATGGGGAATACAATAGATTTATGGGTGGACTGGGGGGTGGATAGGGATGAGAGATCAGGATGGAAGAATGTAAGGAGAGAGAGTACTGGAATTGGTGAGCACTGAGGTGCAGTATGGAAATCTAGTGCAGTGGAAATTGCCTGGAATCTATGATGACGATTCTAGTGAGGACTATTAGTAATGGAGGATATAGAATCTGAACTGGATATCTTTTGTAGTCTGTCAGGGCTTCCAGTGGTGGGGACTCAGTCGCATTCATTTGAATTGTTTTTGAGGGAGTTCCATGGAGATCCATAAACAACTCAAGCTGATGTTAGGACAGGTTACTTTCCAAAAACTCACAGCTGGACCCCACATAGCCCATAAAATGTGGAGAGGTTGGTCTGGATCATGCATGAACTCTTTCACTCTTCATTCTAGTTTCTTAGATGTGGAAGGTACTCTGCAGGCTACAGACAAAGAAATCCAGGCAACAACCCAGCCTCACAACATTGATATGCAGTCTGTCCTTCTTGCAAGCTGTGGTGAGGCAATGGTGGCATACAACTTGTGGGAGTGGCCAGCCAACATTTGGTTAACTTGAGACACACCATGAAAGGAAGCCCATGTCCTAAACTCCCTGCATGACCAGGAACTGGAAACTAGATAACCTCCAGACCTAGGGCAGAATCAAACATGACTGGTCAAAACCAATCAAAATCAAAAAAGAAGAGAAGAAAAACAAAAAAAGAAAAAGAAATGATTTCTAATGATATTCTGCTATGCTTATAGATCATACCTTGTCCAGTCCTCACCAGAGAGACTTCCTCAGTCAGCAGATGGGAGGGAGCAGGTGCAGAGCCCCAGAGCCAGGCATTATGCAGAGAAGGAATCTAAACTTTAGGTCTCTATTGGCTTCCTCTCCTTAGAGCTCGGGGAATCTCATGAAGACAGGGAGGAAAGATTGAAGGAAGCAGAGGGAATGGTGGATAGGAGAACATGACTGCTTGAATCATCTCTCAGGGATCATATGGGCTCATAGAGACTGAAAAAAACAATAATAAGGCCTGTAAAAATCTGCACTAGGTCCTGTGTATATATGCTGTAACTGTAAGTTTCGTGCTTTTGTGGGACTCCTACCAAGGGAGCAAGTGTGTCTCTGTGTTATCTCTGTTATCATCTGTGGGACTCTTCCTCTAATGGGGTTGTCTTGCCCAGCCTCAATTTGAGGGTTTTTTCCTTGTCTTAGTGTATCTTATTTTGTCCTGTTTGGTTGTACTCTTTTGGAGGCCTACTCTTTTCTAAAGGGCAATGAAGGGAGAGTGACTTCTCATTTGCAAGTGATTTTATGAATTGGAGATATCTTCTGGATTAGGGATGGAGGCTTGTGTCCATTCCCCTCTTGGTTTGGGTCTATGTGTCTTAGATCTGTGCAGGCCCTGTGCATACTATCACAGTCTCTGTGAGTTCATATTTGCATCAGTCCTGTTGTGTCTAGAAGACCTTATTTCCTTAGTGTCCTTCCTTCCCTCAGGCTCTTATACTCTCTGTCTCTTCTCTCATAGAGTTCCCCAAGCCATGAATAGAGAGGCATCACACTTAGGACCAAGCATTTCAAGGCTCACTCTGTACACATTACCCAGCTGTGAGTCTCTGCATTTACATCTATCTTCTGCAGAAGGAAGTATCTCTGATGATGGCAAAGCAAGACAGTGATATATGAATATGACAGTGAATTGGGATCCACTTTGTTGCTACAAAATTTTATCAGAACAGTGATAATTGTCTTTCCTTTGGGTCTCTGACCTAGCTAGTCTCAGGATCTTTACCACCCAAGCAGTGTAGGATCTTAACAAAAACTTCATTCCTCTATTCCACTAGCACATTTTACAAGCAGGTCATCAATGTAGATCAGAAGATTTGTATCTGGATTGCGGGATTGCGGCTTACCGTTCTTTTTGGTGGCATGTCACTCTATACATGATTAAGTTTATTTCCAATAAACATTAATCTAGAATGCCTTTGCTGTGAATTAGGTGTCCAAGGTTTGCTGTGAATTAGGTGTTCAAGGTTAAGCCAATCTATGTAATTAATGTTGAATTTCAAATTATGGAGATAAAGTCAGTCCTAAGATCATTTTAATCCTCCCTCATCATACTTACACTAAATAAAAAATTAAGGGGTTAGAGATATGTCTCATCATAGCTCTAGTTTAAAGCATATACCACTGTTTGTTTGTTTGTTTGTTTTCAAAACAGAGTTTCTTTGCATAGCTCTGACTGTCCTGGAATTCATTCTGTAGACCAGGCTGACCTCAAACTCACAGATACACCTGCCTCTGCCTCATAAGCAATGGGATTAAGGGTGTGCCATCATTACCAATCAGCTTTACTAAATCTCTTAATCTGTATCTTTATATTGGAAAACGGGGAGCAGTGATCTTAAGAACTAAGAGTGACTTGCCAATCTTGGTGGCATTAGTTTAATTATGGGTGATCCATACATTTTTTTCCCAAAAATATAAAGGTTCAATTGACCAAGTACTATCGGTAAGTAGAAACAATCACATCAAGGCAAAAAAACCTCCAGTGGAATGTCCCATAAAATACAATTTCCCCAAAGTTATATATATCTTGGAATTGCTAGAGACACAATTTACATGTTTTGTCTCAAATCTACTATTGTTGCAATATATTATTTTAAGGTAGAGACTTATAGATGAACACCCAAACCATTTCTTCTTCATTTTGTACACAATTCAATGATGATTCCACATTTCCATATAATTATATGTAGACATACAATTGAGGTATGGTTTAATTTAATATAAATGACAAATTGTATGTATTGTTTCCAAACACAGTATTAGTTATCAACTCCCATGTGCCACTGAGTACAACATATTTAGGTAACTATAAGAACCATTTGAAGATATAAGAGACATCAGGACTTTGAATCCTTGAATGTCATGGTGTAAAAGCACTATAAATGCTACCCTAAACTGCACCCAGTGGATTCTTACTTGAGCAACAAATATTAGCTGGGTGATTTCCAAATCAGTTGCTGTCAGCATATATAGTTATAGTTATTGTTATAGTAGTTATACTTATAGTTAAATAGCATAGAGATTGTGGTCCTGTGAAAGGCGGGGGAGGGGGATTGCTCTGAAATCAAAGTCATGGTATTAACATTTATAAAGAGACACTTTACATTATGTTCAAATTATAAAAGTTTTTCAGAGGAAGGCTGTTGGAATTTGAACTTAGGATTTCATGCATGTTAGCTAAGTGTTACACCAATGTCCTGTATCCTCAAGCTCCATTATTAGCAGTTTTGTAAACATTTATAACTTTCAAGAAAATGGCAAAAGAAATATTTATATAGGTGAAAATTTAAAACCAAATATTTAAGTTGTGGGGCTGAAGAGATGGCTCAAAAATTAAGAGCACTGTAAGCTCTTCCAGAGGTCTTGAGTTCAATTCCCAGAAACTACATGGTGGCTTACAACCTTCTGTAATGGGATCTGGTGTGTCTGAAGAGAGAGACAGTGTACTCACATACATGAAATAAATTAATAAATCTTTAAAATTTGAGTTGTAAATATAATTTTAGATCTTTCAAGAAAAATTATTCTTTAAGAATCACAATTTCTTGTTGGAATAAAGTTTGTAGTTCCAAATACTTTTAAGACATTTATCTTAATCTCACTGGAGTCTATATAATAACCTTAATAGTTCCAATAACAATCATATTTGTAGATTGATCATTCCCACAATTAAACATAATTGAAGGTTATTGGTGACTATTTATGATAAGTTACTATTTCAATTATATTAATTGAAAACTTAAAATAGTAAGTTTTAGTGGTCCAGTAAATAAGTGTTCAGAAAAGTTATCTAAAAAAGAATTTTACAAGTTTTTAAAAGATTAACGTGTGAACATATGGGTATAAATGTTTCAATATTTATTGTAGTAGAATTCAGATTATTTTTGCACTCTTCAAAATTACATTACAACTTAATGACTGCTACTTATTTAATTATTCTTACCTATTATATTTTGCTCATAAAATCCTTTTAAAAGAAAATCATTTCTATTTTAAAATCTCCATTTTGTTTTTTTAAATTAATTAATTTTTTGCACTCCATATCCCTCTCCCTGCCCACCCTTCAACTGTTCCACATCCCATACCTCCTCCCAACCTTCTGAAAGTGGGTTTCATGTTTTTTATCTCATCTCTGAGTCTTACAAACTTGGAACTGTCTCTGTGTACATCAAAGGAAGAAGGAACAGGGAAAATCTTTTCATATTTAGAAACGAGTATTTGAATCTGTGTGTGAAATATTTATTACTGATTTGTTTATTTTTTGAAGAACTTTTATCAATCTATATAGTAACAAGGAGTTTACCAATTATGACATTTTTTTCTACATGCATGTATACATGAAATAAGGAGACTTATTTATTTAGTCAATGATTTCATTTTCTCCTGGTGATTTTGATTGCATTAACTGAAACAATATTTATACAAGTAAAAATATGTATCAAAATTTAAATTTTATATCTAGTGTATAGAAGATATTTCAGATATATCAAAGATCTCTAATCACCTGTATTAAATAAAGCCAGTGAACAAGAGAAAACTAGAACTAAATAATGAGATAGAAAGAATAAGGATAATAGCTGACAAAATAAATCTTAAAAACAATAGAAATTATAGTAAAAAGATCTGAATAGAAATTCTTGAACTGAGAAACAGTATGGAATGAGGAACTCTAATGCCTAGTGGAGACACAAGTTTTTCTAGTTACTAAGAAATCAGCATGAAGTTTCCGATCCAGAATTGTTCCTGTCTAAAAGAACTGCAGGAACAAAAATGGAGAAAAGGCAGAGGGAAATGTGCTCTCATGCCTGGCCCAGTTTGGGAACCATCTCAAGGGGAGGCTCCAAGGCCTGGCACTATTACTGATGCTATGGTGTGCTTACACACAGGAGCCTAGAATAACTACCCTCTGAGAGACCCAACAAGCAACTGACTGAGACAGATGCAGATACTTACACCCAACCATGGGAGTGAAGTCAGGGACCCCTGTGGTTGAATTGGGGAAAAACTGGAAGAAAGTGATGAGGAGAGCAACCTCATAGGGAGACCAGCAGTCTCAACTATCCCAGACTCCCCGAGGTCTCTCAGACAAAGGCAGTCTGTGTTCTGGTCCAGGGAGGCTTACTGGAGAGACCCAGTAGAAATTTTTACAAGGGACAGAACAGTGAGCTACATCCCCAGACAGAAATGCCTGACACCAGGAGCCTTCAACTCCATCATTCACATATGCTGTCCAAACTCCACCCTCACAGTTACCTGGCAGTAGCCAGGTATGCTCCTCCCCACAGTTACCCTGCAATAGCAAGATAGCCCAGCACACTATAAAAGGGGAAGCTCCACCCCTCCTTTCTCTCTTAAGCTCTTGTTCTCTTACCCTCACCTTTAGCTCTCCTTCCCCCCTCTCCACACTTGGCCATGGTGGGCTTCTACTTCTCTATTCATTCTCTATTCATTCATTCTCTCTCTTCTCTCATCTCTTCTCTTCTCTCTCTCTCTCTCTCTCTCTCTCTCTCTCTCTCTCTCTCTCTCTCTCTCCCTCCC
>NC_034595.1:26720957-26722133 GCF_900095145.1 Mus pahari | reverse complement strand
TTAGATATGTTTTCATATTCTCTCAATTGATATTGCATCTACCACCCACGTACAACTCAATTTGGAGCCCATTATCCCAGTGTTCGCAAGAAATGCAGTCTGTGGATCACTGACCAGGAATCCTCCATCAAGAGGACCAGCGAATGAAAGAGCTGCTGAGCTGCTNTCTGGGAAGTAGAGGTTCTCCTTGGAGATTTGCAGGCTCAGGGTCAGGAATCTTATGAAAACGGAGGGTAGACCACAGGTATCAGGTGCCCACAAAATGAACCTCACCAGGAAATACCACAGCCCTTCTACACTCATGTCCTCTACTAAAGTGACAAGAAGTAAACATGAAAAGANTTATGTCAGAATAATTTATTTGATTTCACATTTCCTTTACAATAAGATAGAGAAATTGAGTATCCATACAGTGGTGAGAGGTTTTAGAGGAAAAAGAAAAGTCCCCGCATTTCTTCACTGAGGACTTGAGCTGTTATCACGAGGTGACCACGGCAGTTGAAGGTTGGTGTCTTCAGGGAGAGAGGCAGGAAGTACATTTGGAACTGACAATGGATAGGTGGCATTCCAGGTGTTCCATCTGGGAACATGTGACTCCTGACTGGACACCATCAGTGATGGGTTCCCAGGAAGCTGTCCAGAAGAGGCAGACATGCCATAGTCCCAAGGCTGGTATACTGGAGATGGCATCACCATTGGAGGTNGAGGGCTCTCAGAAGGCATGGGGTAACCAGACCGATCATACAGAGNACCTGAGAGGAGAAGAAAGAGACACAGAGAGAGCATAAATATGGCACCCTCACTCTCCCTGAGTCACTACAAGCAATTGCCTGGCCTCGGGGTCACAGTCAAATATGAACATGTCCAAATTCCATTGCCTTGAGGTGACACAGGAAGTTAGACATTGGAGGCTGGAATTCGTGCTACATGCAACAACACAGTCCTGTGGGAATGGGGCTTCACTCCATCGTCTGCTCAGCTCTGTCCTCATAAAGGACAGGCCATCTGATGCCACTACTTACAGGACTCCAAGTGTCTATGCAGAAGAGACTAACCTGGAGCATGGCCTCCCTGATGTTTGGGGTCCAGGATCCTGTCCAGATAGGCTCCATAAGGAGAATACAAGGGTACAGGTTTTGATCTCTCTCTACAGAGAGTTGAGTGCAGATCCTTCAG
>NC_034595.1:26716006-26720680 GCF_900095145.1 Mus pahari | reverse complement strand
TATATGGGAGGTCACACACACGTCCCCGTCACCTATTCTCAGGGATCCTCCCTGCACAGTGAAATGACAAAAATGGTCTCTTTCTCTTATCAAGACCTTGGGAACACTTGCAGGAGAGCCCAGGATCCAGCTTCTACCAGGCTCTTAATACCAAGAGGTGCACTCCCTGGGGACTCATCAGCATCTTTGGATTTTGAAAATAAATAGGAGTTCAGATTTAGATTTTGCAAGGGGCAGATTTCAGGCAATATAAACCAACAGGAAGCTGTGGGGTTATCGTGCCCATCATACACAGGACCTGAGTGAGGGGAGAAGAAAGAAAGATAGCATAAAATGGCACCCTCACTCTCCCTGAGGCACTATTGTCCAGTCCTGTGGGATAGTTGAACAGGATCTGTGAAACAACCTGTGGAGGGAATGGTCAGCAATTATCAGAAAAAACTGACAGCAAGTCTGGTTGATCAAGCTGACCAATTTTATTTTCACAGGCAGGTGTTTTGTTTGTTTGTTTTTGTTTTTTGTTGTTGTTTTTGTTTTTTGTTGGTTTTGGGGGGTTGTTTTTGTTTTTAGTTGTTGTTTTTGTTTTGTTTTGTTTTTTTGGTTTTTGGAGACAGGGTTTTTCTGTAGAGCCCTGGCTGTCCTGGAACTCACTTTGTAGACCAGGCTGGGTTAGAACTCAGAAATCTGCCTGCCTCTGCCTCTCGATGCTGGGATTCCATATAAGAATGATATGAAGAGGGGTATGGTGCAGTATCGCTTTGTTTCTGGGGGAATGCACCTGTTTCCAAAAGCAGGATATTGGCTGGTAAAATGTTAAGCATGAGGAATAGAACATAATGGGTTGAACACAGTGAGGCAACTAGAATCCACCATGTCCTAGTGTCCCCAAGAGTCTGCGCTGTAAGGAGAGCTCTGCTTACTTTCCTGGACTTCGGCAAGTCTGAGCATCTTGTGCAAAGGTAGTCCTTTATAAAGCTCCTCAGTTTGATTGAATCTGACCCACCAGACCTGTATGTGTAGGGTGGTTCAGCAATTTTTAACCTGGGGCCTTTTATCCCACCTCCCTTGCTGAGGAAAGAACAAGGCTCATGATCAGGATCCCCTAGGCTACATAGCAAGATCCCACAGTCACCACAGAAAACTACCAAAGGAACTAAGTAACACGTAGGCCAGTTAACATAAGTTCCTTTTGTGAGACAGAATTTATCTACCTAGTCCTGGGCATTCCTTAACTCACTGAAGTTAAGGCCTAACGCTGGAGTATGATACACTGATCTTCTTGCCTGTACCTCCCTCTCTGATGTGTTGGGATCAAAAGTATGACCCAGAGATGGACACATTTGCTACAATCCTTCATTTTTGTGTAAACTTCATCAGAAACTGAGAGGAACAGAATTTTGTTTTTAAGCCATTCTTTGTCATTTAGAATCATATTTTAAAACAGGACCTAAGCCATAATCATTGGGGATGTAGAGCCTGGAAAAATCTTCACTGAGGATCAGGAAAAGAAAATAGGAAGCAGGGAGGAGACAGGGGTAACAGGAAGTCGTGGAGGGAAGAGGAGTTGTGGGACATGGGGCTTTCTGTGATGGAGACCACACTTGGCATGGAATTTCTGGCCCAGATCGTAAACCTACTTACTGTTCTTCATCTCATCTTATGACTGTTAAAACCAGACAGCCTGTGTCCTTGGGGCATCTCTGTTCTCCAGGTTTCGGTTGCTTGGTCTAGCACAACAGTCCTCACTCAGACTGTGTCCTAACTCCTTGATGGCTGGAATGACTCTTTCACAGGGGTCACCTCAGACAATGAGGACAGATGGATATTAAAATCAGAAAAGAACAAAAATGATAGCTATACAACACCAATGAGAATAATTTTATGGTTGTGGGTCACCACTCCATGTGGAACTGTATAAAAGGTTGAAACATGAGGAATGTTAGAACCACAAGTTTAGCAGATATGATCAAACGTGTTGTTACTTTGTTTGCACTAATGGGAAGGGAATGAGGAACCACACAGAGGATTGCCTGTAAAAAGAGGCCATGTAATTCTCAAGGCCTGCCCCTCTAGCATACCCGTAGCCATTTTGTTCCATGCCTGCCAGACACTGATGCAGAAAATAACTTGACTCAGAGCAGGGTCATGCTGACTACATATATTCTGTATGTTCTAAGGTTTGTTAATCTTAAGAAATAAGACAGCCATAAGCTCTTCTTAGAAACAATCAGAATAAAGGTCAATAAAAAATGTTCTGTCTAGGTAGCCTAAATAGCTTGAGTCAGAGCTGACTGCTAGGCAGCACCTTCTACAACTGAGTATGAGATCACTGTGGTTTTTTTCTTTATAAGCTTGCTCTGAGAAATGTTCGAGGCCTTAGCTTCAGTTCCCAGATTCTAAGCTATAGCTGTGATTGGTCAATTTTAGGGAGTGGGTTCAGTAATCCATCCCCTTCTATTTGATATCTGTGTCATTTGTGGGGTAACTCCCAAACCCAACAGTAATTAACTTTCAAGGACAAGGAAATCTTCATTCTCTTTGATTTCAAGTTTTCTTCACTGAGTGTGTTAGTCAGGGTTCTCTAGAGTCACAGAACTTATGGATAGTCTCTATATAGTAAAGGAATTTGTTGATGATTTGCAGTCTATAGTCCAACTCCCAACAATGGTCAGCAGCAGCTGTGAATGGAAGTCCAAGGATCTAGCAGTTGCTCAGTCCCACAAGGCAAGCAGGTGAAGAAGAGAGAGTCTTCCTTCTTCCAATGTCCAATGTAGATCTCCAGCAGAAGGTGTGGCCCAGATTAAAGGTGTGGGCCACCATGCTTTTAATCCTGGATAACCTTGAACTCAGAGATCTCCCTATCTTAATCTTCTGGAATTCATAGACACTATGCCTCAAGATCTCCATGCCAAGATCCAGGTCAGAAACTTGCATCTCCCAGCCTCCAGATTACGACCACTGGTGAGCCTTCCAATTCCAAATTGTTCATTCCAGATATAGTCAAATTGACAACCATGAATAGCCACTACAACTCACCTCTTGCCAACTTGAGACAAATAATATCTCATGTCCACATGAAACAATACCAAGGTCATGAACACTCCTAACATGATATAACTATTCCACATACACTCGCAAACACATTTGTAAATTTACGATGGAGCAATGTCCCTTGGGAACATTCTTTTAGTGTCTTAAGTACTAATTGATGATAAAGAAATTGGAAGAAAGACAAATGTGTTCTTAATAAAATAAGACAGAAGCATTCATATTACTTTATAATCCTTTCTGAAATGGGTTATGTAGCCTTAGCTGGTATCTATAACTCCCTTCCTCTACCACCCATTCTGTGTTTCCTACACCATCTGCAAGCACCTCAGTAGGTCTTGGCTCTTTTCCTGGAGGATTGACCCATACCTTCTTTCCTGATGGGTCTGCACCCTTTGTCATCCTGCTTGGATTAGGTTGTTGTAGTTTCTCACTGACTTTAATCACAGGACATGGTAGTACTAAGAGATGCCTTAAGGGATCTCCTACATTCCAGACATAATCCTGCTTACCTCCATTGTGGAGGACCAATCCAATTTCCCCACAGTAATCTGGAACTATCACCCCTCCTAACACTGTTATTCCTTTCTTATCCTGTTGGTTTAAGGGCATTAGAAGCCCAAAACGACCAGGGGGAAGTCTGAGCTTCCTGTTCAATGGAATGTTTGTTGTGGCTCCTGGTATGAGCACTCCCCCCTCTGGAACCAAAACTTCTAGGCCAGNAGAACCTAGAGTTGTGAGGACAGGAAGCAAAAATTTTCCTAGAGGGTCACTAGGAGTGATAGTGAGTGGAACTATTCCCTTTTTCACGCCTTGATTCCTGGACCCATGGATCCTGGCTATGGGGGAAACTGTACCATATATTGGACACTGATTCAAAGCATATACTGCCTTCTGAAGAACTCTGTCCCAGCCCTCCATGCTGTTACCACCTAATTGGTGCTGTAACTATGTCTTCAAAAGGCCATTCCATCTTTCTATCAGACCAGGTGCTTCAGGATGATGGGAAACATGGTAAGACCAGTGGATTCTATGATTGTTGGCCCACTGTCACACTTCTCTGGCTGTGAAGTGAGTTCCTTGGTCAGAAGCAATACTGTGTGGAATACCATGACTATGGATAAGGCATTCTGTGAGTTCATGGATGGTGGTTTTGGCAAAAGCATTACATGCAGGAAAGGCAACTCCAGAAACAGAATAAGTATCTACTCCTGTAAGAACAAAACGCTGCCCTTTCCACATAGGAAGTGGTCCAATGTAGTCAACCTGCCACCAGGTTGCTGGCTAGTCACCTCGAGGAATGGTGCCATATCTAGGGCTCAGTGTTGGTCTCTGCTGTTGGCATATCTGGCATTCAGCTGCAGCTGTAGCCAGGTCAGCCTTGGTGAGTGGAAGTCCATGTTGTTGAGCCCAAGCATTGTCGCGATCACCTAACTTGCCAGCAAGAAAGATGCGCCACAACAGGATCCTTCTGCAGACGNTTTTAAACAGGTTTTATTGCTGAAGCGAAAAGACCCCGAGCCTGAAAATGGGTGCTGCTTAAATAGGCCTAAGAGGAATGTGTCACTCTATGATTGGTGCTCACTATATACCCTCATTTGCATGCTCCGGGCTTGAGCTGTGACT
>NC_034595.1:26697957-26704064 GCF_900095145.1 Mus pahari | reverse complement strand
CTTTAAAACCATAGACCGTCTCATCAGGATCCGCCTTGCTGGAGCAATGGAATAGGCTGTCCCCTAAAGAACCTTCTCTAACCTCCCACAGGGAGGCCTCTGGGCTTCAGCCACAGCTTCCAGCCAACCCAAGCAGTCTGCACAGTAACCTGCTAGAGCTCTCCTCATACCCACCCTTAAGCCCCAGGGCTGGATTCTGCTGGAGGGTCTGTTCTCAGCTCTTCCACGACATACAATGGTCTGGCATGTCTAAGAGGGAGAACCTGTCGTTCCTGGTCCTGTGAGGTCCCAGGACCCCAAAACCGGCTCTTCCGTGGTATCCATAGGTCTGTGGTGCCTGAGAGTTGGAGCGGAGACTATGCCCCGGAGCGGGGTTCTGCAGGGGTCTCACTCTAGTCTCCCTGAGCTCTGATGGGTACTGGTTCTCTCCTACCCCTCTACTTCTCCACGCCTGGAGCTCTGCACTGAGCCACCAACCAGGCAGCATACACAAGCTGGTCTAAGGCTTCCAAAACATATATAGTAGAGGACTGCTTGGTCTGACTTCAGTGGGAGAAGTGCCTAACCCTTGAGAGTCTTGAGGCCCTAGAGAGTGTGGAGGCCTGGCAAGGTGGAGACAGCGGGGAGAAGAAATAGAATGAGGAACTGTAGGAAGCGGTACAGGGAGGGGGCAGTGGTTGGAATGTAAAAAAAAAAAAAAAAAAAAAAAAAAAAGTCATAAAAAAATTAAATATAACCCAGCTAAATCATTCCTGGGTGTTTACTGCTCTAGCTGGTTGCATGAACCAGGAGAGTGAGACCTTAAAATGTAGTGGACTAAAGTCTCTTGCAATAAATTAAAATTTCATGCAGTAGTGAACTTTAATTGGAGCATCAAACAATTTATACTCGAGAGTTAAGAAGAGTCATCTGGGTAAAGTGTACGATCCCAAGGAGAAGACACATGTAGCAAAAAACATGTTTTTCCATAAAGGTTTATGAATAACAACTGACGTAAACTCCCTTCTATCTGCAACACATGGGAGGAGCATGCAACACACTCTAAGAACAATTCTGCATTTTGAAGAAACTGAGGACACAAGACTTTTGCCTCGTTTCCTTGGGCTTGTCTTACAAGCACTCAGAACTCTCACGTGACTCCATTTTTGGACAGTATTAAGACTGGATGTGTATGTCTCAAAGGCTCTAAGCTACACCACAGAGATACTTGTACATTCCTGTTGATGAAGCACTATTCACAATTGCTAAGAAATAGTTGTCTATCAACATAGGACCTGATACAGAAGACATGGACTGTACACAAATGGAGATTTTATTTAGGCATAAAAATATAATTTTGACATTGTAGGAGAATGGAAAGAACCACAATTCATTGCATTAAGAGAAATTTGTTAAATTCAGAAAAAGACAACTGTTACTTTTTCTTTCATATTCAAAAACTAGATTTTAATGTCTGTGCATAGATGTGTGTGTATTTTTATTTGTGTGTGTCTGTGTGTGTATGAAAACTAAAAGATTTAAACATTTTAAATCTTTTAATAGTTTACAAAGTAACTGGTAAGATTTTTGTACATACTTCATTTTGCTTGATTCTTTCTACCTACTGTCCCCTCAATTTTTTTGCTCTCCCCTCACTTGTCCCTGCTGTGGAAAGCCATGGGGCTAATTATATTTGATGTTAAATCTGTTCTCCTGTGAAGGGTTTAGAACAAGGAGTGAGTCAGCACTCAGGTGATTTCCTGTAAACCTGCTTCCCACCTTAATTTGTAAAATAAAGGAGAGCTGATAATTGGGCAGATAAAAGGGAAGGTGGAGCAGAAGGTGAGGGAGAGAAGAAGGAGAAAATGGAAGAGGGAGAGGACGCAGAGGAAAAGAAGGAAGAAGGAGAAAAGTGGAGCAGAAGCACATGGCCTGGAGAAACTGCAAGTTCTAAGGAGCCTCATAGATGTGGAAGATGGTAGCGTAGCGGTAGATCTGTCCAATCTAGGTGCACAGCATCATATTAAGAGTAATCATATTAACTGTGTTATGTTTTCATGGCTGGGGCATATTTGGGAGGAAATTTACCACAATATGTCCCTATTGTATTTCATTTCTAGTATTCTTTCCTCCTCTTCCATCATCATCCCAGTCCTCCTTTTAAAGTTTCTTTGTTGTAGCCTAATGGGACTCTTTATCATTTCCTGCTCTTCTCTTCCATTTGCCTCTATTTGAAGGCACTTGCCTAACAACAAGGCATTTTTGGAAGAAAACATAGTGTTCATCTTCTTGGAACCTGGGTTCTCTCAGCTAACATTTTGAAACTTTACCTATTTTCTTGAAAATTTTATAATTTCATTATATTTGAATTAAAGTCCATTGTATATATGAATTATATTTGTACTACATATTCATCTGTAGATGATCATCAAGACTAATTGCATTTACAGACAATTATAAAAATGGTGATGATAAACATAAGTGTAGAACTAGAGTCCTTTGGGTATATATACACAAGTAATACACATGATCATATGGTAGTTCTACTTCTATTTTTCTCAGAAGTCTCAATTATCTCCATAAAGATGGAACTAAATAAAAAATTCTTCTCATATATTATATCCCAACTACAGTATCCCCTTCCTATCCTTCCCAGGGCTCTAACCCCTAACTCTGCTGCCCCCCCCTCCCAATTCTACTCCTTTTTGTTTTTTAAAGATTTATTTATTTATTGCATACATGTCAGTACACCACCATTGACACAACAGAAGAAGGTATCATATCCCAATACAGATGGTAATGAGCGACCATGTGGTTGATGGTAATTGAACTCATGACCTCTGGAAGAGCAGCCAGTGTTCCCAACCCCTGAGCCATCTTTCCAGCCCCCTCCAGCTCCACTCTTACTCAGCATCCCCTCACAAAAAGACAAGCTTGCAGGTGACATCAACCAAGCACAGCATAACAAGTACAATATGACCAGGCAAGTACCATCATATCAAGCCTGGATAAGGCAACTCTGTAGGAGGAAAAAGGTCCTAAAAGAAGGCAAAAGAGTCAGGAACAACCCCTGCTTCCAATATTAGGATTTCCACAAGCACACCAAGACACACAGCATAACTTACATGCAGAGGATCTAGGTCAGACCTCTACAGGCTTCCTGACCTCTGTGAGCCCCATGCGTTCTAGTCAGTTAATTCTGTGAGCCCTGTTCTTCTGGTGTTCCGTATCCCTTTGGTTCCTCTGATCATTCCTATCTCTATACCCTCAACATGATTCCCCAAGCTCTGTATTATGGGGCTCTGCATTTTCTCAATGAAATCTCTCTGGTCTCTTTGGTAATAATTCTGCTAGCCTCTGGTCCCATAACAATCTACAGGCATGGAAAACTGTGGGGAGAATGTTCTGTGGCTGGGTTGGTATCCAACCCCTCTACTTGATGCCTTGCCTGGAGACAGAAGATAGCTGGTCAGGCTCCATGTCCCCCATTATTAGGAGTCTTTGATAAGGTTACTGTCATCATTCTGTGGAGTTTCCATTGTACTAGGTTTCTCTGCTTTGTCCCTGAATTGCCCTTCAATTCTAGTCATTTCTCTCAGCATTTTCTCAATTCCTCCCCAAGTTCCCAGTTCCTCCTGTTCCAAACCTCACCTACTTCCAGTTGACCTGCAAAATATGTTCTATTTCCTCTTCCAACAGAGATTCTTGCATCCCCCATTAAGCCCTTGCTACTTACCTTCTTTGAGCCTATGAACTGTAGCATGATTGCCCTTTTGCTTTACAGCGAATATCCACTTATAGGTGAGTACATACCATGTTTTTCTTTCTTGGTCTGGGTTACTTCACACAGGGTGGTTTTTTTCTAGTTCCATCCATTTGCCTTCAAATTTTATGATTTCATTGGTTTTAACAGCTGAGTAATACTACATTGTGCAAATGTACTCCATTTTCTTTAGCCATTCTCCCCTTGAGGGATATCAAGATTGTTTTTAGTGTCTGGCTATTATGAATAAAGCTGCTGTGAACATAATTGAGCAAATGTACTTGTGATAGAATAGAACTTCCTTTGGGTATATGTCCAGGAGTAGTATAGCAGGGTCTTGAGATAGAACAATTCCCAATTTTGTAAGAAACTACCATATTGACTTCTAAGTTTGTACATGTTTGTATTCCCACTGGCAATGAAGGAGTGTTCCCTTGCCCCACATTCTTGATAGAATGAGCTATCACTTGTGGTTTTGATCTTAGCCCTTCTGACAGTTATAAAATGGGATGTCAAAGTCATTTTGATTCATACTTCCCTTTTAGCTAAGCATATTGAGCATTTTTACATGTTCCCTGGCCAGTAAAATTTGTTGGTTGAGAATTCTGTTTAGACATGTACCCCATGTTTTAATTGGGTTAGTTACTCTGCTGATATCTAGTTTCTTGAGTTCTTTATATATTTTGGATGTTAGACCTTTGTCAGAAATGGAGTTGGTCAAAATATTTTTCCAACCTATAGGCTTCCTTCGTCCTTTTACTGAAACTTTCAAGTTTCATGAGGTCCCATTTATTAATTGTCTATCTTAATGCCTACACTACCGGTGTTCTCTTCAGAAAGTTTTCCTGTGTCAACATGTTCAAGGGTATTCCCTATTTTCTCTTCTATCAATTTTAGTGTGTCTGATTTTCTCTTGAGGTCATTGATCTACTTCTACTTGATTTTTGTGCAGGATGATAGATATGGCTCTATTTGTATTCTTCTACATAAATGCGTCCAGTTAGACCAGAGCTATTTGTTGAAGATGGCTTATTTTTCCATTGTATATTTCTTCCTGGAGTCTTGCTGTGGGTTTGGGAGGAATGATCAGAGGAAACAGAGGGATATGGAACACCAGGAGAAGATGGCTTACAGAATCAACTAACAGGGTCTCATGGGGCTCACAGAGAGTAGAGAGCCTGTAGGGGTCTGACCAGGTCCTCTGCATATAAGTTACGCTGTGTAGCTTGGTGTCCATGAGGAGATACTAACAGTGGAAGCAGGGGCTGGCTCTGACTCTTTTCCTACTTTTGGGACCCCTTTCCTCCTACAGGGTTGGCTTGTCCAGTTTTGATGTGATATTAGCTTATTATGCTGTGTTTGGTTGATGTCACTGAAGGCCTGCTCTTTTGTGAGGGAAGGCTGTCTGAGGGTGGTGTATCTGGGGGAGAGGGAAGTGAAGGGGTAGATACTGAGAGAGGGGAAAGGATAGAGGGAATCTGTGGTTTGGGGTACAGTTTATGAAATAAAAATAAATAAAAAGAAACATGAAATGCTAGTTTATGTTTTTTAAGACTTAAAATAACCATGTTTACTATATAGAGAAAAAGATAGGTTGATTTTGAGTAACTGTTGATATACTTTTGTATCAAAATTTTACGTATAGATGAACATGTTCGCTAATAAAAATAGGATAATATGACAATAAATATGTAATAAAATATCTTAAAATTACTAAGTTTAAAAGGAAGTTAAATGTATGAAATATGTCTATCAAAATTAATTTTGGAAAATATTGGTGATTAAATCTTAAAATTAGATTAACGAAAGATCCTTTCTTTAATGAAGCATCATTACTAAACAGAAATCAGCAAAGTAGAGAAAGCTGAGAAAGTGATTAAGAACCAGAAGCAGCAAGGGAGTCGCAAGTGTGTTCCCAGTGGAAATCAGAGAATCAAAGTGATGGAGTTAGTCATTGGAAACTGTGAGTATTGGGCAGGGGCCCAAATGTTTTTGTTTGTTTGGTTGGTTTTTGTAAAAAGGTTGTTTAGGCACAAGCTGAGTCCAATCAACCTGAAGTTTTGTGTAATATGGTCAGCCATATCGATTTTCATGCATGAAGTTAATGTAAAGGAAGATGGTAGGAAAGAAGTGGGGTAAGTTTGTAGGATAAGCCCTCAAATGTCTAGGTTGTAAAGCTTCCTAGCATGTTCTTCTACTACTTGTATATATTGTTAAAACATTGTCAGCCACTTACCTTTCTTCTCTCTCTCTCTCTCTCTCTCTCTCTCTCTCTCTCCCTTATATTTACTTTTGTGTGTGTGTGTGTGTGTGTGTGTGTGTGTGTGAGAGAGAGAGAGAGAGAGAGAGAGAGAGAGAGAGAGAG
>NC_034595.1:26672341-26696634 GCF_900095145.1 Mus pahari | reverse complement strand
GAGAGAGAGAGAGAGAGAGAGAGAGAGAGAGAGAGAGAGAGAGAGAGAGAGAGAAAGAGAGAGAGAAGATATCCTAAAACCTACCCCCTCCATGCCACATGGGTGGGCTGCCAACATCTAGAGGACTTCTTATTGGTAGGACACATGGTACAAACAGAGGAGGTCACTCAGCAGTCTCTTGGCTTGCCCACAGTGAAAGACACTCTAATGTGGGACACATAGTAAGCCAGATGGAAGAGAAAGAGAAGCAGACCAATTTGAGCATTATGAAGAGAGATGGAACTGGGGACTAGAGGGTGGGGAGAAGTAGCTCTGGCCCCTGAGGCCATAATGAAGTCTCAGTCCATACTGCCCCTTAAGAGCCATGCCTGTTTTTGTTATCATGCAGCATCAGTGGTTAGTGTCATGAACTAGCCTCTGCAGGGCTGGCCCCAACTCTCAGCTGAGGCAGCCGGGTCCTGCACCTTCCCTAGGTAGCACAGTAGAGCTGCCCTTAGTGGTAGAGCTGTGGATGAGCCAGTCCTGGGAGCAAAAGAGAGGGAGAGCTAGCCCGGTTATTCTTTTGATGTGAGGTGGAGTAGGTGAAGGGGTGATTTCTCCCTCACCCCCAACCATTCCCCCCTCACCACGTGCAGTGATTGGGAGAGTTGACCCCAAGGTTGTGAGACCAAGAGAGCTAGCCCTGCCCCTCTCTGGCTGGAGAGAGTGCTCTGTAACTTTACTGGGACAACACAGTGGAGTTGACCGTGACAGCAAAGGCACTGGTGAGCCAGCCTCAAGGGTATGAGACCAGGAGAGTTGACTCTGCCTTCTACAGATGGTGGCATCTGAGTAGCCTAGCTGGAACAGTGCTGAAGAGTTCGCTATGATGGTGAGAATAAGAGAGAGTTGGCCTGCTGACCAGCTCAGCTAACACCTATGCCCAGATCCAGGGCTAGGAGTTGGTCCACCCCAAAATCTAAATCAGCTGTGAACTGTTGGGTCATGTGAAAGGATCAGTCCTGCTGTCCCAAAGCTGCAGGTTCTCCATGATACAGGGCAACAGCAAGATAAGTGGGAGGAGTCCCATTAAAGAGTCAATATTGATGATGCCACAGAAACCAAAAACCAGACCAATGACTCATTGCAATGAACATTTGCAAGTCAAGATGTGTGGCCAAAGCATACATGGGGGGGACACACTGTGACATACTACAGCTTTCACAATGAGATGTTTTCTCTGCTTTGCTTTGTTTTCTTTATTCTGTTTGTGTGTTTTATATTTTGGGGGGAGGTGTGGGACTGTGAAAGGCAGCCTGTTTTCTGGTTGAGCTAGGTTTAAACCCCAGAGAGACCCAGCAGATTAATCTGCAAGGGACAGAAGGCCCGTTTGCCATGCTCCCAGACATAGGCTCCTGACACGAGGACCCAACTCCTTAATACTGTGGCCATCAGTCATGTAGGGTGTTCGGACTCCCCCCCTCACAGTGACATGGCAATAGCCAGGTAGGCCCAGCCCACTATAAAAGGAGTTGCTTGCCCCTCCTCTCTCTCTTGTCTCTTTTGCTTCTCTTGCTCTTCTTGCTTTCTCTCTAGCCCTCTTGTTCCCCCTCTCCTCCTCTCTTTTCCCCTCACTCCACATGGCCATGGCTGGCCTCTACTCATCTACTCTTCTCCCCCGCTCTGCTTTTCTACAATAAAAGCCTTAAAACCATGGACCTTCTCTGCTCATTGGAACCTGCTCTGCTGGAGCAATGGAGCAGGTCTTCCCCTAAGGATTTGCACATCTAACCTCCCGCAGGAAACCTCTCAGTGTTTCCAGACAGTCTCCACCAAGCCAAGCCACCTGACTGAGCAATCCAGAGGACTCTCATCCCCGTGGGACCCAGCCAATGCTGTTCCCTGCCCTTTTCGCTTCTGCCCAGGGCCAGAGCCTGCCCCTGAGCCTACACTCTGTTCTCAGCTCTGCCCCATCATTCATCAGCATCTGCGGTGCCTAAGAGTGAGAACCTTCTCGTCTTGGCCTTTGTGCGGGCTAGGCCCGCCAAGCAGGCTCCTGACAGTTCCACAGGGACTCAGACTGTGCCTTTCCCACCCCTGGAGGGGTCCTGGGGCTTCTCACAGACACCCGCCTGTCAGTGGCACGGTCAAACTTCCTTGTCCACCTCCATGAGTAGTCCTAGCCCTGTGGCAGGCCAGACTTGGGACCCCTTTTTTGACCCACAGGGAGGGTGCTAAGGTGGAGGCCAGATACAAGGAGATGGGGAGATTAGTGGGAATGGGGTTCATGATGTGGAACTCACAAAGATTCAAAGAGTGTTAAATATGTATAATCAAATCATTTCCCCTTTCTCTTTCTCTCTCAAAACCTTCCCATATATTCCTCCAGGTTCTCTTTCAAATTCAGGAATTCTTTTCCCCCATTACTTGCTGTTACATATGTACAAGTAGGTGCATATATGTCCATATATATTCCTAAGTACAATATACTCATTCTGTATAATGTTATTGTATTATGATTTTAGGGACGGTGGTATTGGATAACCGGTCCATGTGCTTTCTTAAAATGTGAAACAACGTTCTTTTCAGGAAACTGTGGAGCTTTCTGCTTTCTTGGTATAGCCACAGTCTCAAAGCTCTCTTTGATATTTAAGACATAATCTGCTCTATGAGCCCCACTTAGAATCATGCCTCTTTTATTTCATGACTTGTGTCCTGAGATGAAAGTCTTATTGAAATGGATGAGAACACTTCCTCTTGTCTTCCACCAGATCCCAAGCTTGGCCGTAATTTTGCTTCTTGTCTTCCTGAAGGAGATGAATTCACAGCAGGGCACAGATAGAGCAAGCAGAACACCAAGGTTCAGTTTGATGAGGAAGTAACGAAAAGTGAAATACAGCCCCCAGAGTGCAAGATGGATAGAACTCAAGAGCAGCAGCACGACTTGTCTGTCTCTAGTGTCTGAGCTACCATTTATCTTCCGTGTCTCTCTGAATGATCTACTTCCTGGACTAGAAAGAGAATTTCATGGAATCTGTTCTTACTTACAAAATAGTCTGTTACAATTAGATACAATCATATTTATAAGATTTAGCTGTCAATACAGTCAAGAAGGACAATGATATATTATATATGGATAACTGCTAGAACCTGCTAATATCAACTGTCCCATCCCCACACCCCACCCCTTGCCACCAAAATGCTCTCTCTTTGCCATTATCTGCTCTGGCTGGTTATCTTATTCCCAGATGGAAACCTTCCTACTTATTTTCCTCAGTGTTCCTAACTTTCCTGTTTTGACCCTAACATTTATTTTAAGTGTCTGTAACATTACCATTATCTATGGTTGCCACCTCCTTACTCAAACAATACTCTCCCAGATAAAATAGCCATACATATTCGAATATGAAGTAATGCACAGTTATGGCCAGAGCAGGCACTGGGTGATAGTTCCTGTTTGAGGGCAGACATCACAAACATAAGGCTCTCAGTGTACCTAGCAGCATCAGTGTTGTAGCATGTTACAACGTTAACTCTTCCTGAACAGCAATCAAAATGAGAGCAAACTGAACTTTAACTTATCAAGCCAGCACACACCCTTTCCACACATTGCTCTTCTTAACAGCAATGTCACCATCACTGGAGAACTTGATAGAAATTCAGTTCATGCATCTTAGAAGGTTCACTGGGATATTTGTTCACCTTTGAGGAGATAAATATGAATACACTAAAAATTGATATCAAAGCTCTAGCACACACTCTTCCAGACTATTTCTCTTCTTACAATTCAGAGTAGAAAGTGAACTTCTCTGAAATTTATATGAAAACAATTGAGTCATTTCCACCCTCTCATTTTAGAGTGATGGAAAAAACCAAAGGAGCAATAGAAACTAAGACTAAAAGTCAATTATATCAATGATTGCTCCATCGTGTGTGTGTGTGTGTGTGTGTGTGTGTGTGTGTGTGTGTGTGTGTGATGTATGATGTATGTGTGTAAGAGTTATGTACATTTGTGCAGCATACGAAGGCCAGATGACAATGGTTACATGGTGGTTTTCCTCTTCTCTCATGAGTTCCCGAATTGAATTCCAGTTAGCAGGCTTGAAGATGGATCACTTTTAGTGCTCTTTCTAGATCCAGTATTTATTTTAATCATTTGAAGAAATCTGTTCTTACTCCAATGCCACTGTGCTGTATTGGAATATAATTAGCATGACCATGATTGTAAATCAAAGTCCCCATGCCCATGCCCCACACAAACTGCTGCACTTTCCACTGAACTTTTGTTTTGATAAAAATATAATTTACTTCTTTTTTAACATATAATGTCCATATAATGTTATTATGTATTAAACATGTTTACAAATTTGCATCATTTTTTAATTTTTCCCTTTTTACTAAAAACAGAAACTTTTCTCATGTAGTATATCCTGATGATTAAATGATTAGAAATTAATGTTAGTGGAGAGGTTGGAATAGTGTACAACCTAATTTCAATTTATGTTGTTCTGCCTTCATCCTCCTTTTAACCATGTTTTGCTCACCTCTGTGTCTAAGTTAACATCTATATGACTGAACCATAAAATCTTTTGCAATGATGTCTACTAAAAACAAAACAAAACAAAAAACCTTTATCTATTTATGCTCATTAAAAAACTAATAGTGATATATTTTTTAAAATATCACACAGTTAATATATTTGGAGTTATTTAAAATTTATATTGAGAAAAACATGTATTTCAGTATTGCTATAGACAAACATCTACATAAGACTATTCAATTGATTGTTGTTTTATATCAAACAACTTTTATAGTACTCATTTTTATTCTTACAATATCTTATAAATTTTAAAGAATATGATATAAACCGAAAGGTATTGAAGTTTTTTAAGGAGTGGGGGGTGCTCTCTGGGAGAAGTGCAAAGAAGAATGTGATGTAAGTCTATTTACTCAAAATATTTTAAAATATTAACAAATTCAGATTAATTGAATATATATCTTTTCTCATCACAATGCAATAAAAATTAAGTCAAAGGAAAAAAAGGGAAAAAACTGAGAAGCACTTCTATTATCAAAAACTGAAACACATCCATAAAATAAAGGAAAATGTATTTTAAGTGCAGCTAATAAAATTCAAGAATAATATTAAAATCATCAATTCCAAAACCAAGTAAAAAGGAGTTCATAGTACCCAAGGAGCTGAAGGGGGCTGCAACCCTGTAGGTGGAACAACAATCTGAATTAACCAGTACCCCCTGAGCTTGNGTCTCTAGCTGCATATGTAGCAGAAGATGGCCTAATCGGCCATCACTGGGAAGAGAGGCCCCTTGGTCTTGCAAACTTTATATGACCCAGCATAAGGGAAGGCCAGGGCCAAGTAGTGGGAGTGGGTGGGTAGGGGAGCAGGGGCGGGGGGGTATAGGGAACTTTCGGGATAGCATTTGAAATGTAAATAATGAAAATAATAATAATAATAATAATAAAAGAAAAAAAATGAACCTAACAAACAAGCAAACCAAGCAAAGAATGAGCAAATACCACAATTGTGAATCATTGCTTGCATTTAGCATACACGATTCTAAAAGCAACCATGCTGTAGCATCTTTCAGATTAATAGTAGGACAAGACCAAAGTGCTCGGCAGCATAGACAGCTGAGAGATAAGGACAGGATGGGAGAGGACAATAAACTTCATTTTGTCTTTATGTCATTACGATATTTGTTCCTCTTAGCATGTATCCTCATTTGCTTCTATAAAGTACTACTTTATTAATCAAAAAAACAAAAAAAAGGAGTTCATAAAAATCATTTGCATAGGCAATAAAGGGAGCCTGAGACAGAGTACTGGCCTAGCCTGCAGAGTCCATTGTTTGATTTTCATTATGGCCAAAACAAGAATAAAACTCTAAGAAAGGAAAGGAACTGCGAAAATTCCAAACAGAGTAAGAGAAATCTTAAATCATCCAGAAAAGCTCATGAAAAACATAAATTATGAAAATTAGATTAACAACAACAACAACAACTAGATTTCAGAATGCAGCAGTCTGAGCAGATGGCAAAGGATATCCTTGGAAAGAAGCTAAAAAACTATCAGAGGAAAAAACCCTCTAAGGTGTGTGTATGTGAAACTCCTGCCTATGGCTGAGAGGATTTCAGAAAAGCCTTATACACACACACACACACACACACACACACACACACACACACAGCATTGAAAATACTTTTTTATATAATGTATTCAGATTATGGTTTCAAATGACTGTAGAGTATATTCTGAGAACCATTTATGTTTTAAAGTAGCTAAACCTGGGGGTCTATCCCATAATCAGCCACCAAACGCAGACACTATTGCATACACCAGCAAGATCTTGCTGAAAGGCACTGATACAGCTATCTCCGTGAGGCTATGCCAACGCCTGGCAAATATAGAAGGGGATGCCCACAATCATCTATAGGAGACTCCAATGGAGGAGCTAGAGAAATTACCCAAGGAACTGAAGGGGTCTGAAACCCTATAGGTGAAACAACAATATGAACTAATCAGTACCCCTAGAGCTCATGTCTCTAGCTGCATATATAGCAGAAGATGGCCTAGTCAGTCATCGTTGGGAAGAGAGGCCCCTTGATCTTGCAAACTTTATATGCCCCATACAGGGGAATTCCAGGGCCAAGAAGTAGGAGTGAATGGGCAGGGGAGCAGGGTGGGGGAGGGTATAGGGGACATTTGGGATAGCATTTAAAATGTAAATGAAGAAAATATCTAATAAAATAAGTTTAAAAAATAGCTAAATTCTAAGTAAGAAAAACAAGAGTCCATGATGTCTCTGTCTGGGACTTCTCCAATGATCCACCACTTCCATTCTCTAGTTCATAGACATAGGGTTTCTTAGGAGACAGGCTGTGAAAACAAGCTACTACTGGATTTGGTATATGGTCAGTGCCTAGCATCCATGGCCCTGTCTCGAACGTGTTGTTTATAAGAGCAAATGAATGTTCTTGGCTACTAAGCTCTGGTTAAACACGATGACTGATGTAGGCATCCTTATTAAGGGTTCAAATTTGCATAAGGTTAAAAGAAGAAGCAGAAAACAACCAATGAACAAAAAGGAACTTCGCGGCATGAATGAGACGTTCTGAACCCCAAATCATTCAATTTTGCATCTCTCATAGGCAAGTAAATGTCTTGTATCAAGTAAACTGTTTCTAAAAACTCAACATGGAACACAATACTTAAGACCACAGAAGCCAGAAAAGTACAAACATTTTGTGGAAGTGGGCTCTAAAGACGTGAACAGCAAGATATAGGGAATATGAAGAGGGGAATGGGAGAAATATGGAGGGGATTTATTGTGAAGGAAAGAGACAGTTCAATAAAAGAGAGGCAAGAGGGATACCTGTAAGAACTCAGGAGTTGAATAACTTCCTTGCTGAAGATCCCGCACATCGTGGACATAGGAATGAGAGGATATTAGCTAGAGCTTACCTGAAGGCCTCCTCCTTGATGACTATGCCTCATACGATCTGAAGGTGATACATAGCAGCTAAGGGAAGAAACAACTCAGTTCTCTTCTCAAACTCTGGTTTCTATAAACCACGGTGAGGACCAGCGTAAAGAAAGATCCCTGCAGGTACAAAAATGGCACTGGCATCATGGTAATAATTGAGGATCATTTATTGTACTCAAGACCCATTTAACAGTAGGAAAATTATGTCTGGTATTACATACATAGCAAACTACGTGTAGTTAGTGAGGTCATAGGTCTTGGCAAACTTATTAATTTACTAAACCTGTATCGTTTCTGGAAGTTCTCTAAATAATTATCTTTTTACACACAAGTGTGGTTCCCACTAATCTTTAAAGAATCTTGTTTTGTAGTACAATGAGAACATTACAAAAGGCCACAACTAGTCAAAATGTAGAAAACAACAGATTATTGGGTGCCTAGCCTCAACTGATATATATAAAGCACAGTTTCTGCATCCAAACCTCAGGGAATATCCTAGAAAAGAGATCAGAATGATTATAAGAGGCAGAGAACCGGGGAAATCTTCTGTGAGGTTGTGCCTCTTAGCTTTTGCAAGAAAGCTACATTCATAAAATCTCAACAATATGTCTGACTGAAAAAGAACTAACACCCCAAAATATATAGAAGAAATCTCACAAGGCCCTACCTCTGACTGAATTAAGAACCTGTTGAGAAAGAGATAATTAGTCTTCACCAGGGATAAGATCCTGGATTGACTATTCAATAGTGAGTGATCAGTCCTACAATCATATACATAGAGATAACTCTGCAGGGAAGAAGCAGATCACACATTTACATGTATATGTAACTACAATTGTTCAAAAAGTAGAAGGCTATACATTTACGGGGAGAAGGCACTGGATATGTGAGGGGCAGAAGAAATAAAAGAGGGGGACATATTTGTAATCATATTTTAATTTAGTAAAAAAACTTAGAAAAGAAAAATTCTCTAGAATGAAAGAAATTTGGAACATGTAGTACTGATCAATTTACCATGTCCCTTATTAAACATTAATTTAATATTGCTCATTGTCTTGTTTTGGCAATAATTTTGTTTCAGAATAGAAATGGTTATAAACCATACAATTGTATTCATGTGGATTATTTGTAAAGAATTAACAATTACATTGAACCTTCTTATGAAAAGGTAAATCTCATAACAATAAAGGGAAGAAATTTTTACACAGATTTAATGGAATGTATTGATCTCTCAGAGTTCCATGCTGCATAAGATGTAGTCTTTTCCATGGTTATAGAAATATAAACAACTGTGCTGGTTTGATGTGCAAAATAGCTAGTTTATACTGGCAGTTGGATCTCTGAATAAAAAACTACATTGATTTCAAATGAAGTTTGAACTGTAAAGTTTTTCAAACAGCATGCCCCTTGAGTCCAGTTGTCCTCAATAACAGGCAAGTCAAAGAAGAAGCAGGAGGTTCAGCCGTGTTTCTGTTGACATGGGCTGTCATTGCTAATACTTAATGCAACTCTTGGTCCTCAGCTTCTGCCTCAGGAAAGCTATAGTGAATAGTGAGAAGAGTGGCAGCCTAAGATTTCTAAGAAATCAACATTTTTTTTAAAAAAATGGAGCTTAAATGTTTGTTTAAACCATAGACTGCCCAGCGCTGTGTTACAGTACTCCAGGGACAACTACACACACCAGAAAGGAAACTGGCAGCAAGCCAAAGTACATTTACCACCAATGTCCAACTTGGTAAACAAATAGTTCTACAGGGGTAATTCACTGGAGCAAAAATGACTAACAGATAGCTGGCCACCAGAGCCCACTTAAGACACAGGTAAGAGCTCACAAAAGATTTCAGCTATGTGAATGGATTTGAGAGTGTCCTTTACAAGTAGCTAAGATGGTCTCTGTTTCTAATTGAAGGTAGTTCGGTTGACGTTTTAGTTCCTTTACTATTTCTATGAAGAGACACCATGGCCAAAGCCACTTATTTTTTAAAAATTAGTTAATTGTTAGCTTGCTTATAGTTTCAGAGCAGTAAGAACATGACCATTATGATGAGACTCATGGCATCAGGCAGACATACATGATGCTGGAGCAATAGCTGAAAGCTTAAATGCTGAGACAATAAGCATGGGGCCTAGAAAGAAATAACTGGGAATGGCTTGGGACTTTGAAATCTCATAGTGACACACTTTCTCCAATAAAAACCTCATCCCTTTATCTTTCCTAAACAGTTCCATGAACTGTAGAACAAGCACTCAAATATATGAGGCTATGGGGACCATTTTCATTCAAACCACTAAAATTGATCTCTGCTTTTTCCAGGCAGCTCAGCTCCTTTGAGAGGGCCTCTCAGCAGACCTTACTGCTTATATATGTGTGGGAAGGTAGAAGCCTAGAATGTCTGGTCAGTTTCAAGTACTTCTTGAAGCTATTTAGTGTTGTTTATCTTGTGAGATTACTGAGTTTTCATGCAGGATGGAAGGCTTCACTTCCCCTTAGCCTAGTAGTTCTCAACTTATGGCTCACAACATCTTTGTGGGGGTTTAAAGGACACTTTCACAGGGGTCACCTAAGACCATCTGAAGACACAAATAATTATACTATAATTCATAATAGTAGCAAAATTACAATTATGAAGTAGCAACAAGAATAATTTTATGGTCGGGGATTACCACAACATGAAGTACTATACTAAAGGGTCCCAGCATTAGGAAAGAGGAGAACCACTGCTTTAGACAGTCCTGTTGTTTCACCTCCCATTTAATGCCCTGTATCTTAATGAACTTACATTCACGGTAAACTGCTTTATCTTATAGTACATTGCCACACAACAGATATACCTTTATGATGTTTTTAACAAGAACTATAAAATTCAAAGGAGGAGGAAACCAAATACTATAACTGGGCTAAGTCATGTCATGACCTTAACACCTAAATAATATCTGTGTTAATAATCCACATTAGTAATACTGCATTGCTTAACAACATTTTGGATTGTGTGTTTATTATTCTAAGACACTATAAATTATTATTATTAGTGGTAATAATAGTATTGCTGGCGAGAACTGAACCTAGGGCTCTGTGCATGGTAAGCTAGTTCTACTATTGAGACCCATCCCTTGTCACCTTTTTTGTTTTTTTATTTTGCCACAGTGCTTTCACTAAATTGCTCAAACTATCCTTGAATTCACTCTGTAACCCAAGCTAGCCTTCAACTTGTGATCTTCCTGCCTTAGCTTCTGAAGTTGCTGAAGTTGTGTACTACTGGGCCTGGTCAGGATATTTTACATTTCCTAAAGTGCATTAAATACAATTTTTAACATTTGGTTTGAGAGACTTCTGGACTCAGGAAAATGCTACATTTTATAGTCTTCCTTTCTGTTGTAGCTTCGAATTTATTTCATTATTTGTTAAATAACTGTGACTAACTAAAACTCTATCTTTTCAATGTGTCTCACAAGAATTTCCAAGTTATGTTGTCTAGTACTTAACTAATATAATATTAAATGAATAATATATCAAGGAAAGATTGTTAAACATAATATGGAAAAGATCTCACGTATCTTAAAAATGCTCCCAGTTGAATAAAGCAAACACAAGGAAGAAAAGGCAGAAAAGGTAATAAATATAAAATAAGAACAAAGATTGTTCAGCTTTCATATAACACATATCCTATGAAAATTGTTAATTTTACAAATTTGAGGCAAGGTTTTCTAACATCCAAGAGTAAATAAAACAAACAACTCAGAAAGTGCAAAAATATTCCTTGATTTAAGGTTTTTGAGAAGTCTATTTTAAAATTCCTAACAAAAAAAGAAAGTTATTGTGCAGTTACAAAGAATTATTTGCCTTAATGGTTAATAATATGTGGTATCTGAAGCATGTAAATGACAACAGCATAGAAGCAAAAAGTATAAAGCCCTTGGCATTAACTGTCTTTGAAGAATCACAAAGTAGCTTACAAGTTAAGTTATCAGAGAAATATGAATACAAATACAAGAAAATGGCTTTTAATTAGATTCCCCAAATTAATCCAAATAAGGAAATTCAACTAGTCACAAGAGATCAAACTCTCATCTTTTAGTAAGGGGACAGATGACAAGCAGGTTGAACCTGATAGAGTCACTAAGAGTTAAATATTTGGTATCTGGATTCAGGGTACTTTTTAAAAACTGAGACCCTGTTGTTTTTCAATATCTCTCTGGGTAAAAATCATTTCACATAGACACACCATACACATACACACACACATATATACATACATACATACATACACACACACACACACGCACACACATACACACACACATACACACACACACACACACACACACACGCAAAGACACAAGAGAGAGAGAGAGAGAGAGAGAGAGAGAGAGAGAGAGAGAGAGAGAGAGAGANAGAGAGAGAGAGAGAGAGAGAGAGAGAGAGAGAGAGAGAGAGAGAGAGAGAGAAGAGCCCTTGAGTATTTTATAACTTTGTTCTTCTGAGAAATAGGTAGTGTTACCATTTGAGTCATACTAGAGTAGGCAAGAATTCAATATTTACATATCAATTGACCTGTGAAAGTCAACAGAGAACAGATAGCCCCTGTCCTTGTAAATTGCTCATCGGTGAATTCCGATGGAAACTGAGTACCCTTACTAAATATTCAAATATCTTTCTGATATCTTCTGACAGATGGAAAGTTTCTAATTAATATGTATATAGGTTTATATGCCAAACAAGGAATTTAACACCCCCCTCTTTTAAATTGATTCCGTTTAAATCTCTACAAACATTTTCCACATTTAATACTGCTCTTCTAAAGATGCATAAAGCACAGAGCTCCTGAAAGTATCACAATAGTTTTAGGAAAGCAGGCAGGGTATAAGGCAGCTGTGCTCTAAAGGTGTCACATTGTTCTGGCCTTTGTTGATTGTGTTCTTTTGAGGGCCTTTAGCCATCTGGGTGGTTTGGGTCCCTGGATGTTCTTGTTGTAGTAGATATTGGTGGTGGTGGTGGGGGGTGATCCTCGATTGTCTTGGTGTGGCAGGCCTCCAGATGACTATCCTTGGGCTGCCCAGACAGGTTCCAGGTCTGCAGGTCTGTACTCTTCAGGAGCTGCAGATCTGATGAAGGTGGGCAGAGAGGTAACTGGAGAATGGAGGTCCTGCCTGGGCTAGCAGGCTTCTCAGGATAGTTTGGTCCAGAGGACTTAAGGAACATGGAGATGGGTGGGAAAGGGAAGCTAACCTGTATGGTTCTGTAATCACAGGTCTGATGAAGGTGGGAGGATAGGTGGTGGAAGAAAGGAAGTTCCCCTGGGAGAGCAGGCTGCTTAGGACAGCTTGACTTGGCCTGATTTTCTTTCTTTCTTTTTTTAAACTTATTTATTAGATATTTTCTTCATTTACATTTCAAATGCTCTCCGAATGTCCCCTATACCCTCCCACCACCCTGCTTCCCTGCCCACCCACTCCTACTTCTTGACCCTGGTGTTCTTCTTTTTTAAAGTCAATTCATGTCTGATGTTCTTTTTGGAACACCTAAAAGACAAAAGAGTGTATGTTTCCAGTAAAGTTTTGCTTCATTTTTTTTTGTCCTTTAGGCACTAACAGCAAGTATCCTTGTTTAAAGAAATTACTGAATAAGGATTTTTCAGGTTATGTAGGTGTTATATTAAGCCACAAAAATCAAATAAAAACCAATGCAACTGTGAGAGAAGACATAATTTACGATGCCTCCCTATTGGGTTTTGATCACGCTTTGTCCTTTCTCTGAAGGCGGATCATTGATGTATCCCCTTCCCTTCTTTGAACAAACACAGGTTATGGTCTCTGATAATCTCCAAACACAAAGTGAGAAGTGTGCTACCACTTTAAATGTCAATCAAATTGTTAAACCACTCAAATAGGAATGTCAAAGATTGTAATGTTAGTGTGAGGTAGAATTGGCAAATACTGATTCTCACTTCACACGTGACAGTGGAAATTTAACAGTTGCCAGCAGGGTTCGCTTTGAGGTGTGCGATTGGTACTCTGCTGGAGGAACAAAATAACTGTTTGGCTTTAATTCAAATAGCGAGGAATGATAAGGGGGATGAAGAGACGTCCTACATTACCTATTGATCATTAACCATGGGAACTAGCAACTGCTTTCAATGTTTTTATTGTATTCTAGCTCTGAAATATGGTTTCTTTGATAGTCAAGATCTTTCTCCATTAGATATCTACTTTGCATAATCTGATGCATTATGAGGCTCTAATAATAGTAACTGCTAAAAATCAATGACAACAATAACTTGAATCACTTTTTTTTCCTTTTAAAATATAATTATACTTATTATATTGGTGAGTTCAGTGTAAACAGGGACTTGTGGGTTCAAAACAAAACAAAACAAAACAGGGAATTCACTCACTCACTGCCTTCTCAGATTATTGTCTTTTAAAATAAAGAACTTAAAATTTTAAAAGTAGAAATAAATAAATAAATAAATATCCCAGATTACTTTAATAGACATGACCTCAGGAGTTGAGACCCTAGGTCTACATATGGTATTGTTGGAGCTGGCTGCAGGGGTGGCTTAACTGTTAAAGGCTAGGCTCATCATGGGGTCCCCAAATGAATGAGCTAGAGAAAGGACCCAAGGAGCTGAAGGGGTTTGCAGCCTTCTAGGAAGAACAACAATATGAACTAACCAGTAACCCCAGAGTTCTCAGGGACTAAACCACCAACCAAAGAGTATACATGGTGGGACTCATGGCTCTAGCTGCATATGTAGCAGAGGATGGCCAAGTCAGTACTCAATGGGAGGAGAGGCCCTTGTTCCTGTGAAGGCTCTATGCCCCAGTATAGGGGGAAAACTGGGCCAGTAAGCAGGAATGGGTGGGTTGGTGAGCAGGGGGAGGGGGTATGGGGGTATGGAGTAGAGGGTTTTCAGAGGGGAAACCAGGAAAAGGGATAACATTTGAAATGTAAATAAAGAAAATATCTAAGAAACAAAAGGGCTAGACTCATAACCAAACAAACAATAGACAGCTAGTGCCAAAGGCCCCAGTTTTTCAGGTGACTCTGAACCAACTGGAGTGAAATCCCTGCCTTGTAGTGACCTCTGGGGACATTGTAGCCTGAGACCTGGTCATCTTTTGTCTTGGTGGAGCCTGAGTATGAGGTGTGTGATGTTCTCTGGTCTTGCTGAGCCGGATCCATATTCATAACCAGACCCTATATCTGTGTCTAGAGTCAGTGCCACAGGCCTATTATTCTTCTACCTTTTCAGTTCTGGGAAACCTCAGCATAGGATCATATAGTATTCTTTTCAACACTGGGGACTCATTTTGAAGTAAGAGGGAATGGTAGATCTGCTAAATAAATACCATGGAAAGCAGGATAAATGAGGTAAAAAGAGTGTGAGATGTTGCCGGGTGTGGTGGCGCACGCCTTTAATCCCAGCACTTGGGAGGCAGAGGCAGGTGGATTTCTGAGTTCGAGGCCATCCTGGTCTACAAAGTGAGTTCCAGGACAGTCAGTGCTATATAGAGAAACCCTGTTTCGAAAACAAAACAACAACAAAAAAGAGTGTGAGATGTTAAAACTTATTTTCTGTCTGCCCTCTAAGTGCAACACCACACCACTTTTCTCTTGTCAAGAAGGAAGTGTATGGATTATTGCTTGAAACAATACATTTTTAATGAAACTATATTTTCTTTAAGCTAACATATTAGTAACATATTTTTAACTAACACACCCACATGTCATCTGAAAGCATTGGAAAGCTATAAAAAGGTGTTTTATATACATCTTTATAATGACGAAGCAATAAATGGTACTATTTCATTTCCACTGGATATCTTTCTGTATGTTTGAGGAGTAGTTTGTTAGAAAAATGCCAACACTATTATCATTATAGGCTATATTTTAACTACAAAACAATCGGTTGAATGAAGTATTTATGGAAAAATAATATATCTGGACTTCTTTTAAATTGTCCCAGAAAAATAAAATAGTGAAAGGGATTGATGCTATTATCAAGGACAGCTCTCTACTAGCACTCTACCGGTACTGCTACTACATTGGCTGGGACTCAGCCATTCCTTCTATTCCATCTTCGTTCCTCTGTGACTGACAGCAGAACTGACCAGCAGAACTGTTCTGTACCATGGATTCCACAAACACCACCCTTAGCTAGGACCAGGGACCAGCCACCATACTTTGTTGAGACTAAAGAATACCACAGCTGCCACACCTGGCTAGGACCTAGAGTGGGCAGATTTGTTGTTAGGTTTACTATTGCTATGGTGAAACAACATGAACAAGAGCAAGTTGGTGAGGTAGTGGTTTATTTGTCTTATGCTTCCACATCACTATTCATCATCCAAGGAAACCAGGGCCGGAAGTCAAAAATGACAGAAATCTGGAGGCTGGAGCTGATCCAGAAGCCATGAAGGAGTGTCGTTTACTTGCTTGCTCCTACAAGGCTTCCTCAACCTACATTTTTTGTAGCATCCAGGACCACAGTCCCAGAGTAGAATTATCTACACAGGGCTGGGCCCTCCCACATCAATCATTAATTATGGAAAATGTCCTACATGGTTTTCTATGACCCTATCTTATGAAGATATTTTCTCAGTTGAGGATCCCTCCTCTCTGATGACTCAAGCTTGAGCCAAGTTGACATAAAACTAGCCAGTGCTGTATACGAAAGCAAACAAAAAAAAAGCAACACCCCTGAGCAAAGTTGAAACCAGATGTCTACACCAACTTCAAACATTAACTCTAGATACCTAGATCCCAGTGAAAAAACAGAAGCATGCACAACCAAGATGATATGTCAGCAATCCTAATATGATAAGCACTGAGAGACGCAATAGAGTTGAAACGCAGGAACCTTAATGAAGGCCATGAAAACACAGTTGAATGTAATAACGAAAACGAGTCAAGACACAAAAGTAGGTGTTTTGTTTTGAGACAGAAACTAGGTTACTGCCCTAGTACTTGCTATGTAGACCAGGCTGGCCTCAAACTTTCAGAAATCTGCCTACTTCTGCCTCCTGAGTGCTAGTATTAAAGGCATATACCATCACACCCAGTGAAATTAAAATTTAACGAAAATAGAATCACTAAAAAAAAGTTAAACCAAAATAAAGCTAGAAATGACAAACTTAGGAACTCAAAAAAAAAAAAAAAGCTAAGAGGTAAATCTTAATAACAGATTAAAAGACATGGAAGAGAGGATATGGAAGACAAGATAGAAGAAGTTAATACCTAAATCTAAGAAAATGTTAAATTAAAAAAATCCAAATACAAAGTATCCAGGAAATCTGGGACATTATGATTAAATAGACAAAAATATTGGTATAGAGAACAGGAAATAAACTTAGGTTAAAGGCACAGAAAATAAATTTTACATAAATGTAGAAGAAAATTTTCCCAATCTAGAGAATGTAGTAGAGAAATTTTAATCCAGCAACATGGCTACCCTGACTGTACTGTAGACATGGCCTTACTACACATCTTTAGTCCCAAAGACATCTAATTGGAGGATAGACAAAGTGATGAATCAGACAAAGATTTGACAGAAGAGTATATGCCCACCTCTCAAGAGAACAGCACAGGAATGATAGGTTACACAGAGAGAACACACAGAGAGGGAATTGAGTTGAATTGAAATCAGTTCAGTCAGTTTGGTGCAGGTCAGTTGTGTTCAGGAAATGCAGATCAGTAGAGTTCAGTGGAATCTGATGTAGTTCAGAGTAAAGTGAATTGGAAGTCAATGGAGCTGAGTTTGTTCATGATTTCAACTCAGTTCATGTATAGAAGTGAGTTTTACTGGGACAGTTTTACAATGACAGGTAGCAGAGAGAATAAGCTAGACTCAGGTGAAGACAGAATGAGTCAGAGAATGAGAAGAAGCCAGAAGATTAGAACAGATTTCCAGAGTTAGTTTGAAGCCAAGCAAAACTATCCAGTCAGAAGGTGGAAGAAGCCAGATTGAATCAGTCAGCTTAGAGAAATGTTTGAGCCAGAACAACTGAGTTGAACCTGCCAGGCAGAGCCAGAGTTAGAGAGGGTGTGCTTATTCAGGAGTAAGCCTCTGATATGACAAATACATCAGGCAAATAAAAGTTACTTTCCTATTGAGGTAAAGAGGCAAAGAGAAAACCAAATAAGAGGGACAAACAAAACAAAACAAAACAAAGCCAACAACAACAAAAACAGAAAAAAAACAAACCCAAACACCTCCTCACGATATCTAGTAATCAAAAACTAAATGTACATAACAAAGAAAGGATCTTAAAAGCAGACTTATTACAATACCACCTGATTTCAGTGAAGACTCAGGAAGCTAGTAGGGTCTTGATGAATGTTCTACAAGCTCTGAGAGACCATAGATGCCAGCTCAGATTATTATACACAACAGTTATCAATCACAATTAATGGAGAAAGAAAAATATTACATAATAAAAGTCAATTTAATCAATTTATATTCATCAATACAGCTCTACAAAAGGCACTATAAGGAAAACTTCAGGGTGAAAAGGTTAATAACAAACGAGCCAGCATGAAGACTATATATCAGAAAGTCAATCAAAAGAGGAAGAAAACCAGAAGTGGAAGGTAAGTCCCTATTTCTGAAGACACCTTGCACTTTTGAAATAGACCCTAGAGGCTTGCAAACTCTATCTGATCTGAAAGCTACTAGCTTTGACAGAAGAGGCTTCCACAAGAGGGAGACAACAGACAGCCATACTCAGTTATGATTGGTGTTATGACCCTGAGAGTGCACCTTGGCAGCAACCAACAGTTCTCCAATTGGACGTAAAACATGGTCAAAATGAAAATCTATTTCAAGAAACATAGTGTTTTAATTAGGGTTCTTATCGCTGTGAAGAGACACTATGTCAACTCTTAAAAAGAAAAACATTTAATTAGGGACTGGCTTACAGTTCGGTGGTTTAGTTCATTGTCATTATAGTAGGCAGCATGGCTTCATGCTGGCAGACATCGTGCTCCAGAAGTAGCTGAGAGTTATAGAGCACATAGGTATACATCAGAAGGCAGTAAAAGGACTCATACTGGGCTTGGCTTGAGCACTTGAAACCCCAAACACCATGCTTCCAGTGACACACTTCCTCCAACAAGACCACACCTCCTAATAGTACCACTTCCTTTGAGCCTATAGGGGCCATTTTCATTCAAATCACCAAACCTAATGAACTTTCCAGAGCTAGTGAAGTCATGGATCTTTGAAAAGAGCCCACAACCTACTATTAAACCAGTGCAGTTCCAAACTGCATGATAAATATTTGTAACCAAAGATAAGTGCAGTCTTTAGATGTCATTGAGTAAAAACAATCTCTTTATAAAATTTTCTGCTTTATAAAATTTATAGAAAATTCTCTCATTATAGAAAACTGCAACTTATCAAACTGGAGAAATAATTGTCTAACTGACCTGGCTAACACTAATTGGCATGTGTAGAAAAATCTGACAGATTTCTGGATTTGCTATCCGCACTCCCTCTTCCAACAAACAGTAGTAGACTGTCTATACTTTTAAATGGAATTCTTCAAGTTTTAATTGGATTACCCCAAGGATACCAAAGATCAGACCTAGTAACCCCCTGACACCATTAGTCTAGAATACTAAGTGTTACCATGATTTCTTCAGTACTTTCCAGGAATACTGTAATTAGAGCATTTCACTGAATTCCAGCAAGACATGTGCCTCAGGAAAATGCCCCACTTGAACCAATTATGAAATTCTTCATAATGGGCTTAAACTAAACTATGCTAGATATTTTTGCATTAATTTTTAATTAAAGGAAGTGATAACCACCTTTTTCTTGGCATTTTTAAATAAACACGATTGTATTAATAATGATTATTTCACATTTGGGTGATAAAATCATCAGCAGAACTACCACAGAGTACAATTGTCTAGCATATAATGTTTTTTATTTACTAGTCCCTAATTATTTTACTTTATTAGGCAACTAAATCTACACAGCAACCCTAAGGTAGGTATTGTTAGCATCAACCTCTTGATGTTGATAAGAAAAGTGTGACACAAGGCTGAGGTTTAGCTCTGTTAACTAGACCCTAAGTACACCTTCCACATCAACAATCCTTTTCAAAGTAAGTAAAGCAAACATTTAAGACTACTTGTGTAAGTATGAAAGAATCTTTTCTGGGAAGTTTTATTCAGAAGTCTTACTGTTTCACACAGAAAAGGCTTTCTGTTCTCATTCTTCAAAGTTTATTGAAAAATTAGTGGATGTGACTCTAATTTATCTGTTTGTTCCTGTTCATTTCTAACCCATATGTAAATAACAATATAAAACTCTTATGATTATACCACAGACTCAGACATGCATTTTTGTGGAATGTTTTCAGGACAAAAATGAATGGTATTCTAAGTTTTCACTTTATAAAAGAGTCAGTTATGTAAAGACCACATTCAGAGAGATTGTGTAGACCCATACCATGTTTCTCTCAAGGTAGTCAGGCATCACTGCAAGTTTTCATCATTTCTGGATTAGAAAGCTATTCTCTGACTAAAATAGACCATCTAGTTCTGTTCAAGACAGACCATGGCTCCAAGAGTTACATTAAAACAATGAGACAAGAGAGTATGGTGTTTGTCATACATTTACTAACATGATCTTTCTCTACACATTTTAAACTGTTTAAACATTACCTTGGGTGCAAGAAGAACTACAAGACAACTTACTTTGAATTCACATTTGAGAGCATGAAAATTTTAAGATATGGAAATAAAGCATAAATGAGAGACACTAAGGAGGCACAAACTTAAATAATCCTCTAAGAGTGTGGTAAGGAAGATGGTGTTGGTATGGGTAGCAGGAAACAGCTTGGATTTCAATGCCAGAATGATAGTGAACATGTGGCACATTAATTCTTAAGGCTAGATCATTCTCACATTTGTACATTATTTACTGAGCCTGGACTTTAGAACTAAGCCAAAATGGAAAAAAATGAAAGTCTCTAGAAGTGTTCTATTCTTGCAAAGTTTTTCCCTTGGACATACTCTGTTGCATACCAGTATTATCACTGTGATTCATGAAATTTAGGCAAGTTCTTTATTATTTTTCAGATTTTTTTGTCTATTTTTGAGATTGTGTCCTAATTAACAAAATTTTTTCCTTCTCTTTCCTCCATTCAAAACCTCTCATATACCCCTTCACAATCATCCTCAAATTCACTGCCTCATTTTTCATCAATTGCTATTGCATACACATTTTTGTGTGTGTATGTGTTTCTATTCCTATATATAAGCTGTTGAGTCCATATTATATTATTTGGGTATATGTTTTCAGGACTGATTGGCACTGGAAGTCCAATTTGTGTGCTCCTCCTAGGAGTGGGCTACCCCTCTAATTCCTAGCATTACTCAGTTGACTGTAGTTGTTTGACTAGTGCTGGGGCACATGAGTTTTTTCTTCATGAAGTTTGTCATGCTTTATGGTGTCCTTCTTGTTCATATTTTTGGGTAATTGTGTGGGTGAGACTTTAAAGGTATTGCTTCTGATATTATTCATAGACACAATCTCACAGTAACCACCTGATCCTCTGGCTTTTACAGTCTTTCTACTCTCTTCTTCAATGTTTCCTGAGCTTTAGGAGTGGTAGTAATTTGTAGATATATTCATTGGGACTGGGCTCTACAATTCTGCATTTTGATTGTGGTTTTCTATAGTGGTATCCATTTATTGCAAAAAGAAATTTCCTTAATGAGGAATGAAGACTCTACTTATATGTGAGTATAAGAACAAATGCTTACAGATGATTATTAGGAATTATGCTGGTTTAGTAAATTAATGGTTGTATATTCTTCTTCAGTAACTGTGATCTCACTAGCACTGTTTAGATTGCTAGGTTTACAGTACCAGGCAAAATATCCTTCTTGTTGGGAAGGTTTTATGTACAACTATAGAGAAATTTGTTACCATCAAAATATGTGTGTCACTATTGCACATCCATAGGATTATCATGACATGTTGTTTATTGATGTGGTTCATAGGCAGTATATCTGTGTAGGACTGTTGGATCCCTCCCTCTTCTGGAATCTTACATGTCTCCCTCTGGAAGCATTATGGCTAGTTTCCAGGGAGTGGGTATTTGGGTGAGTTCTATCTCAGGGCCCTCTAGGTACTGTTTATGAAGTGAATTATGTGAAGAAAAGTTTGCTTTTTTTTCTTTTTCAATTGAAAATAGATTCTTCTTCCATACAATACATGCTGACAATTGTTTCTTCTTCCTTTGTTCCTCCCAGTTCCCCTCACATTTCCTCTCTCCCCAACATCCACTCTCCAGTAATCTCTTTCAAAATAAGAGCAGGCCTCCAAGGGACAAGGATAAAACAAAATCCAATAAGGTAAGGCAAATACCCTAAGAGTGAGGCTGGACAAGGCAAGCCAACAGGAGGAAAGAAATCCCAAGAGCAAGCAAATAAGTCAAAGACATACTGGCTTCCACAGTCAGAAGTCCTCCCAAACACCAAACCAACAGCTACAACATTCACAGAGGACCATGTAGGCCCCATGGTTGCCACTTCAGTCATTGTGAGCCCATATGCACCTCTCTTAGCTAATTCAGTGGGGCCTATTATTCTGGTGTTTTCCATCCCCTCTGATGCCTAAAATCTTTCTGGTCCCTCTTCCATGGGATTCCCCAAGCTCTGAGGGGAGAGGCCTGATAGAGAAATCCAGTTTAGACTCTTTCTCTGAGTGAAGCCTTTCTGTGGCTCTCTACAAACCTTCTCATCTACTGCCAGAGGAAACCTCTCTAATGGCAACTGGACAAGGCATGAATCCACGAACAAAGAAAATATCACTCGGAATCATTTCATTGATTATTACTATTTTCTTCCCTCCCTCCCCTTCCTCCTCCCTCCCTCCCCATCCCTCCCTCCCCCCTCTCCTCATTCACTAGTCATGTTGGTTTCTACCCTCTGGTCTATGCAACCACTGTTTCCTGGCCATCCAAGCAGTGTTGGGCATCAGCTCCCTCTTGTGGAGTGCACCTCAAGTCAACTCAGACATTACTTGGTTACTTCTACAAGTTCTACCCCAGGACTGTCCCAACACATCTTGCAGGCAAGACAACTATAGGTCAAAGGGTTTTTAGCTGAGTTGGTGTCCATGTTTCTCTTTCAGTAGTGTGCAGGGTAGAGACTTCTGCACCAAAGCGACTAGAACATAGGGGTGAAGGCTCCATATAGGCACCAGCACAACCTTTGTACATTCCATGAGCAGTGTGGATGTTGTCCTTAGCAATGGATTCACACTGTCAGTTTTTGGAGAGTGATCCTCTGTCCTAACCTCAGCCTAGGTTGTTTGGGGATCTCCATGGGACCCCTCGACCAACAGTTTAACTGGATGTACCCCAGTCCTTTCACTGGGAGCTGTGCATGGCTACAAGACATGGCCAGTTCAAACTTCATATCCTCCATTACTAGGAGTCCTCCCTAGAATCCTCACAGATTTCAGGATATTTCCATTGAACTAGGTTTCCACACTGCTCCCCAAATGCCCCCACTTCTAGCCATCTCTCCTCATACTCTCTCCCTCCACCCTACTCTCACAACTGATCTCTCCTGCTCCTATCCTCAGTCCACTTACAAAATCTATTCCTTTTACCCTTCCTTGGAGATCCATGTGTTGTACCTAGAACCCTCCAATTTACCTAACCTCTCTGGATCTATGGATTGTGTCATGGTTATCATTTACTTAAGGGCTAGTATCCACTTATAAATGAATGCATACCAATTTCTAAGAGTTTTATAGTTAGGGAGAGGGTAGAACCTTTCTGAATTCTTGGCAAACCATCATCAGCTGAAGTGAGAATTTTGACTTCTTAAAAACCCAGTTATGTTACATGAATATGTTTTTGTTTTAATCTCAGGTGTGGGATATGGGGTTGCTTTAGATTACCCAGAGCAGCCAACTGTGATTTGTTTTGTGCTTTCGCAGGGGTGTGGTTCTGCCAACTGAAAATAGTTTACATTTTGATTTCTAGGGACTTTTGAGAGAGTGTAAAAAATGCCAAAGACCCAAGAGGCTGTGGCAGTTGCTGCTCCCCCTGCTCCTGCCCTGCTGCTGCTGGTTCCTGTTGCTGCTTTTGCTGTTTACTGGACTGTAGTTTGCTGATTGCTTTTGCTGTTTGCTGGATTGCTGGTTGCTGATTGGAGATATCCTGACAACAAAGACTGGACTTGTCCCAAGGACCTCAACACCCTGAATCAGCAAGTAGTCCTAAAGCTCTATGACCCCCTTTCTGCTCTAATCATCTTTTTCTCCTACCTAGGCTAAATTGGATTTCTCCAATAGGTCCCTCCCCTCAGAGTATGAGGAATCCCATGGAAGACAAAGAAGAAAGATTGTAGGCATCAGAGTGGATGGTGGATGCCAGGAGAGCAGAACCCACTGAATCAGCTAAGCATGCGGCATATGGGCTCACAGTTACTGAAGTGGGAGGTGTGGGGCTTACATGGTTCTAGAGCAGGTCCTCTGTGAATATGTTGTAGCTGTTAGTTTGGTGTTTTGGAGGAACTCCTAATTGTGGGAGACAGTGTGTCTTTGACTCATTCGCCTGCTCTTGGGATTCCTTTCCTCTGTTCTGTTTCCTTGTCCAGCCTCAGTCTTAAAGAATTTGCCTTGCCTTATTGGATGTTATTTTATTCTTGTCCCTTGGAGTCCTGCTCTGTTTTGAGGAGATATGACTGGAGAGTGGATGTTGAGGACTGAGGAGGTGTGTGTGGGAGCTGCAAGGAATATCATGGAGACATACAGCTGAGTGCTCCATCCCCCCCCCC
>NC_034595.1:26660759-26672321 GCF_900095145.1 Mus pahari | reverse complement strand
CCCCCCCCGTCTCTCCCTCTCCCTCTCTGTATTTTTTTGCGTCTGCTTCAGGAAGAAGCATGCACTGATCTATGAGTAGAATGCTTCATCCTTAAGAGTCACTATATTGTTCCTTTTTTTGGGTTGGTTTGCTTGTTTTAGAACAGTAGTATTTGGTTTTATCCTAGGTCCCTGGGCTACTAGGCTAAGTGTCAGGTTACTGGTCACAAAAACCTATGTCAGGTATGGGTTCTACCTTGTAGACTGAGCCTTACATCACAATAGATATTGAACGGTTACTTCATTCGTGCCACCATTGCATTAGCATATCTTGCAGGTAGGACACCATTGTAGATACAAGGATTTGTGGCTGGGTTGCTGTTTTTGTTTATCTTTTGGTAGTGTGTAGAGTAACTTCCTGTACCAAAGACACTAGAACCTAGGGGTGACGGCTCTATGTAGCCACCAGGTTCACTCCTCCATGTTCAGAATTGTGTAGGCGTTGCCTTCAGCGATGGAACACATTGTCAATTTGTGGAGAACAGTGTGTGTGTGTGGAGAAGACTTGGCAATAGCATGTGTTATTTAGGAACTTCTATGGACCTTGGCAAACAACTTAAAAAGATGGTGTCAAGAGATGTCCAGTAGGGCTTTGTCTCCTCCATTGTTTGGTGATTTCATTTAGAGGACCTTCATATATCAAATATTTTAGGAAGCTTTTACTGTATTAGGTTTCCATACACCCTTCAGATGGCCCTTAATTTAAGCTGTCTCTCCATGGTTCTTCCCTCATTCCTTTCTCTCTTCCCCATCCCCATTTGATTCTCCTATTCTAACCCTATCCATCCATAGCTATCTATTTTATTTCTTGATATATCTGTTCTCTCTAGTCCTTTACTCTATACTTCATACCTATAGTTCTATAGATTATAGGTTGGTTATCACTGACTTAACAGCTAATATCCACCTTATAAGACAATATAAAGCTTATTTTTCTTTCTGGGCCCGAGATAACTCATTCAGAATGATTTTGTCTAATTACTTCCATTTGCCTGTAAATTTCTTGATTTTATTTGTTTATTTTTAATGGCCGAGTAACATTCCATTGTGTAAATGTATCATATTTTCTTTTTCATTTCTTCTGTTCAAGGACATCTAGTTTCCCCCCTCAATTTCTGGTTATTATGAATATAGCAACAATGGACATGGCTCAACAAGTGTCTCTATGATAAGACAAAGTATCTTTTGGCTATATGTCCAAGTGTGGTATAGTTGGATCTTGAGGTAAATTGATTATTACCTTGTTGCAAATATTTTCTATGCCTTTGACCTGTGTGTCTTCTCTTTCCTCTAGTCCTATCATTATTAATTTGACTTTTTCATAGTGTCTCAGATTTTCTGAATGTCTTATGCCAGGATTTTTTCATATTGAACATTTTCTTTGCCCAAGGTATCCAGTTCTTTTATTGTGTCTTGGGTATCTGAGATTCTCTTTTTGATCTCTTGTATTTTGTTGGCGAGGCTTTTCTCTGAGGTTCCTGTTTGAATTTTCTAAATTTTTAATTTCCATATTTCCCTCATTTTGTTTTTTCTTTATTGATTCTATTTCTACTTTTAGGTTTTGAGCTATTTACTTCACTTTCTTCCATAGTTTGTGATTTTATAGATTTAAGGGATTTATTTTTCCTTTAAAGTCTACTACCATATTCATAAAGATGATTTTCTAGTCTTTTTTTTTTTTTTTTTTTTTTTTTGCTTCAGCTACATTGAAATATTCAGGGCCTGTTGTAGCAGGGTTGCTGAGCTCTAGCAACAGATTGTCCTGAGGCGTATGTCCACAGAAATACATATTGTCCTTTATTGATTTTTTTTTTTTAATATGCCGGCCTCTAGGTATTTGGGTTGGAAAAACTGTAATTCTAGGAGGTGATATGTAAGCACATTGCCTTTGTTGGGTGGGTATTTTTTTTTACTTGGTTTCTGTTGCCCTTTATTGTTTTTAAGAGAGTGTAGTGGCAGTGTATTGTCTAGTAGGAAGTCTTCTGGGATCCTAATAGGCATGGCTACTGAGAGTTACACATAAAATGTGATCCTATATTTTAGGGAGGTGAAGGAGGAACAGAGATGAATAAGGAAGGAGGACCCGAGGAGTCCACAGGAAAGAGGAGAACAGAGCATTTCACCAGCATCTGCTTATTCCAGTGGGAATGTGGGGAGAGTGAGTACAGCAGGTGGTCTACTAGAGATGGGGGGAGAGACTGTGGGACTGGACTGGGAGGAAAGGAGGGAGAGGTGAAGATCTGCAGGTACCCTTTCTGCTTCCGTGGTGGAGTGGTCTGCTGGTTCCTAGGTTGTGCCTGTTACTGGTGCTGGAATAAAACAATGAGCTGAGCAGGGAAGTATTTATCTGATACGCTAGAGATTCGGGGATGGGGGATGTCTGGGGAAGGGAGGCTTCAGAAGGTGTTCTGCTACAAGGCTGGGAATTGGTTTTGGAGAAGCAGAAAGAAAGAAGGAGTGGTGAAGATCTGCATTTAGCTTACTTCTTCCTTGACTGGGGTGCACTGCTTTTCTTCTGCCTTTTTTTCTCCCCACAACCTTTCCCACTGAGGCCAGACTGATTAGGGTAATGAGATCTATAGGCAGACACCGGATTCAGAGTCAGCCCCTACTCCAGTCATTGGGGGACCTGCATGAAGACCAAGCTGCACATCTGCTACATATGCACATAGCTCACAGTAGAGCCCATCGTCACTCTTTGGTTGGTGATTCAGTCTCTGGGACCCCCAAGGGTCCAGGTTAGTTGACTCTGTTGGTCTTCCTATGGAGTCACCATCTTCTTTGGGTCTCTTAGTTGTTCCCCCAACTCTTCCACAAGATTCTCCAAACTCCATCTAATGTTTGACTGTGGGTCTCTGCTTGTGTTTCCATTTGGCTGCTCTGTATGCTTAAAGAGAAGATCCTAGTATAATTGTTCTGTGAGAGGCTACACCCAGCCCCTGCTTTCTTTTGTATCAGAATCAAGTATCAGGCCTTAAGTTGAAAAGGCAACAAAATCCCAGTATGAAGAAGATCACAAAATGCCCCACTGGAGGAGCTACTGGCAACTGCTCAGTGCTGAAAGGGGAAAGTTAATTTTTTTTTTTTTAAGGCTGTTTTATTGGGTAAGATAATCACACTTCAGTGGATGGATGGCTCCAGACCCAGGAGTATGGGTGGTTATAAGAAAAAAGAAAGAGAAGGAGAAGGAAAAAGAAAAGAGAAGGAAGAGGAGGAGGGAGGAGGAGGCAAAATGAAGGAAACATAAAGCTGGAAGGGGTGGGAGAGGGATGGAGTCAGAATAGAACTAAGGGCCAACAACTGACAAGTGAGACCTGATGAAAGTGAAAAGACAGCAAAGACAACAATTGATTGAAATAGTGTTTGCCCTGTGTCTTAGCTACTGTTAAGAGACACTATAGCAGAGACATCCAGATAAAAATGTATATGCATTATATATATATATATATATATATATATATATATATATATATATATATATGTGTGTGTGTGTGTGTGTGTGTGTGTGTGTGTGTGTGTGTGTATCAAAAAAAATGGAGCATCATGATCACTGATTAGCAAAGCTAAATGTAAGAACATATCAATCCCTCAATCAACATCCAGAAAATATCAAACAAAACCAAAACGTGTTTTAGATCAATCAGCAAAAATTTAACCACAAAACTTGAATTGAAATACTCAGGGCCTTCTGAACCATATTCAAAACCATATTGCTCTCAATGTGCACTTCACACTTATCTTCCTGTATCCATGTCCTCTTCCAAACCCATTTAATTTGCTGGTAAACTGCAGTTGTGGGAGTGGAGTTACACTTGTAACTGTCAGTCTGGGACTACTGTTACCACATGCCATTTGAGTCTGAGTTGTATGTCTTTCTTCTAACATAATACCTCCATTCTTCTAAGGCAGCAGGGCAATTGAGTTTTCCATAATCTATGAGATCACAGAGGTGAAATGAGGCCCTTGAACACTGTATTCATTCTCTCTCTCTCTCTCTCTCTCTCTCTCTCTCTCTCTCTCTCTCTCTCTCTCTCTTTTGTTCCATGATTCATAATGAAAGACACATTTCTGACTCAGCTGAGAAGACCAATATGCCTAAGCTGCACCTTTGCTCACAGGGTAACATGACAAGTGAACTCTGGAATACAATCACAAAATGGCATCAAAAGTTTGAACCTACCACTCCTTCTTCTGTTCTAATGATGAGTGCCAGGAGTGCTGTGGCTGAGATATAAAGTGTTATTTAAACTCTTTGGAACATTGTAAATATATGCATCATTAATTTTCTTTTATTTAACATATGATTATTTTTATTGTGTTTTTGTGTTGTCAGAGGTAGACAAGCCTATAGGCTATAGGACACACTCATGCGTGGTGTGTGTGTGTGTGTGTATGTGTGTGTGTGTGTGTGTGTGTGTGTGTGTGTGTGCAGAGGACAACTTTCAGGACCTAGTTCAGTTTTTTCTTCCACTGTGGGAACTGAGAATCAAACATTGATTGTCAGGTTTGCAGCACAAGTGCTTTTACCTACTGAGCCATCTCACCACCCCACAGTCATGTTTTTATAATACTAAGAGTTTAACTGAAGTTTGGTAATTATTAATATACTCATAATGTTATGTATTAATTACAGAAATAAAAGCCATCAAAGGAGAAGGTCTCTAATGCTTTATTTGAAAACTTGACCAGAAGCAAATGTACAATATTCACATTTGATAATTTTCAATAAAAGGTACATCAATGTCAAATTATTATCTCATGCTTTTAAATATATATTATATGTTTTTACATATGTATATTTCAAATATATTACATATATAAAAATGTTATATATTTTAAATACATATATTTAATATAAAAATTTTATTTAATATATATAAATATACATACTTCATATATACATATATTTCATAATGCATTCTTTTGTGTATTTCTGCAACATTTTTCCTTTTATTTCTTGTAAAAGGCAATTCATGAGCCTATATTCTTGAGAAGTAATGCCCATGCGGTAGAAATACATCTATTTCTAAGCATTACTGGTTTTACTGAATTATCTTTCAGTGGTGTGGCATTTGCGGGATATTTAGTTCCATCTTAATTGGCCTATTGAGTCTTTCTAAAGCAGTGTAAGTACAGAATGAAGTCATTGTGTGAGGAAGGCTCTTGTGCCTCATGGAAACTCTACACTGTGGATTACAACGCATTTCCATTAAACGCTTTTCCCACTTCTCAGGTAAAACGCAGGTTGCCAGGGTATTCATTACTGTTATGGGAAAGCAGGCTAATGTACAACAATGAATCATTTACTGTGATTCCCTACTTTTTACTAACCTGAAGCTTCACAAAATATATTTTTAAGAACATTTGTTCCATAGAAATTTATTTAAATTAATACCACATCAAAACTGAAACTCAAGGCTTTCACAATTAAATACAGTTAGGAGATATTAATAGTTTTATCTCATCCTAAAAAGGACCCAGTAGAACTTTTTCCCAAATATGTGTTTGCAGCACTTCAGACTGCCAAACTCTTCCTCCCCAAGGAAATCTTTAAGAATCTTGTTCCATGTTTATATCTGATTTCCAAACTTCTCAAACGGTCACGGAGCAGGCTGTCCCTAGAATCCACAGTGGTGACTCTGGCTGTCAAAGGCTCCTGTGTTATCTCCAATTCCTGGCTCACTCTTTTCGCTTGTAATATAGTAAAAGAACAACTTCTGTGTCTTGCTTGGTTTTCCTCACAGAGCACTGCTAGTGATGTCCCAAAGGTTCCTGCAGCCTGTGACATGATATGACAGAGGAGGATGATAAGCCTGGAACTTGTAAGTGACAGATTGCAATGAAACTGTGGGAACCAGATCCTATTTCACTGACACTGATAAATAGTGCCATTAGATGAGAGAAAGAAAAATCCAGATTTATGCTTATATTTATCCTCCTAACAAGGAGCTATTTAATTACTTATATGATAAATGTGGCTAAAGGAAGACAGATTTGCATTTATACAAAAGCACTAGGTTGCTGAGTTCTTGGGACGCCCATTAGAGTATTCCCTTGGTTCTCTCTAATTAGAACACAATAGACTGTGCTCTGAGTTAGGGTGCCTTTTAAACCTTTGTACTCTTGATATCTCCACCAGATCCTTTTCTGATGGTTAATCTGAGCATTACAGAGTGCCCAGGAGCAAAGCTAGCCCATCTATTAGATTCCGGTAGCATTTTCCTCTTCTTGAACTAAGACAAATGTCAAAAACTGTTTCCAGGTAGTGCCAAATTGACAAGAAGATCAACACTGCCACATGATTCAGAACCATTAGCTGGTAAATAACAGAATGACAAGTGCTTAAAAATGACCATTCAGCTGTGGCAGTGTAATGATCTGAAAGCCAGCTTGGCAAGAGGGAGGTTATATATATATTAGTGCTTGTCACAGTGTCCTTGCTGTGAGCTGCTGTCTGGTAATGGCATACAGAGAAGCACATACCTCAGCATCTATGACTTTGTAGGTATTCTTACATGACTCGTTCTGATTTATGGAACAGTACCAACAATGACATAGACTGACCTTTAAAGCACACCTGTGCATGGGACTTACTGTCTTGGAATGCTGTCAGCATGTGAAATAGCCAGTGCCGGTCTTCCAAAAGCACAGGCTGGCAATTACCCAGCAACCCTCTCCATGATATAGAAGCTTGGTAAGTGACTTGAGAAAGCAAGTACTAAAACCAACCAGCTGAACCCTGCCCAAATGGGTGACAAAGAACTTATGCACAAAGAAATGGCTACTGTTTAAAATGACTGTGTATTGGCGATGTTACTAGGAAACAAACAAACAAACACCAAAACTCATCTAGCTGGTCTGGAGCAGGTTAACATTAGTGGAAAAAAATATTTATCCATGTCATTTTTTATATCTGTGTTTCTTGATGTCTAATGAAAAGACTGGGGTATAAGAAGAGCAGGTCAAAAAAGACTTAAGAAATACTGGGTGATAACTATGAATGAAGTTGCCTGAACAAACATTTAAGAATACACTTCAACCTAAGCAGTACAAAAATATTAACTCATATGTCTTCAAAACATACCCACTACTGTCTAAGTTCATGAGGCTGAGCATACAAAGATTCAGTTTAATCATCTTACATGTAAACCTGTAAAGTTATGTCCAATCTAGTTATTATTTTTATATTACATGGAAAAAAATCAATCTTTAGAATCAACAAGAAAGTACATGAAATTGCTGCTTATGATAAAGTTTATTGCAATAGTGGTAAAGCCCACTGGTGTATTCGGCTTCAGAGCACACATCACAACATTCAGTTAGGGATCAGGTTGCTGAGATGAGGCTGTGTAGGTCTTAGACTCCAGAGAGTTCTGTGGGTGTGGCCATGCCCAGTCTACCATTCAGGAAGCATCACACTCAGTGCACCATTCAAGTAGGATGACTACTTCAGAAGTTCAGCATTGAGATTGATGTTTAATGGCATTTTCTCAATAGGAATGTACCAGGCAGACCCTTCTACAATCCCAATGTTTTAAAAACCCCAATGATTAGCAATAGCTTAATCCATCTTCAGAAAAATAATCTGAAATGCTGAGTTTGATGTTAATATTCCCAACTTGACAAGATCTTCATTCTAGAAGGGACAAGACTCCAGCCATCTCTCTGAGGTATTATGTAGATTAAATTAATTTTAAGGTGGGTCGGGCAGTGGTGGCACATGCCTTTAATCCCAGCACTTGGGAGGCAGAGGCAGGCAGATTTCTGAGTTCGAGGCCAGCCTGGTCTACAGAGTGAGTTCCAGGACAGCCAGGGCTGCACAGAGAAACCCTGTCTTAGAAAACCTAAAAAAATAATATATATATTAATTAAGGTGGGAGGATTCATTATAAATGGGGATGCTACCATTCCACAGGCTGAAATCTCACTTCTGGACTGAATGAAAAAGGGTGGGGGGACGAGCACAGATATTCTTCTGTCTTTGCTTTATGACTGCAAGTGCAGTCTAAACAGCTGCCTTGTGCTCTTACTTCAGCAATTCCTTTACCATGATCGCTTGTATCCTGTGGACTTGTAAACTATAATAAATCTCTCCTCCCTGAAATTGATTTTGCATCCCATTGAGGCAATGCTGTACGGCAGTGTCCTCTGAAATAGAAACATTACAATGCTCCAAGAAGGGAAGCTCCTTAAGACAGAGAGTGAACAACTCAAATTGACTTCAGGAAATATCTGAAACTAACTAGATTCCCTAGGAACTTCCTTCCCGAGAGTAAATATTAAAACACACACACACACAAAAATCAAGCTGTAAAGTCAAGTCTCTAGGGATAGGTACAGGCAACTAAGCCACCTGGGAGGGACACTCTCCAGCCTGTCAATTGCTGTCACTAGTGCTGGAGTGGGCTTTATTGAAACTGTCTTTGAGACGTTGTCTTCCTGTAAGTAATGCTACAACTTACAGCTTTCCCACTTAAAAACTCAGTGGTTCACTAAATTGAACTTTGGTGGAATCGATACTTTGGTCTGTCATAGGCTCCCTATAGGGTAAGTTAACAAGTGTGTTGCACCTCTCCAGGAAAAGTCTGTCCACAACAGGGAAAATGTCAAGTATTACAGAAAATTGGTATTGTTGCTATGATAAAGTTGACCAAGTTCTTGAGACTTTGGAAATAGCTTTTGAGTTGAATATGGAAGAATTTGGAACTGGACTAAAAAGACCTTGAATACTATGCATAGAGTTTCATGGTTATTGTAGTGAAACATTAGAAGACTAGAATATCAAGAGAAACACAATGGACACTCATCTCCTGAGTTTCCCAAGGAAACAGATTTTATATGGGACTGAGCTAGTAGCTATTTATGTGATATTCTGGCAAAGAATGTGACTGCCTTCTGCCTGTTCCTTGAGCACTTAACCGAAGAAGAATTTAAAGGTAAAAGACTAATGGTTCGATAATGTCTTGGTAATTGCTTACCATTTTCATCCAAGTCTACAGTAAGAGCAAATTTGAGCAAAAGCTAAGAAGTATGAGAAGTTTGGGGGAAAGTTTTATGAACACTAGTTTAAAAGAGAGTGCAGAAGACGAAGCATCTGTCTTATTGAAGATTAAATATCACTGAAAGAAAAAAGAGAAAGCCTGGGCTCCACACTGGGCGTGAGGGTCAGGGTGGGATGGGGAAAGAAAGGTTCTTTCCCCGAGGGAAAGGCCTCACCTAAGAGCCTAAACTGAAACCAAAATCTGAAAGACTTCCTTGTTCAAAGCAGTCACTTAAGGAAGTCTTTTTCAGTGTTGGCACACAGAAGCCAATACAACAATGACCCATGAGAGCCTGGCTTTATCCAGACCTGGTCCTATAACTTCGTAGTGTCATCCACGTTATACAGATTCTACTGGCATGAACAATGTAGGATTGAAGGGGTTCTGGAGTCTGAGACCAGGCAGTGCACAGCAGGGTTAGCATGACTGTAAGCAGGCTCTTGAAGGCCATTGTATGAAGCTGTGAAGGTAAAGTTTGTAATGTAAGAAATGCCAACATTCATGGGATTTTCACTGAAGAAATGTGCAGATATGGCTTACAGCTAAATCAATAGAGAGGCTTTGCATACTGCAGGTAGCCAAGATAGAGGAGTGAGGCCACTCACATGTCTGTAGCATACATGATTCCACTATAATTCCAGGTACTAGACACAGAGCTACAGGAGTAGAAGACCAAGAAAGCTTTGTGAGAAAGCTAGAAAACTAAGAAAGTAAGGAATTTACCTTACTGAGTTTCAGTTTTGCTTTGGCCCAATCACTTTTGAGATGACCCCTGGGAAGGGACTCTGGCCAGTATGGCTCTGTCTGGTCTTGCCCTTCTCCCCTACTCCCTCTGCCTTGCTAAAAAATCATTAGTTTACATTCCTAAGGCTAGCTACTAAAGTCTATTCCCTTTTTTGGCCACTTCTTTCTCCTGAAGCTGATTACCAAGATCTGGCTATCAAAAGTTTGAAGTCCAGCAATCAAAAACCCCATTTAGTTCACCTAACTAACATAGCCAATCAAATATATTCTATCACATCCTGGTCCATTCTAACACAGCCCTCCCGTTTTTCTCTTCTTAAAAATTACACCTGCAAGGACAGTTGCTGCTGTTTTTCTGCTTCAGTCAGAAAGTAGACAATGAAAAGAAATGGCAATACATAAAATAAAGCCCTAAAGGTATGGGAAATTAATAGCACAACTACTATCAAAGCAATCAAAATGTATTTCAGAGTTCAGGAGCTTGACACAAAGAAATCTTTAAATGAGCCTTAGTCTGAGAATTTCCTGGAAATGGAAGCACAAAAGGAGTTTTACTTTGTTGTAACTATTATTATTGTCATTATTAATATTATGTGATTAGGTCTTGCTCTGCAGTCAAAACTGGCTTTGAACTCATGGCAATGCTCCTGCTTTAACATTTCTGGTGCTGAGATTAGAGCTTTGAGCAATTCTGCTTTCCTGGACAAGAATGAAAGTGGAACCATTTTTAAAGACACTATGCCGGAAGAAGTCATTGTCAAGGAAACAATTAGCGTTGCCAGTATAAATGTTTAAAGCCAGAGGAATATGTATGTAACATCCATAATTTTTGTTTAGAGAATGCGGTCTTAACCCTGTGACCTATAACAACAACTTGTCTGCAGGATATACTGGTGCAGCCATGGCAGAAATGTTAGGGAGTGACCTTTTGGTTGGATTTAAGGACCATGAAGCTTACACCAGAAACCGCTAAAGTGGCCAAGGACCTACAACTAGATAGGACATGGGCTTAGGGGAGACCCCACTACTATTACTCTGCTAATGACTCCTAATGATATATTGCTATGCCCATAGATCAGTGTCTTGCTCAACCCTTGGCAGAGATGCCTCTTGAAGTAGTGGTAATAACTCAAAGAACCACAACTGAAAAATGCGTAGAGAGTGATTTCTGTGGAGCATTCAGCCCTACATTGGATACCTTTATCACACCCCCTCTCCTCGAGGTTCAGAGATCTGTGTGGAGCCAGAGGCAGTGGGTGACTGCAAGGCAAGCGTGTCCTCCACACACAGCAGGAGTGGTGATATCCTTTAGGAAGTAACAGGGCTGTGGCAGCATCTGCACATGTTCAAGCCAGAAAAATAAAAATCATAAAGTGAGAAGGGAAGTAGATTCAAATTCCTTCCCCTAATCAAGAAACTATATGCAACTGCTAACTGATGGCAGGTGGAAAATAAGTTTTTCTCCAATGGGATGTCACTGAGCATATTAACCATACTCTGGGCCAGGCCACAGGGCTTGAACTGTAGTTGTTTTGGTCTTTTTCCTTTTGTTTGGATATTTTGTTTTGTTTGTTTTGTTGAGAAAGAGGAAGGGAGAGAGAGAGAGACAGAGAGAGAGAGAGAGAGAGAGAGAGAGAGACAGAGAGACAGAGAGACAGAGAGACAGACAGAGAGAGAGAGAGAGAGAGACAGAGAGAGAGACAGAGAGAGACAGAGACAGAGACAGAGAGAGAGACAG
>NC_034595.1:26658421-26660407 GCF_900095145.1 Mus pahari | reverse complement strand
TTCTTTCTTTCTTTCTTTCTTTCTTTCTTTCTTTCTTTCTTTCTTTCTTTCTTTCTTTCTTTCTTTCTTTCGAGACAGGGTTTCTCTGTGTAACCCCGGCTGTCCTGGAACTCACTCTGTAGACCAGGCTGGCCTCGAACTCAGAAATTCATCTGCCTCTGCCTCCCAAATGCTGGGATTAAAGGTGTGTGCGACCACGCCCGGCTGGTATTCGTTTTTTTTCTAAGGCCAAGAAGTTATGGAGTGACAAGGTTTGTTTCTACTTAGGGATGTGGGAGATCAACATGCCAATGAACATAGCATTAGAGAATAAGGACTTCTGGTACATTCTTCTTTGACATTATTATTATTATTATTATTATTATTATTATTATTATTATTATTATTTAAACCAGAATCTTGTGTATAGGCAGACTTACCATGTGTCTGGAATTAAGAGAGGATACATGGCCAATAACTTTAGCCAATTTGGAATCTTATCTGTACCCACGTTCCCCCTTTGGTCAGTATGGGTGTGTTTGCACTCCATATTCAGGCAGGCAAGGTCAGTATCCGGGGTGCAGAGGAGAACTTGAGTAAGAAGAGGCCATTATGATCTGTGTTTGTGCCTCCAGCAAGTCCCCAAAGCTTAACAGAGAGATGGTCCAGCTGTTGCAGAAGAAAGTCTGGGAGCCAGGCTGTGTCTTTGCTCCAAGGTAGGGTGGAGCCTACTCGCAGGAAGGTGGCCAGTGGCGCTCAGTGGCTCAGGGCAGCAGTCGGGCGGCTGCAGCTGGAGGCGAGCGTCTGGTTCTCCTGCGCCCCGCCTCACCCGGACATCCCCGCCCGCGGCAGGTGGCAGAACCGGCTGGACCTGCTCCACTGGCCGAGCCCCGGAGCTCGGAGCCCCGCGGTGGCCAGCGGCTCCATGGAGGCGGACGCGGACCCCGAGGAGCTGACGCGGCTGCGCTCCGTCTTCGCCACCTACGACACGAAGGGCTCCGGGCGCCTGGAGCGTGCGGAGTTCGGCGCGCTGTGCGCGGAGCTGCACGTGGCCGAGGCCGAAGCAGAGGCCGTGTTCCTGGGGCTCGACACGGACCGCGATGGCGCCATCACCTTCCCGGAGTTCGCGCGTGGCTTCCGCGGAGCGCTCGGTCGGGACAGCGCGGAGGCGCAGGGCGCCTGGGACGTGGCAGAGCTGGAGAGCCCGAGCCCCGCGTGGCGGGACTTCCACGCGCGCCTCGGAGACGAGGCCCAGCTCATTCCCAGGTGCGTGGTCGGGCGAGCGCGGGAGGAGTGCGCTTCGCAACCGGGACACCCAATCTGCGAGTCGCTTTTTCTGTTCAACAACTGGCGGTGACTTCTCCGCAAAGGAAAAGGAAAGGAGATCTGGAGTTACTGGTAGGGAAGGAGTTCAGGGTTTCCTGCAAGCTTGTGGTGGTTGACACCTGTAGCCTCCGGTAGCTGGCACACTCCGGGTGGCTCATAATGACCTCACAGGCCACCTTTTTCTGCTGTTTCCCTGCCGCACTAAGAAGCTACCCTCAGCCTTTTGCTAGCTTGGCATCCTATAATATAATAGTAGTTGTGCATTTATTGTTTGCTAAGGCCGAAAAGAAAGCTGCAGCATTACTGGATTCGCATACTTATTGATGTGCACAATTTTACCCGTTTTATTTTAAGGATAATTTAGGAAGTACGTTTGTCTGTTTAGGACTGAATGAAAAAGAACACTAGAAAATTAAATTCAAAAGCCTCAAATGACTTCCTTAGTTAGTTAAAAACAGAAATTTGACCCCAGGTCTTCTAAGCTGAAAAATCGCTTTTATTCAGTAAATGAAATGACACAATCACACCATGATCTTACAGATAAGGGAAAATAACGTATTACCAGAGTTACTAACTTTATTCTCGACAAGGGAAGGAGTACAAGGGCGATTTTAGGGTGAGAACTTCACTCTCACCTTCGCTGCATTTCTGCTTTTCACTGGAAGGTTTTTTTTTTTTTTT
>NC_034595.1:26581187-26658306 GCF_900095145.1 Mus pahari | reverse complement strand
CACTCCCACTTCTTGGCCCTGGCCTTCCCCTGTGCTGGGTCATATAAAGTTTGCAAGACCAAGGGGCCTCTCTTCCCAATGATAGCCGATTAGGCCATCTTCTGCTACATATGCAGCTAGAGACACAATTGGCTGTTCTTAATAGATCCGAGAGGCTTCGTTTTTAAGTGGGAGTTTGTGTATCTGAGCCTTGGACTCCGAGAAAGGAAAGGCCCTGGGAGGTGTCAGGCTCCTTTAGATTGCTCCACAGCGCAAGGTTCATCATCCTAGCTCCCTCCCTCAGGTAAGGGAATTTTGTGCAAGGAGGCTGAGTGACTCATTATGTTGAAAAACTGGGTGTGAGGACTAATCCCTTGCATACACGTGGGGGAAAAACAAACAAACCCCACAATGTCTCAGCCAGGGAAGTAGAAAAAAAACTGAACACTCTTGCTGTAGGCTATGCCTTTTATTCAAGCCATCTTCCCAGTTATTATTCTTTTTTTCTTTATTGGATATTTTCTTTATTTACATTTCAAATGTTTTCCCCTTTCCTGGTCTCCCCTTCTAAAACCCTGATTCCATCCCCTCTCCCCTGCCCCTCTGAGGGTGCTCTCCCCACCCACTCCTGTCCTCCAGCCCTGACATTCCCCTACACTGGGGCATCGAAAACCCTTAGGCCCAAGGGCCTCTCCTCCCATTGATGTCCAACAAGGCCATCCTCTGCTTCATATGCAGAGGATGCATATGAGTCCCTCCATGTGTACTTTTTGATTGATGGTCCAGTCCCAGAAGCTCTGGGGGTTGCGGGGTCTGGCCTGTTGACACTGTTGCTCCCTCCATGAGCCTGCAAACCCCCTCAGCTCCTTCAATCCCTTCTCCATGGTTGGTTGCAAACTTTCTCCTCTGTATTCGTCAGACTCTGGCAGAGCCTCTTAGGAGACAGCAATATCAGGCTCCTGTCAGCAAGCAGTTCCAGCATCCACCATAGTGCCCAGGTTTGGTGACTGTATATGGGATGGCTAATATCCACTTGTTAATGAGTCCACAACGTGTGTGTTCTTTTGTGACTGAGTTACCTCACTCAGGATGATATTTTCAAGTTTCATCCATTTGTCTGCAAGTTATTACTTTTTCATTAACGATTTTAAATACGAAATAGGGAGAGATACTGTGTATGAGCATGATCATTCCCGTTTTATCCTTATCAGATTTCACAGCAGATGTTTGATACTCAACCTCTCCAGGTTATATTGACTTTTCTAGAATTGGTTGACGAACCAGGACTTAACATACCTAGTGGATGATTATCTTTCCAAATGCTGTCAGAGGTTATTAAACTCTCAGTGTCACCTGATAGACCTGCCCTAAGCCCTTCCGATGGGAGGTTAATAAGGACAATGTTTGCCTTCCTGTGTTGGTCTAGTGAAAAAGAACCACACTGAGTTGAGCCGCCTGATTGTTGCCATGGTAGCAATAAATTGTTTTGGTAAGTTGGGTTGCTGCCACTCTACTTCCTCAAACAGTTGTTCATTCTTCTTTTCTTCTGTGTAAACTTGGTTAAAAAAAAAAAAACACAACAAAATTTATTTTAGGCAAATTCATTCAGTGAACTTTTTTGAATGCCCCACAGATGCCAAATGCTCTTGTAAGCATTTATTTTAGATCTCTGGGGAAAATGTCAAGGAAGGATGAAGTTCACATCTTTAATAAGCTGATAGTGGGGCTGGAGAGATGGCTCAGTGATAAAGAGCACTGACTGCTCTTCCAGGGGTCCTGAGTTCAAATCCCAGCAACTACATGGTGGCTCAACCATCTATAATGGGATCAGTTGCCCTCTTCTACTGTGTTGGAAGACAGTGACAGTATACTCACATAAAATAAATAAAGAAATCTTAAGAAAAAAGAAAAAAGAAAAAAGCTCATAGTGTACCTATTACATTTCTCAGATATTTCATTAAATAATATTTACAGACAAGTTGGTTATTTTCAGGAAACCATAAATTATGAATTATAAATGAGAATTTTCTTTAATGTTTTGAGGATTTTTAAAAAGAGTTTTATTTTGTTTTAAATTGATTGTATCTGTCTTTGGGTGCAGCTGCCTTCACAGACTGGCAGTATTGGATCTGCCAGGAGATGGAGTTATAAGTAGTTGTGAGCTGCCTGATGAGGGTGCTAGGAACCAAACTCAGTTCTGCTTGAAGAACAGCCAGTGCTCTTACCTGCTGAGCCATCACTCTAGCCTCACAGTCTTGAATTTTAATCTTCAAGAAAAATGGTACTTGTTTATTTTACTGTGTGATATATCGGGGTTGTTTTGATATAAAATATTATGTTTTCTTTTGCAGTAATAATGAAACCTCCAGAAAGATGTAGCATTCTAGCTTGTCCCTAGACTGGTATTCTATCTTATTTGGGGGTGTACCATGCCTGTTTTAGGATGTATACATATCCAGTTTAAAACAGAAATATACTCGATATAAGAATGTTTCCTTCTCATAGAGGCTAAGCAAGTTAGTGCTGACAGCTTCTGCATTTTAGATCATCCAGACAAAATATGAAGTGATTTTATGTTTAAGCTCTATGGTCCACAATAATTTTGAGATTTGAGAAGAAGCTAAATTGCACTGTTGTTGAGGTAAATATTGTTGGGAGTTTCTACCCCACCTTAATTCTCAAACAAGAAACACAAGCCTTTATAGTAAACCCTCAAACACTCTATGCTATTTTGCCTGCTTCCCTGTCAATATCTCTGATATCACTTGTCATGTTCTGCCTAGGCTGCTTTTACTCCAAGAGGCCAGCCCTCATGACCATGTGCTCATGATCCATGCCACCCCACGGCAACTTCTCTGTTCTTACCTCTCCTGGACCCTGCTTTAGACCCCAAGCTGGGAACTGAAGCCCTGCCCGCCTCTCCTCTGCCTAGCAACACACCATAGGCCTCTTTATTAACCAATCACGGGTAACATTGGGGGCAATGTTTATACAACAGAAGCTGGTATAAGTGAGGATTTGCTTGAGTTGGACCAACCAGATCTTGTGGTATAGAGCTTAGCATTTGAATATAAGTAGCATCAGACCAACCCACACCACACTGTAAAAGAATGTAAATCTTTGTGATGTATGTCGATACATGCTTAAGTTTGTTTTCTCTTAGGAAATTGAGAAACTATTTCCCTTATCTCTGGAAGTTTGTGACTTGTAACTTTGCGTCTGGTAGATATAAAGATGAAATGTGGTCTTATAACAGTGGAAATAGAATAGGAGGCAAGATGAAGCTTCAACACCAGAGGTAAACTGAGGAAGGCAGGGAGTGGTGGAGTGTGGATGTGGGTGGGGCAAAAGCTGGTAGCTCCTGGCTTTCTTTTGCTCTCTGGAGGCCAGAGCTGATGGCTCCTGGCAATTAACTCCCTTTTACTGTTCTAGGGAGAGCAATGGCTAGATTGTGGTGCTCAGATGTAGAGCAGACATACAGCACAGCCTAGAAAACTTCTGGTGCCTGGGTCATTATATTGGTTAAAAGGACCTTTGATGTGTGAGTTCTTGGTTCTTATATTTGCAAAGAGCAGTGATCACCAGGCTGGTTTTCCTCACTCTGTGGGTAGGTTCCACCACTGTTTTAAAAGTTCTTGATGATTATGTCCCATACTGAGTAAAGCAGACACTTCAGGAAGATTCTTGGTGCCTGTCTCCCAGAAAAAGGAATTGGTCAGAGATAGCTATGCAGTGGCAGAAACAGATTCTTCCAGGGGAGGAAGTAAATCAGAGCAGAAAAAGACACTCAATGATGATTATATAGAAAATTACAGCTTTCATTTTAGATATTCTGGGTTTTGAAAGTCATTAGTACAGGTCAGGCTTTCCTGTTCAAGCTGTTATATAACTTTTTCTTTAAGTTGATTGACTCTTTGGTAATTTCATACATGTATATAATTCAGTCTAGTTGCGTTATTCCTTCTAGCCAATCTTATCCTCTCCATCCCATCAACTCCTCATTCTACCAAGTGTCTATCCCACTTGCAAGTCTTCTTTTTTTCTTTTTGCTTTAGGATCTCTTCAGTTTAATCAGGTTCACTCATGTGGGCACAGGTGTGAAGCTGTTTTTCTAGTTGGAGTTCCTATTGCTGTGAAAACATTCTAAAGTATCTTGGAGAGGAAAGAGTTTATTTCATGTCTCACATTTCAGGTCACTGTCCATCACTGAGGGAAGTCGAGGGAGGAGCTCCAGGCAGGAGCCTGAGGCAGGAACTGAAGCCATGGAGAAGTGCTGCTTCCAGGCTTACTTTACTAGCTTGCTATCTTACTTTTTTATACATCTCAATAACCCAGGGGTGGCACCCTCTACGGTAGCTGGGCCCTCCCACATAAATCACTAGTAAAGAAAATGCCCTATAGAGAGCTTTGCCTATAGGCCAGTCTATGGAAGTATTTTAAAAATATGTACCTTTTTTTTTTTGCTAGAGATTGTGTTCAATTGTCAAAACAACAACAACAACAAAACTAAACCAAACCAACCAACCAAACAAACAAAAACAACTTCCAGTACAATTCTCCATTAGAACAGAATAATTAACCAGAGGCTATCTCACTGAAGACATGAATGATTTCTTGTCTCCCCTTGCTACCCACACCTCCACCATAACCCTAAATTGCCATTAACTCTTCTGGTTAGTGTGCAGTCCTGTGAGACCCTATACATCTATGATTGTATGTTAATTGGCGCAGCATTATGTAAAAACTCTGCAGGCTGCCACAAGTGCTGTGACCATGAGCATCACAACCATGTCATGACCACAAAACAACCCACCTTCTTATAGTAGAACACTTACATTCATTTATCTTCTTTTAAGTGCTCTGTACTGAACGTTGGAAAAGGTAATGCTGAGTACTCAACATTATTTTTCTCAGTGCCTGACCAAGCATGAATCTACATTAACAACTATTCAATGGATAAAGAAGCTTTCCAAATTAAGGCCTAGGACAGCATTGATCTATGAATATAAAGATAAATGTTTTAGGGAAGTTTGACAATATGTCCATTCAGCAAAATGTATTTATAACTATGGCGATTTGATTGAAATGTCCCCTGGAATCTTGTCATCTGAATACTTGGTCCTCAGTTGGTAGAATTTCTGGGGAAGGCTTAGGAATTGAGACCTTGTTGAGGAAGATATATCATTGGAGGCAAGCTTTGAGAATTTGACGACCTTTGCATTTTGAGTTTGTTCTTGAGGCTTACAGCTTAGGGTTGAAGCTATGAGCTTTCAGCTGGCTTTTCAGTTGCCTTGCTTACCTCCTCTGCGCTGACATTATGGACTCTAGCCCTCTGAAATCACATGCACAAATAAACCCTTCTATCTCATAAAATGCCTTGGTCATGGTGTTCTATTACAGCAATAGAAAAGTAACAGGAATGAGTCAGGACTTTATCTGGGCAAGGAGGAGGGCAATACTGAGGAAAAAAGGGAGGAAGATATTTGTATTAGTTACTTTTCTGTCACAGTGATAAAGCACTATGACTTCATAGAAGGAAGTGTGATCTGGACCAGCAGGTCATTTTTTCAGTGACAAGTTTCTAAGGGGAAGGGTTGGGGAAGAGATAATGAAGAAGACAAGAAAGTTGTGACCAGGTCTTGCATAAGATGAAGGCTTATACCAAACAAGTTTATTAAGAAATACACCATCTTTTATGTAGTTTTCAGGGAAAAAATTGGGACTAACTCACAGGAAGCTAATCAAGCAATGCTTCACCTAAGGTTCTTAAGTGCATCACCGAATCAAGAACACAATGGCTTTGGAACTGATAACCTCGTTCCATCAGAAGGAAAATTCAGGTCCCAGGAGCTGAAACCTTAACTTCTTTGAGGCCCTGGCTCCAGCCACATCCACAACCCTGTCAATTCTGCCTCTGTGCAAGGACATTGATGTAGTATTCTCTTTGTACTTCATCATTATCTGAGAAAGTCTTCAATTAGCCTAGCTCCAAACAGAAAAGTTCCAGAGAGTAAGATTCTGCCATGGCTGCAAAGCATGGCAGCAAGCAGCAGACAGTAGCTTAGAGAAAAAGCTGAGGTCTGATGTTTGAACATCTGGGAAGAGTGGGTGGATTTGAAACAGCAAAGTTGTTCCCCAGTGATATACTTTATACCACACCTCTTAAACCTACTCAAATAGTGCCACCAACTGGGGACCAAGTATTCAAATAGCTGATTCTTTGAGGAACTTTTTACTCAAACCATTACACCGAACAACATAAGTGTTATAAACTCCTAGTGTTTACAACCTTCTCAGACATGGGTCTTTGACCATGTGCACAACTCTGAACACTTGGTCCCTAGCTGATAGTGCTGTTGGAGTAGGTTTAGGACATAAATTCCCTTACTTGAGGTGGGTCTCAGGTCTGATCACAAATCAGATGGTGATTTCCCTGAAGCAGCTGTGCCATTGTTTCACCAGTAAGCATCTCTGTGAGAAAATTAGTTGGGATTTTAGAAAACACAAGGGATAAAACTGGGGAAGACTATTGCTGAGCTTTCTTCCTCAGCTGCCAGAATAGTGATTTCATATATATAGAGGTGATGTTTCTATTTAGGTACCAAATTGATTCTGTTTTTTTTGAACATCTTTATAGTTACTGTCTTGTAATCATTGTAAGAGGTATTATCAAGAAGTTGATTTCCTCAGAGAATATTACAACAAAGTTGCTAATTTTTGGAGGAGACAGACATGTTGTCTTGGTTATTCATGTTGTTTGACATTTTTGTGGTGGGGCTTAGGTATATGGACTCCAGTAATGTTTTTTTGTCTGAATATCCAGGCTCATATTTGTTGAGCGCTTCTTAGGATTTTTGTTTGTTGTTATTCACCCGTCAGTCAGCGGTGAGTTTGGCTACACTGCTTTATGCTCCCTATGGGTAACACACCTCCAGCCACTCTCCCAGGAAACTCTTTGGCATACACAGATTAGCTTATTTTTGAAATTCCTTGGATCATTCAATGACTGGGCACTCCTAAACCTTCCCCAGTTACCCTAGGTCCAATCAGAGAAGTGGGCAGTAGCCACTTACCCGAATTCTCACATGGCTGGTTGGATTTCTCTGCTGTAGCTCCTGCGACCCATCCTTCTTCCCCAAGTCCTGGCAATCTCTCTTTTCTCCCCCCCTGTGTCCTAGCCCACATAACTCTAAGGGTCCCGCCCCATCTCCCTTTCTCTAGTCATTGGCCACTGTTATCTTTATTGATCAATCAAAAACCAATTGTGGACAGGGACCTTTAGCATTTGGCCACGCAGATTCCCAGTTGAATCAAAGCATTAGAACCGATCTCCAATATGCTCCAACAAAATGGTGCTTGCTGTTTAGTCTTGGGGCCACTGTGTATTGTGGGAATGGAGTGTCAGAAGTGGTCTCAGCATGGCTAGGAATAGGGGAAACCTTTGCCTAGGAGTTCTGGACTTTCTGATTCTCAGCAAATGAGACATTTCAACTGGATGCCAAAATGAGAGTCTCCTTTTCATTCCCATGCCTTAATATTTTTCCATTTTTCTTAGCTGCTTCTGCCTCAGGACATATCTGCACACTTCTGTAACCAGAATACTCAAACAGTGACACTCTAAATGAAAAACCACACCACACGGAAATCATGCTAGTTGTTTAACAACCAAATTTCAGTATTCTAACAACCAGTAGATGTTTGAGAAAAAAAATTAAAATATAGGATTTTGATATTTTGTTTCCTTAAGGTGAAGATAGATTGAAGGAAGGAGGTGCTGGGTTGTGGCTGCTTAGTTGTGTTTTCATAGTGCATGCACAAACATCTGAGAGAGCCCAGTGATGGCAGGAGTCAGCTTCTGTCCACTTGACAACTGTGGCTCAAGAGGTGTCCTCCAGTGTGGCTTTTGTCCATAGACTGCTATATACAGCTATACGTGGCCTGCTTGGAGACAGACTCAAATGAGGCTTGAAGTAAGGCTTACAGGGCATTTGATTGATTCTGAGTGAAAATTTGAGGTTTTAGTCCAGTTTCTGTTGTTAATGTAACCGTGCCCTAAGAAGCTAAATTTGTTTTTGTGTAGTTTAGTTCCAGAGAGTGTATAGTGACTTACACTACTAGTGACTTACACTACTTTACTATTGGAGTTCTTTGGGGAGAAGCAGAACCTGTTTCTGAATAAACACACATTTGCATCTATTACCTGACTTATTCTGGCTTAGTGAGGAGTCGGATTAATTTCAAAGAATTAACTTGCTATGGAGGCTGTTCCAAACTTCTTGAGTCTGGGTGGAAGACTGGAGACTGGAAAGGAGTCTTTGGAAGGAGTTGAAGGTCAGTAATGTGATTCTATTTTATCTGGAAGTCAGTACTTTGTGTTAAAGGCCTTACCTAGTTAGTTCAGGCCTACCTCTCTCTCACTGGGGAAGAACTTGGTTTATTCAAATCCTCTTGAGTAAGAGATACAGACATAATGTTTACTTGCTGTTACAGTGGCAAGATACTGAAAATAAGGATTGCAATATATTTTAAATTATATAATTTTATTGGAATAATATTTTCTAATCTGACAAATTACTTTTATTATAGGTAATTTTATAAGATGGGTTTATTTAAAATGTTTTTTAAAAGAATATTGTTTCTGAGATATATAAAGATATCTAGGGTAGTGTAGGTGTGTGTAGTCCCAGCTCCTCAGGACTGAGGCATCTCAGCCATGTGGACTCTGGCCACCCTTCCCCATGTTTGTGTCTCATTCTCTTTGGAGGAGTGATATTTTTAGTGTGATCCTCTTTTGCTAGGCTGTATTCATAGTATTGCTTTCACCGTTGATAGGTGCATGGTTATGATTATTCTTGTTACTATGATTACTAAGTTAAAATTTGCAGATATTAGCAGTTGGCTGTTCTCTGTGAATAAGATTGCTTTGGACTAAGAGAACAGAACATTCCTGTTGAAGTTTGATGTTTGTTATTTTATTAAGAGATTAATGTTTTTGTTTGTTTTTCTTAGTCTGTTGGTATCAGAAGGGTTTATTGAGGAATGTAAACATATTATCATTTAATGAACATATGACTTTAAATTTAAACAGTATGACAATTGACTGAATCACTGTAAATTTAGACAGAGCTCTGACTTCTCAGTTGCTCAGGGTCAGGATAGCCTTTCTCTGCCCTCCATGCTTGTTTTCTATAATATCCCAGCATTCCTGGATACCATTTGAGCTCTGAAGGAGCTGTCTGTCCCTATCTTTTGTCTGAGTCTAATTATTTTATGAAAGAGGAACAGGAAAACAGAATATTTACATTGTGAACATGAGTAAAGGTTTGACCTTACAGTACATAAAAGTGCTAGCTCCACTGTTAAACTCATTGTCCCACTGTGGATGCAGGAACTGAAGCAAGGGAGGTCAGGTGTTGCTCTGGCACATAAAGCTATGGTGGTGGATATCCATTTAAGCTGGCCTGGGCTCTGATGCACATGCTACTCTCTTAATCCACAAGGTCAGAAGACACAGTGCCTCTTCTCAACTTGCAGCAGCTCTCTTTCTGTTCTTTCTACTCTACAGTTTTCATTGGCAAACTCCCAAATACTAAATGCCAGTGGTTTTGAATAGGAAGCCATTTGCATTTTGAATTGTTCCTTTTGTTTGAGTGAATCTAGTTCATTTTCTCATCTTCCAGAAACTCTCATTAAAACTTTTGGGAGAATGAGGCCCAGATAAGTACTTTGGTATTTAAAGTGTGTTGCTGCAACACATCTGGATTTTTAACTGTCAGACGCGTATTTGGGCAAGGGGAATGAGACCATGATTTAATAGTTTCACGAGATCTTCCTGTGATCATTTGGCAGCAGAGCAGAGCCAGGGAAGCCCAGGTCTGCTGGTTGGTGTCTTTATATGCTCCAAGTACTAACTGTGCCCAATCATTCCTGCTGTACTGATTTAGCATCACAAAACTTTTCAACTATGTATAAGCTTGTGTAGGGTAGCACTTAGTCTGATTTTTTTTCCCCTCAGAATCTCATGATACCCCTTGAGCTGCATGAGTATGTTAATTTCCTGTGTTTGGATGTTAGAATTAGAATGAAACGTTGTTTTTTTGTGTGCGTGTGATATTCCTTATTTAGAATAAAAAAGATAAACTTTTATCACGTAGTCCAGTGTAATTTTGTACAAAGATTCAGGATCTGTATAAAGTGTCTTTTCAATAAACAGTTCAGCTTTCTTTTATTATTATTATTATTTTATTAGATATTTTCTTCATTTACATTTCAAATGCTATCACGAATGTCTCCTATGCCATCCCCCTGCCCAGTTCCCCTGCCCACTCACCCCCATTTCCTGGCCCTGGTATTCCCGTCTATGGGGCATATAAAGTTTGCAAGACCAAGGGGCCTTTCTTCCCAATGATGGCCGATTAGGCCATCTTCTGCTATATATGCAGCTAGAGACAGGAGCTCTGGGGGTATAGGTTAGTTCATATTGTTGTTTTTCCTATGAGGCTGCAAGTTTCTTCACCTGCTTGTGGACGTTGTACATCGTGGTGCGCACTAGGCTCCGCACCACGATGTACAACGTCCACAAGCAGGGCTCCTCCGGTAGTACTATGTCCAGTTTTCTGAGGAACTGCTGCTTGTGGACGTTGTACATCGTGGTGCGCACTAGGCTCCGCACCACGATGTACAACGTCCACAAGCAGTCTACATGATAGCCGCCAGTTGTGCCAGCACCATTTGTTGAAAATGCTGTCATTTTTCCACTGGATGGTTTTAGCTCCCTTGTCAAAGTTCATGTGAGCATAGGTGTGTGGATTCATTTCTGGGTTTTCAATTCTATTCCATTGATCTACCTGTCTGTTGCTGTACTTTAAGTCCTAGTCAGAGCAATTCAACAACAAAAGGAGATCAAGGGGATACAAATTGGTAAGGAAGAAGTCATAATATCATTACTTGCAGATGATATGATGGTATACATAAGTGACCTGAAAAAGTCCACCAGAGAACTCCTAAACCTGATAAACAGCTTCAGTGCCGTAGCTGGATACAAAATTAACTCAAATAAATCAGTAGCCTTCTTCTATACGAAGGATAAATGGGCTGAGAAACAAATTAGGGAAACAACACCCTTCACAATAGTCACAAATAATGTAAAATACCTTGGTTTGACTCTAACTAAGGAAGGGAACGATCTGTATGATAAGAACTTCAAGTCTCTGAAGAAAGAAATTGAAGAAGATCTCAGAAGATGGAAAGATCTCCCATGCTCATGGATTGGCAGGATTAACATAGCCAAAATGGCCATCCTGCCGCCATCCTGCGGAAAGCAATCTACAGATTCAATGCAATCCCCATCAAAATTCCAACCCAATTCTTCACTGAGTTAGAAAGTGCAATTGGCAAATTCATCTGGAATAATAAAAAACCTAGGATAGCAAAAACCCTTCTCAACAGTAGAAGAACCTCTGGTAGAATCATCATGCCTGACCTTAAACTGTACCACAGAGCAATTGTGATAAAAACTGCATGGTACTGGTACAGTTCAGCTTTCTAATGTAATGGTAAATTTGTGGGAACTGTATCAGGAGGGCCAGTTTTCCAGGCAGCACTTCTGGTTATTCTGGGTCACTCTGTCCCTCTCTTTGGAGCTGTGGTATTGGCATTTAATTGTTCTGTGGGAGTGTCCTAAAACCAGGTGTGTAGAGATTTACAGGGGATCCCCAGTATGCTACAGATATAAACACAAACATATGTCATCTAAGTCTAATGTTTGTTTTATAAAAATGTGTGGCCTTTGAAACATTTTACATGCTCTATTCGATTTTTGTCCTCTAAGGATCTTTAGCTTCTTTCTCAACTTCAGTGGTAATACTTGAAACTTAAAATGCTAGTGTGCCAGTATCATTTTAATATTTTACGTTGTAATTTTTTCATTGGTAATATATCATTAATACTGTCTTTCATACAAATCATGTTTTGACTTTTTTTGAACTTAAAAAAGAAGTCCAGGCTTAGGTCTTAAGTGTCTAAGACTCATCTAGAGTTTATTGTGCCTTCTCCCAGGCTCTCGTTTGATACCTTGGGCATGCTTTAGATTGCTTTCCTTGTTAATGGCTCTATTATCACAGAAGTAGCATTGATTGATTGATTGATTGACTGGTCTTGACTAACACATATCACCTGTCCTAATCTTTACCTAATCTTTGCCTAATGTTTGTCAAGACATCTATAAAGATCTCTCCCATCTATACAGATCTCTCCAATTGTGAGTGCATGTGTGATTGGCTCAGACTAACCCCTGATATTTATGAAGGTAGCATGCTTCTAGTCTTAGCAGCTACCTGACACTTTCTTAGCACCCCTGTGCCTGACACCGAGAGCTCTGTGCAGCGGTTGGATATTCTCTGCTGTTTTAACCTTTGACATCAAGAGTGAGTGTACTTGGGGAGGCAGATTACTGATACACTCCTGGAACAAAAAACATCAAGTCATGCCATCAGAACATCTGATGAATTCATAGATACGTTGCTTGTGGAGGATACATTCAAGTCTTATCTAGAGGGATCATTTTTTTTCTTTTTTCTTGCTGTCATATAGAAACCTACTTCTGGTCTAGAAAGAAACACTGAGCCAGATGAACTGAGTTGGACTCCCCTCCTCTCTTTTAGGGGATTCCTTTTGACACCATATCATATAGAATCCAGTCTAGTGCCCCACTCATTGTATAGCCCAGGATGGTCTTGGCTTTCTAATCCTAAATTCACCTCCTAAGTTCTGGGAATATTGGTGCATGCTACCACATCCAGTTTGTGTGGTACTAAGAATTGAACCCATAACTGCTCCAGAGACAAGTCCCTGGTGTATGAAGTAGAGCAAGTAAGGATACAGGTAATTCTGAGATAATAGTCAATTGTGCAGCATATACATTTTTCTATCAATAGCAGATTCTTTTTTATAATTAATCTATGTATACATTTCACTACAAATTATCCCTGGAACTTTGCACTAAGCATGAATAAAAAAAATGACCAAAGTCATTTCATTATTATTTACTCCCACTTTAAACATTTACAGAATGTGAAGGACCTGTTGAGACTTCTGCAACTCAGTGTTTCATTGTTGTTCAGTTAGCTGGTAAATATGATTCTACAGAATGAGTTCTCTGACAGATTTCCACCACATAGTATGTCTCTAGATTTTGTATCCTGTTATTCTAAATGATACAGGTAAAGTCATAATGGTCCTGCTGTGTGTTGAAATTTCTTGGGACAATGTCAGGGAAGACATTTTTGTTGGACATTATTATTATTTAATAATATGGATCATTCTTGAAACCGGTATTTGTTCTAAGCTATAATAGGAGGGTCGATGACAGGTTTTTAGCATCTTATATCATCATATAATGTGACTTACTATTATGGCTTTATTAATAATGCTTAACTTGAATAGGTTTTTTTTTAAGTATCATGATTAGCCTCTGAATAGATTTGAGCAATTTAACTAGAAGAAAAAGTTACAAAGAATTTAAAGCAACATGGATATATTTTTTAGCTATTCCTGATTAAGCAGCAGAGTTAATATGTAACTGACGTCATACAGTTTTTCAAAGTGCAGGTATTTAACATAGATGAGAAGTGGTAGTATATTAGTGGCTAATTATGATGTCTTAGCACAAAACAGTATTTTAATTCTGCCATTCAGTTTCTGTGTCCTTGGATCCTGTGAGCTGCCCAGGCATTTCCAGTATCAAACACCACAGTGAGTTTAAATAACAGAAAATTTTCATAACTGTAGAATCTAAAACTCTAGCGCCAGGTTACCAGAAGGGCTTGTTTGTTCTAGTGCCTTTTTTTCTGGGTTTATAGCTGTCATCTTCCCTTATGTCTACATATGGCCTCTCTCTATATATATATCTGTGTCCCTGTCTCCTCTTTCTAGAAGTCTACTACTAAGACTGGGTTAGAATTCACCACATGATCTCATTTTAACTTAATTCCTTCATTAAAGACTCTCAAATATTAGCTCAAGTAGTGGCTCTCAACCTGTGGTTTATGACACCCATGAGGACTGAACAACTCTTTCACAAGGGTTCCCGTAGACCATCAGAAAACACAGATATTTACAATTCATGACAGTAGCAAAAATATAGTTATAAAATTGCAACAAAAATTTTATGGTTGGGGGTCACCACAACATGAAGAACTATATTAAAGGGTTGCAACCTTAGGAAGGTTGAGACCCACTGAGCTAGTCTGAGGTTCTGGTGGGAGGATTTCAACTCATGAATTTGGGGACATTAGGGTTATGATTTACCTTAAAACAGACTTTTAGATCTGCCTGATTTGCAAAATAAGTTAATAGAAATACATTCTGTGGTCGTTGTGAACATTCCAACTGATGATATACTCAAGTTGTGCAGCAATTAATCTGGAATCGAATCTGATGAGTATGAATTTCCCTACCATAGCCAAAGCCTTTTTTTTTTTTTTATTGAAGGCTTGCTTCCTGGGACACCATTCATCAGAGACCATGAAATTTGGCTTCCCTTCTAACACCAGTAGAGAGCCAGGATTGCTGCTATTACGACAATCTGTGGCTGTGCAGGGACAATAGCAGAGGGTGGGGGAAGTAGCAGAGTGTGGGAACAGTAGCAGAGAACCTTTTTATTTTTTTTTTTATATTAAACAAAGAACATTTATTGTTATTCTTCCTGCTTGCCTTTCTACCTTGCTGTTTCCCTGCCTATTGCAGATAATGGCGGCTTTGTAGAAAGGAAGTTGAGACGAATTACCCTGTAGATAAGCTTTATTAGAAGAATTACAGCATCACAGCCTGTAGTGCAAGGACAAGCATTCAGGTCCAGATAAGAATTTTATTGTAAGACACAGCTCTCTGGGATAGTGTTGATGGGGTCAAGAAGGGACAGAGCCTTCAATTTTCCTCAGGATTGAAAGACAAGGAGAGTTACAGCACAGTGTGATCCTGAAAGGAAAGGTGTACCTTCAGATCCAAGGAACAAAGATTTCTTTTTTTTTTATTTATTATTATTTTCTTTATTTACATTTCAAATGCTATCCCGAAAGTTCCCTATAACCCCTCCCCCCCGCTCCTGCTCCCCTACCCACCCACTCCCACCACTTGGCCCTGATTTCTTGCTCTCAAAGGATTTCAAGGGCAAGTTGGTGAGATGGTTAAGTTCCATATCCTGTAACCTAGCCTGCATGTAAAAGTCACAAGACACTGATAAAGTAATAATTCTAGCTTGTCTTGGGTTTAGGAGCAGATGGTCTGCACCTGCCAGAGGGAGGGAAGGAACCCTGAGAACTGCAAAGTTACTGAAATACCTTCTCAGCACTGTCCAGAGAGTCTGTAACCTGACCCGCCTGCCCTTCCTGCCTTCCCTCCTGTCCTTCACCCCCTTCAACCTTCAGTCTTTGCACTTCTTTTTCTTCCTTTTAATTAAACAACAATTTGCTACAATTTAGCTAATATGGTCTTGATTAAACTCATAATCTTCCTGCATTAGCTTCCCAGGTTTTTCTTCTGACCTCTGTGGACTTCAGACAGGTGTGGGATACACAGATAAACATGGGAGTAAACCACTCATGCACATAAAATAACACATCTAAAACAAATATCAAAACATACACCCTTAACAGATTTGGGGCAAAGTGGATGAAGAAGATGACGTGAGTTTTGTGTTCAGGTTATTTGAGTGATCCGTGGTCATTAAATTGTTATCCATAGGTACTGTCGATCTCTGTGCGAGCTTGCGAGCTTCTCATTTTCTTGTCCTGCCCAGGAGCGTTTCCAGTGTGATAAATGTACATCAAGAGTAATCTCTCCATATCAGGAGAAAAGAGATAGTTTGCATTGTTTAGGGATTAACTATAAAATCAGTGTCACAGCACCAAATAGAAGAAATAACCAAGTTCTGCTGCTGCTTTTTCAATAACACAGTGTGCATGAAAGGATTTAGTCTTTAGTGAGTACAGGGTATCCCTAGCATTTTAACCCTGATGAAAACTGGTAATGTTTCTTTCATGCTGGTGTTGTGATAAGTTATTTCACATCTAAGGATAAAATATTTTTCAAATACCTGCTGTGTCTTTTAGTTAGTATATATGTTATTTGTTTTTTTTTTAATCCCTGTAACTATCATGTGCTGTCAAAGTTCATATCAAATTACAATACTCCTGGTTCTCTAGTGGAGAAAGAAGGAAGGATAGACTGTATTATCTCTGATGTACTATGTCAAAGTAGATAGTATCCAGCCCATCTGTTGAGGAAAATGTTGGTGCTTATAGTCAATCTAATGATTACTAAATCACAGAGTATGTGCTTTAGCTGGGGTTACTATTGCTGTGATAAAATACCATGACTAAAGACAACTTGGGGAAGAAAGGGTTTATTTCACTCATCCATTCCATATAACAGTTCATCATCAAAAGCGGTCAGGTCAAGAACTCAAGGCAGGCTGGAACCTGGAGGCAGGAGGGGATGCAGAAGCATTAGAGGGGTCTTACTGGTTTACCCCCTGTGGCTTGTTCATCCTGTTTTCTTGTAGAACCCAGGGCCACCTGCCCAGGGGTAGCTCTATCCACATCAACCTAAAAACTGCTCTGCAGTCCCATCTACAACCTCATTCTACTGAGACATTTTCTCAACCGAGGTTCCATTTCCTCCCCAGTGACTCCAGCATGTGTCAAATTGATATAAAACTAGCCAGCACAGTGTGTGTTTCTATAAAGAGTTTGTTACTCAAAAAAAAAAAAAAAAACAACAAAAAAAAAACAAAACAAAACACGCCCAGTTCCATGTAGGGCAATAGCTGCTGATTTCAGCGGCTGGAACACCACTAGCCTGTATCTTCTATCATGTAATGAAACAGATGATACCATTAGGCTATAAGTTGCTTCAGAATGGAGACTGATTATAACAAAGCAAAGCAAACAAACAAACAAACAAACAAATGTAAGACATCAGAGGGCTGGAACTTGGAGTTTCATTCCTGACTCTTGGGAAGAGAAAAGGGTGGAAATTGAGTTTGACCTATGGTTATAGGAGTGTGCTTGGGAAAGTTCTGGGTTGGTGAACACATCAAAGTGTAAGCAGAATAATTGGAATAGACAGGGCATGAAAACTCTGTGGTTACTCATGTCACCTCTGTATGCCCTTCCCATTTTGCCAGTCTTTATGGTAAGCTGTTAAAAGTGAGTAAATTGTTTTCCTGAGTTCCATGAGCCAGTTGATGTACAGCTGTTTAGTTAGAAAGAGGCCTCATTTTTTGAACTGGAGCCTGGCAAATGAAGTGGAGCAGCAGTGTGGATCAGAGCTCTTAGCCTGGGAGTTTGTGCCAACTTTCAGTAGTCATTAACTGAATGACAGTGTTGAACATCTAATTGGTGCCTGGAAAGTAGAGAAATTAATCGGTGTGAGAAACCTCCAAACATTTAGAGTTTGAAACTCTAGAGGAAAAAAAAAATATGAATGTTTCCATCAAAGTGAATTTGAGTTATTTTCACTGACCACAAAATAGGTATATTCACTCTTCAAAGTTCAAAGATTAATACATATCTTGTTAGGGATTGGAGAAACAGAGCTTGTTAATTACTTTACCTTTCTCTGAAGTTGTTTACAGCTCAATTTTTAACAAATATAATGAAGACCTTTCATTCTAAGTTGTTTCCACTGCCCTTCCACTGTAGTTCCAGAGAGCTATCTCCCAACACAGGAAACACAACAGGCTCTCTGCCATGTCTGTTTTTCTTCATTCTGTGCCAGTCTATGGATTTTTATACCTTGCTTGTTTCTCTTTTAGTTCTTTCTCTTCCCTATACATTTTCTGTTGTAGTTTTAAACTGATACCATGTAATTTTCATATTTTTTGGTAGAAAAGAACAAGTTAGTACCCTGTACCAGAACATCAACCTTGTGGAGCCAAGACTACTCCAGCCGTATGAACGTGTGATAAGGAACTTTCTCCGTGAGATCCACCTCCAGAGCACAGAAATGGAAAACTTGGCCATTGCAGTGAAGAGGTATGAAACCACTTCCTTCCTAAGGACACTTGAATGTGTTCTGTGACCTGGGTGGCAAAGGGACTGAATGGCAAAATTATATTATGATGCAAGTGAACCTCATGAACTTTAGGAATCTAGAAACTCTAAACTATTCCATACAGGGTAGGTTTTTTCAGGTAGTAATTGCAGGGTTAAACAGCAGTCTGTTGGTAGATGATTGCCATCCTATGAGGTCAACTACTCAGAACTGATGAGTCCATCCTGAAAAATTCAGAATGTTTTTTTTCTATCCAGCTACTTGACAAAAACAGATGCTAGGGGCTTATCCTGACACCCAGTTCACCGCGGAAGGCAGTGAAGTGGGGATATGGAGTTGGTGATCAGGGCCAAAGCTGTTTTACCCTTGGCAATTCTTCTGTTGGTGATTACATAGCCAAAAACTTCTTACTTCTGGCAATTCTTTTGTCTTCTTTAACTCTTTGCTATTCTGTGGCCAAAAGCTGCTGGCTTCTGGTGATTTGATTCTTGCTGACAGCAGCAGGGGATTAAGAAAACAGGGCTTAATCACTTGAACTCTTTTTTTTTTTTTTTTTTCCTGGCTCAAGGGCCCCTCTCTGGACAGAGGAGAGGCTTGGAGTTCATTAACTCTTTGTGAACCAGGGAGAAAAGAAAAGGAAGAAAGGGAGAAGTTAAGCACATACAGACACACAGAGACACACAAACATGTAGGTGCTTGCACACAGACACACACAGACACACACAGACACACACACACACACACACACACTTTGACTGGGCTTGAACATTTGTCTCATTCTGCAGATTCATGCATGCTTATGTACTTATACATATACTTAAACATGTAGGTTTGTATGTGTGTGTATACACTTTATTTTTTTCTCTGGTAATTTTTACCTTCTAGATAAAAGTTCTTAAAAAATTACCTCATAGATAAAATACAGAAGGATGTTGATAATAAGTTGAAAGCAGTGCTTAGAAATCATTCTTGAGAGTGTTCCTTGCACTTTAGTCTACAACTGTGAAGGATATATAATAGAAATATGAAATTAGATCTAATTGCTTACTGCCATAAAGTTCTTTCCTTTGGGTAGGTTTGTTACTGAGTTGTAACAGTATTTTCAGGTTTTCTGACAGTCTCCCATAATCTTTCTGACTTTAGTTACTGTTTATTTCAGCCTAATATTTAATTTCTTTTAGTTGTTTAATGTCCTTTTACACCCAAGTAGTCACATTGGTAAGCTTAGTTTATTATATAGATAGATTGGGAAATACCATATATAGTATATCTGTAAAGTGAAACCTGATATTGATGAGTTTTGAATTTCTCTTCACAGTTTAGTCCAATTATACAATGCATTTTTTGAATTTCAGAGCCCAGGACAAGGCGGCCATTCAGCTAAGTGAGCTGGAAGAGGAAATGGATCAGAGGATTCAAGCTGTGGAAAATGAGTCCCGGAAAGATGTGAGTTTGTGGATTGACAATTCATTCATTTAGCAGATTTTCGGCGAGTACCTTTTCTTGTGGAGCTATGGGCACTTTTCTTGGTGCTAACGTGTGGGGATAGCAGGTGTCACTATGTAAAAATATCAACTTTCTGGATTTTTGAGAAGGGAATAGATTATATATATATATATATATATATATATATATATATATATATATATATATATAACCAGAAGTGTTTTGTACTCACGAGTTAAAGAGGTACAAAGAGGATATCCAGGTAAGTGAAGGATGCTCCACGTGAGGCACGGCATGAGGTTCCAGTGATTTGGAAAGGAGCCAGCTTTCATGGGAAGGCAGAGGCCTCATTGAAAAGAATGGCATGGAGTAGAGGACTGGCGGACTGTGAGTTGGCTTTGGTGAGGTGGCAAAAGATCTGTTTTTATATTAGCCTGTAGTGTTTATTATTGGAGGAACTCTTAAGTTGAAAACTTTATGCTGTCTTTAGTGATTTCCCTAGAAAAGCGTGTTTTTCGGTATAAAATATATTTGGGCAGTTGATGTTTGCTGAATGTAGAATATATATATTTCTCTGAGTATATATTAGGACTTAAATTTTATTCTAATGCTGAGAGGTAATAAGAGTGCAGACCTGAGCGCTGGCGTCTGACACACTTACATCTACATCCTGAGTTTACCCTTCCCAAGGCCATGTGGCGACGGTAAAGTAATCTCCTGTCAGTCAAATTTACAGAACAATCCTGCCACCCACAAGCCTCAAGAAGGGTTAATCATCCTGATGCATATAAAGTACTGAGAAATGTTGCCTGTGATAGGCGTGACCATGGCTGTTACGATTTTTTTCTCTTCTTTCCTTGACTCCTTTCCGATAGTTTACCTTTCTTGTCTTTACCCAGATCCCTTTAGGTATCTTTAGTTGTTCTATCTCTTTCAATAAAAATATATTCATTAATTCCTTGAGAATATCATACAGTGTATTTGATCATCTTCATTTGTGATTGATCGTCTTCAAAATTTACATTTACACACAGTCCAATTGTGTTTAAAAACAGTAAATTCATTCTTAGCCTTCCTTTAAAACTCTCTACCACTGTTGAATCTGTACTTCTATTTGTGGATCCAACAGTTCTCATAGTCACGTATTATACTATGACCAACTTCCCTTGCTCCTAGTGCCTCCCAAAACAATTCCTGGTAATGTGGATAACCACATGGCCTCTATCTCTTACAGTTTCGTGCTTTACTAATGATAATATTTTCACATTTTCCTGCATTCATTCTAAAAAAAAGAAACTTATGTGTAGCTTCTTTCTTGCATTCTACTTGTGGCCAGTCAGTTTCTATCCACGTAAACCCTGAGACTTTAGCATGCCAGTCAATGACATTCCTGCCAGCTGAACATTTTGGCACTGGGAAGAACTATGCTTGCCAGCCCTTTCGGGCACCAACCTCACACCTTTAATCATGTTTTCTCTGGATTCACACACACTGGTTCATTGGAGACTTTGCCTAGCTTCTTCCAGTCACCATGGCATTCTTCTGCCTCCTGGAGTCTTCATCCTGTATATTTCGCTCCCAGTAGCATCGCTTCACTGCTTCTGAGTCTGATTTTATTTCACTGTTTCTTTATCTTGGGGATTATCTATCTATCTATCTATCTATCTATCTATCTATCTATCTATCTATCTATCTATCTATCTATCTATTATTTTTTACGTTTTTGTGTATCACTGGTTGTCCTGGAACTCACTCTGTAGTCCAGGCTGGCCTTGAACTCAGAGTAAGCTCTGGATTAAAGGTTTGAGCCATCACTGCCCAGCTGCCTTGGTAATTTTACCTAGACTCTTCTACTTCCCTATATTCTGCAAAATTGAGTCTCCATTTTGCACCAATTTCTACATCTTGTTCTCTATCCAAGGGAATCTCTTTTCCCCATAACTTCTTTTTTGTACATGAAATGCACATTTTTTCCACTGTAACACCTTTAGTAACTTACAATTTGTGCTCAGTAAACTATACTTATATAAGATATATGAATATGGTGTGTACATACGTATGTATGTGTGTGTGTGTGTGTGTGTGTGTGTGTGTGTGTGTGTGTGTGTGGTAAAACTGTACACTTTCAACTCACTTTGTACATGGTACAATATCTGGTCATTGTTTTTCTGTGTAATAATTAGATAATTTATATCTAATTATTCTAGTACTGCTTGTTGAAAATAGTATTTGTTTGTCCATTTTGTGCTGCACAATACTGTGTTCTGCCCAAGCCAGCTACCTGTGTTTGTGTAAGTTTGCTATGCCCTGACTCTGCTCTGCGCCTGGGCCAGTGTTTTCCTCTGTTTAAAGCTGCTGGTTCACTGTGATGAATCTTGAAGTCTAGAGGTTTCAGTCCTTACTTTCTTTCCTTTACAGAGTTGCTTTGCCAGTTTTATTTATTTAATTTTCACAGAATCAACTAGAATCCTGCAGAGGGTTTGTCTTCCCAGTTATCTGTAGGTTAGGGTAATACAGTGACATTGTAGCAGTACTGAGTACTCTCTACCAACGAACCATTCTCTATATCTTCCTTCTCAGAAGTGGTTGATAGGCTGCAGTATGCAGATACTACACATGAGTTTTCTTAATTGTTCTATTTTGATGATATGAAAACATTTTAAAATTTTATTTCTGATTGTTACTAGTAAATCTGAAAATATAAAATATTAATATATATACACACATATATATGTATATGTACATATACATACGCACACATATGTACACAAACACACACTAAGTAACTTCTGATGGATTCCAGCAAGGCTTCTTGGTTAATAACAATCTATGAACAATGAAAATTTTACTTCTTTTGTAGATGATGTTTTCTTGTCTTACTATGACATATTCCATATGTAATGTTCAATTCATTTTGGTGAATTATATTTATGAATATAATTATAGCTCATTGGAGAGAGCTATAGAGAGAGTAATTTTTATTGTGCTGGGATAAACTGCCAAAGAACAAGTGCAAAAGAATTTGTCAGACCAGAATCGACTGTTTTTTCTGGGGTCATATTTAAGTACATAGAATGTAAGTGCTCACTATCCAGTTAGGTAGAATTTTATAACTGCATTTAATCTCTGCTGGGACTAATCATTTGGTACAAGGTCTAGGAGTTATTAGGAGTTAGGCATTATTTTTCTTTTATGAAAGACATCAGAAGTCATTGGGTAAGATGACTAGCTAGCATTTAGGATCTGGCTACTGACAGGTGGGAGATTTTTATTTTTATATTTTGGTCTTTGCTTTTGGTCAATCATGTCATTTTTATTCATAAAATAAAAGAGATAGTAGAAAAGCAATTATTAATATTTATTATTGAATACTGCATTGCTTTTTTCTTAATGTATTTCAGTGTTTTCTGAGATTTTTCTGCATTAAACATCAATATTTTTTATTACTTTTTACAAAAAGTTTAAAATAAAATGACATCATTTATCCCTTATTTTTTCCTCTGTCAAACTCCTTCCATGTCCTCAGCCATCATTTTCTCTCAAAATCATGGCCTCTTTTTCTTTAATTGTTACTGGTACATACATGCACAACTACGTGCATAAGTACAACATGCTCAGTCTGCTTAGTGTTTCTTGTGTGTGTATGATTTCTGGCCTACCCACTTGCTTTTAAACAGTTAAAGAGCTAATCCCTGGGAAAGACTAATTCTCTCCTCTCATTGTTCCTTTGTAGTTTTTATTTAGCAATAGGGACTCATGAAATTTCCCACTCTTACTTTAGCACGCTTATTGGTGTTAGTTTCTCTTGTCCTTCCAAGAGACATGGTTTCAGCAGATTTATTAGTTTTCTGGCTTGTTCAATATTTCATCTCTCTCTTGCATGATATTCTCTGTGCCTTGCATACATGAGTTGTGTTATGTCTGCATCCATTGTGACTGGGTAACCTACAATCAACTTTTCTGTGTATTTTGACCAGTTGCGGTTTTCTGTACTATATTGTTCTTGAGCTGTTCTTTGAGGGGGGTCAGTAACTACATTTTCTATTGTGTAGTAGGATGAGTATTTAGAATGCATTTATGAATCATGCTGGGTTAGTAAAGTGGAAGTAGTAGTTTTTCCCTAAAGTCCATGACCTCACTAGGTAGTTTGGGTAGTTGGCTAAGTCTCCAGTATAGAACATGATTTGCTCTGTGTTGAGTGGCCCTTGAGTACAATTAGACAATGGTTTGTTACCATGCCAACATGTCTGTGCCACAATTGCCCTCTTAGAGATATCATGTCCTGCTGGTCATTGTTGTATAGAGGCACAGGTAAATAGGACTTTTAGTTGCTTCCATTTCTTGGCAGTACTTCTGGTAGTAGAAAAGTTATTCTCCAGCAAAGAGATGTTTGGATTCAAGTCATGTCTATAAAGTACACAGTATCTTTCTTCAGCAGTAGGTACTTAAATAATACTTAAATAAATGCAACGTAATAGCTTCTATTGTTTTTGGAGACTCTTTAACTTCCTTGGCTTGAAAGAGTTTTTTATTCCTAGCGTTGGGGATTTTCCTCATTTATAGCTCTTGTGAAGAGCATTGCTAGCCCAAGTGACATAGTAAAATTTTAAATTTTATATGCTTTATGAATTTATGTACATATATAGTCATTATATGTGTTTTTGGTAAATAAAGAATGATTCCTTGTGTTTCTCAAAACCTCTTAGTGCTGTTTTCCCCCTTCCCTACTGTATTGCCCTCCTTTTTTCCCTCTGATTAGAAAGATCACTATTTTTTGCATTTTTTCTTTCTATTTTCTCTTTTATGTCACTTGTTTACTGCTATTTCCCTTTCTAGGGACAACTTCTACTTGTAGGTACATTTTTACTTTCCTCACTTCTATGATTACTTCACGCTATATACTCACATCTGACAATTTGGATCTTGGAAATGTAGATGAGAGAGAGCATATACATTTGTCTTTCTGAGTCTTGGTTACCTCACTTAATATAGCCTTTTCTGTGTTCATCCACTACAGATTTCATGATTTAATTTTTTTGTTTCAACTAAATCATATTGAATCATGTATATGAACTAATTTTCCTTATCCATTCCTCAAGCCAGAACATTTAGGTAATTTGCTTTTCCTACCTATTGTGAATCAATGCACATAACTGAGCAGCTATCTGTGGGGCTGATAAATCACCAACATTAAGAATAAAAATATTAGCCATATACCAAGGATTGGTATAGTGATACAGGGTATGTGTTAGAATTATTTTATCTGTTGGTGAGTTCTCTGTACTGATTTCCATAGGGGCTGCACCAGTTTGCAATCCCAACAATGAACGAGGGCTCTCTTTTACTTATATCCTCTCTAGCATTTGTTGGTGTTTGGTTGTTTTGTTTATTTTACCTATTATTTCTGGGGTTTGATGAAATCTCAAAGTTGTTCTGAATTGCATTTTCTGGATTTCTAAGGATGGGGAACATTTTAAAATTATTTCTTAGATAATATCTTTTTGAGAACTCTGTTCAGATACATAACACAGTTTCAGAATGTGTTATATTGCTGACTCTTTGTTTTTCGAGTCTGTACCAATGTGCTGGATGTCTGAAGCAACAAAGGGGTTCTAACTGTCTCCTGAGCTGACTTTTGGTGGCATCATAGACAGGGGAACATTTACTTAAGCCACCACCTGCCTGTTTTGGGACCTGCAAGTTGGTTCAGTAGGCTGTTACCCTTAACTGTTGCATTCAATTAACCTTTGGTTGGTGACGGTAATTCCAGTGCAAAAAAAAAAATTTAAGATACTTTTATTTTGTATATAAAAGTATTTTACTTGCATGCATATCTGTGTACTGTGTGCATGGTTGGTGTCCATGGCAGCCAGAAGAGAGCATCAGATTCCCTAAAACTGGAGATTGAGATCGTTGTGATGATGGGAACCAAACTCGGGTCCCCTTTAGGAACAGCTGGTGTTCATAATTGCTGTGCCATCTTGTCAGCCCAGATACCTCGATTTTTTGATGTCTTTGTTGCCTCTATAGGAATGACCAGGGGAGTTCCAAACTAATGCTAAAAGCCAAACAGCTATAAGATTAGGATAGGAAATACTCTACTGGTCAACAGTAAGCACATGAATACAGGGTTGACTATTTATTATAATTAACAAAGGTTTATTTGTATAAGTAAAGATAGATTAAGTATATCAGTTGTGCCTTCCTGAGTCCTGAGACAACATAGTGTGTATGCAGTCAATGGAGCCCATAGTTGTGTTATATTTTTTGATAGTAATGGTTAGCTGATTTATTGATATGCTGTTGTCTTAGCACAGTGTTACAGTCTTAGAGCCTGCACTTGAGGATGATATGTGAATCTTGATGTTCTACATTTTCCCTAGTTTTGTAGGTTTCAACTCCAGCACTGGTGTACACCAAGACTTCCTGGCATTCTTCTGCTATCTTGTCTCACTGTTCTTGTTTAGGAACATTTTGGTCAGTTTAGCTTGACCAAAAGTGCTTCATGTTGATGTGGGTTTGAAGGACATTCAAAAGCAGAAATTACTCACATGATATCTTTTATTTTCCTTCTAGGAAAAGCGCAAAGCTGAGGAGGCTCTCACTGACCTCAGACGTCAGTATGAAACAGAAGTAGGAGACTTACAAGTGACCATTAAGAGGTTAAAAAAGGTGTGTATGTGGCATCTAGATGTTCTAGAAACAGTCTTAGTATCTCACTGTATCTAAGACATTGAAGCTGGAAAACATTTAGAATTATATTAAAGTAGAAGAAAGAATGGCATTTCTTAGTTGGTCCAATTCCTTGGGAGACTCATTTTTTAAGGCCCATCTGACTTTTAACATGGGGATAATAAGATGTCTTATCCTTGAACAGTTATCATACACATTGCTGTAGTTTTCATTCACTAAGTGCTCTGAGTGACTCCTCTGTTTCTAGCAGAAATTCTGTTCTTTACTGAAACATTATCTGCATAGGTCTGATATTCCTGTTTCTACCTGACTTCAAGCTGTGTAGCAGACAATTAGTAAATATTAAGTGAAATAAAAAAAAAAGTTCTTTTAAGTAGAAAGATCTATGTCTAGCAATCACCTGATCATTGAGAGGTAAGAAAACAAATTGCAGAAATATGAGCAAAAGCATGTTTAAGTCCTGGCATTTTCTCTCTTGGTTCGAAAGAACAGTTTCTTTATACTCTGTGATTTGTTCACACATGTTCAAAAGCGGCTGTGGAGTTAGGTAGCAGGATAGGGGAGATTTGGACACCTGAACCTGCCTTGGTGCAGATGTTTTTAGTGTAATTAATATTGTGCTATCAAATTGACATCTCCACATGCAGAAACAACAACATCAACAACAACAAAATCTCTTACTGTCATAACAACTCTGTCTCAGGGTTAAGCTTACATCTTACATGTGGTTGTTTCCATAGGTAATATGAATAACTTATGTAAACTTCATATACATCAATTGCAAAAAGAAAGTCAAGAGAATGTCTAAATTCTGAACATCTAGGCCCCAAATGCAAAGTTACCCATATCCATAAAAGAAACTTCTAAATCTCAAAACATGCATTGAACCCCACACAATAATAGTGGGATTCTTCAACACCCGACTCTCATCAATAGACTGGTCACTGAAACAGAAACTAAACAGAGACACAGTGAGACTCAAACACAGTTTTAATAATGAATTATCCTGCCTAACCACAGTAATTGATATTATGTTATATTATATATATTATATTTTAGTATAGTTTATAAAGATCATTCTCATAATTTGAAAAAGAATGAACTGTTTCTGAGAATCTTATAAAATGGCTATGTTTTACAAATGAGGTCTAAGTTCTAGAGAGGGAAAATGATCTGTTACAACTTGAAGAGCTGGTCACCAAATAGGTGTGTACTTTCTTGCCTGTACTAGACACCTTGCCCACCTGATATATTTGCTGCATAAAACAGTAACAAGATTTTTAGGAGAGAATTTTAAGAGCTCTGAAAATTATGAAGTATTATTTACAGATCATTGCAGCTGTCACTATTTTTTACAACAAAATTTGAGCATCTTCAATTAATTCTTTATAATATTTCTCCTGTGAAGTCATAATGCATCTCTTTTTAAAAAAATATATAATAACCAATTTTAAATTCAGGTTATACTACATATGCATGCATAGTAACAAAAGCAACACAGAAATGGCATGTAGAAGGACACACAGGTTCATTGACTAAAATGTCTGGAAGTAGATCCACAGAGCCACAATGGTCTGATTTTCATAAAGATGTTAATACTGCAGAACCAGCAGGTTGATAGTCACATATAAGAAGGCTATAGTCAGATCTACTTGATTCTTGCTCTATAGGAGCGTCAACTCAAAAGTGGGTATGAAAAAGAAAGTTTTCTCTGTCTATGGAAGGATACAGCAGAAAGCAATGCCTGGAAAATAGATGGTCTTCACTGGACACGAAACCTAATTAATATGCATCATGATTAGCCACATGCCAGTCATATCACATGATACTTTCTGGCAAGATGGAGACAGCTTATAGTTAAAGCCCATGAGCATGACAAAATGTGGTAGGCATTTTGGCTAGTGCAGAAGAAGCCCCTATTTGAGGTGACCTGCAAACATATTTCACAGATCTGAATATTTCATCCTGGTAGCCAAGTCTTTCTGATTTTGTTTACAGTGCTCGGGTTTTATAATTCTCTTAGACACACTACGAAAATCTTGTACTATGGGCAGCCTTTTTTTTTCCATTTTTAAAAAATTATTTTATTAGATATTTTCTTCATTTACATTTCAAATGCTATCCCGAATGTTCCCTATACCCTCCCCCCGTCCTTCTCCCCTACCCACCCACTCCCACTTCTTGGCCCTGGCCTTCCCCTGTACTGGGTCATATAAAGTTTGCAAGACCAAGGGGCCTCTCTTCCCAATGATGGCCGACTAGGCCATCTTCTGCTATATATGCAGCTAGAGACACGAGCTCGGCAGGTACTGGTTAGTTCATATTGTTGTTCCTCCTATAGGGTTGCAGACCTCTTCAGCTCCTTGGGTAATTTCTCTAGCTCCTCCACTGGGGTATGGGCAGCTTTCTTTAGACATTTCTTTTGAGACATAGCCTTGATCTATTTGGCTGTAATCTTGATCAACTTGACCTTGAATTCACTGTGTAACCAAGGTTGGCTCCAGACTTAACAATCTTTCAGCTTCTGTGTTCACCTGACTCTTGAGGAAGTTATTTTTGCATTAGATATTCTTGAACTCTAGTGTAAATTGTATCAGCTAGCAAACAGATGTCATGTCTGCAACTTTATAGTCTATTTTCTCTCTGTGCCTTTTAAGCTACGCATCATGCTTAGTTATTAGTGATTTCAGTTATTATTGCAAACATTTCTTAAGTTCACCATGAAGGAAACAGGTGAGTCCGACATTAACACTTTTCTTAAATTTTACTTCTAGCACTCATGTTGTCCTTCCAGTACTTGAGAGTTAGGAAGGTCAGGACTTCAATGTGGCCTTAGCCACAAAGCAAAATTGAGGCTAGCCTTTGCATTATAAGTCTGTATCTACCAAACCGAAGCAGCAACAAAAAAAGCGTAACACTCTAACAGAAAGTAAGACTATTACAAAGAATACAAAGTAAAGCAGAAAGTGTTAAGCACAGATGTGTTGTCGGATACTTGATCACATTGTGGATCCCCAGATTGTATACTGGACAAGCCTTGTAGTGTGGCTCAGTCCTAGCACACAACTTTCATCCAAGAGTTGTGGTGTGGTTAGCCCTAGCACACACCTTTAAGTCTTCCTTTGGCAAATCAACATTTGGGATTTCATTTTAAAAAACAACACACGGGATAAAAAAGCATGCCCATATTCCTTTAGCAAACAAGGAAAGTAAGGATTGCTTTATAATAGAATGGTTTTCAAAACGGCTTTCCCGGTGTTTTAAAGAAAATACATTCAATAATAAAAGTCTCCCTTATGTCGTATTATTTAAAACAAATGTTTTAATATTATAAATTTTATGTCATTTAATGATTTGTAAATTCATAAAGTATTAAAAATTGAAAATGACTAGAATTCCCACGTTTATATTCAATAATATCTTTAATCCTCACCAAAGCACTTCTTGTTTCCTTTTTTAGCTTGAAGAGCAGTCAAGACAAATAAGTCAAAAGCAAGATGTGACTGCATTAAAGAAGCAAATCCATGATTTAACAATGGTAAGAATCGTGCTTCACTGGAAAATTACATTTCCTGTTAGGCATTAGTTACTATCTATAGGTACGATAAAGCAGCATGATCCAAAACAACTTGGGGAGAACAGTTTATTCCATCTTAGACCTCTCAGGTAACCACCACCAGGAAACGTCAGAGCGGGGAGAGAAGCAGAGGCCTATGAAGAACAGGGCTTCACAGCGTGCTCCCACGGCTTTCCTCCTTATACAGCCTAGGTCCACGTGCCCAGAGATGACACCATCCACAGTGGAAACTTCCATATCAATTAGTAATCAAGAAAATGCCCAACAGACTTGTCTATAAGTCCGTCTATAAGTCCGTCGTATGGAGATGTTTTCTCAGTTGAGATTTCCTCTTCCCAAATGACTCTCACTTGTATCAAGTTGACAAAAAACCTTAACTAACACAGACAACATGCCTATACTTGTGTTGTTTATTGTTTTTGTGTTTTTGGAATACATGCTTAAAAAGAAACTTGTAAAATAATTATAAAAAGTCTTTGAAATATATTTGAGTAACCGTACTATAGAAGATTTTCTTCCCTTTAATTATTTACCACTTGCATGGTTTTATTTTATTTTTATGTTTATTTACTTAAAGTAATGTACACATAGTATTGAAAACTAGCTTATGTGGCTAAGACTGCTTTTGTATGAGTGACTTCCCCTGCCTTCAGCTTTTCTCTCTGGTCTTTTAAAAAATCTGTTCCTATGTTTATATTTCCTTTCTCTGTTGCAAACATAAATGGCATTTACCTTTGCTAAGTTATTTTATTTGTTTTGATTTTTGATTAATCTCAAAACTTAAATGTGTTTCGTGCACTCTGGCCCTTGACTTGGCATTGCATAGCTTTCTATCTAGTCAGCATTATCCATCTTAAGAGAGATCTGCCCTAGCCTCACAGACTTAGCCATTCCTGACGTTATTGCCTTGTAGTTGGCTTTACATATGGATCATGACTTTCATGAATAGTTGCAGCTTTCTTGGATTTTCTGATTGTCTTTTTGGTTTCTTGTTTTAAAAGATTGTTTAAATGGGGTTACTGTTGCTGTGATGAAACACTGTGACCAAAAGCAACTTGGAGAGGGTTTACTTCAGCCACAGTTTCATTTAACACTTACTTCATCAGTAGCAGTGAAGGCAGGAACTCAAGTAGAGCAGGAACCTGGAGGTAGGAGCTGATGTTGAAGTCATGAGAGAGCGCTGCTTATGATTAGGCACCTCTGGGTTACTCAGCCTGCTCTTTTATAGAGCCCAGGACTTCACCTCAGGGAAAACCTCACATACAATAGGTGAGTCCTCCCATATCAATCTAATTAAGAAAATGTTCTCTAGGCTTGTCTGTAGTCAGATCCAAAACTCTAGCTTGGATCAAGTTGATATAAAACTAGGAAGCATGATGATATTCACCCATCTTTGTAATGTCACTACTACTATAAAAATTCTTTATTTTCCCTTGAAAATATTAATTGTAGAGATCATGAAATGACAGTTTTTATTGGATTGCTTTAATCTTGTTGCACTTATATATTAACCTAAAATTTCTTTACTTTGAGCCCTTCATTATAACTATATTTCCTTGACTTTATTAATGAAACTCAGGGGTGATTATACTCAGTGTTTCTTGATTCTGAGAAAAATGAAGTAGTACAAAGCACGACTGTCACAATCTTATCTTTCACCCTTCTTGAAATCTTTCAATTGATTCAACAATTGTGCATTATTAAATGAATATTTAAATTCATAATATTATTCATTATTCTTGTATGTGGCATTTGTTACCAAAATATGATAGATAAGAGCTGGTCACTATGCCTCTGATATGTTATTCTAGACAGACAGACAGACAGACAGACAGACTGAATGCTTGCACATGTGTGTGCATGTGTGCGCGCATACACACACACACACACACACACACACACACACAAACACACACACTTAGTTGAAAGTTTGTCTAAATGACTAGATAAGAAACTCTGTAGAAGAAGTTGTCCACGAACTCACAGACAGCCAGCGGTCTCTGCCACTTCAGTGTTGAGAGTAAAGACAAATTCTCCCTTGCCCAGCTGGTTCTGATTTATTTCCCATGCCTCCTCTCCTTAAATGTTTATACTATAAAAATAAAGTAAAATTGAATAAATCTGGTGTCCACAAGGTCTAAAAGGTAGCATTGGCCCCTCTGGATGTGGAGTTACAGACGTCTGTGAGTCACCTACCTTCAGGTGTTTGACCACGCAACTTGGCCTTTTCTCTGTTTAAAAACAGGACCTCCTAAGCACTGAATGTCGCCTTGGTGCCTTTTATTAGTATAGTCAAGTACCAGAGGCAGGCTATCTTTATTTACCGCAAAATGGGAAGGATTCAAGAGCATGGGGCACTGTCAACTTAACTTTGTTGCAGAGCTGGTGGTAGATAGCTGGAAAAAGGGGCCAAAAGGGTAAACAGGAAATAACAAATGACCAGAAATCACTTCCAAGGGCAGCACTCCAACTGACCCGAGGAGCACAACTTTTGCTTAATGTCCGTTAACATCAGTGCATTACTATCAGCCCTTATTTATTATCCTTTGGGATAGATGTCAAGTACAGAATGAAGAACAATGTTAAACTTTAATAATGTACAATATTTGAATATATAATCGGATTTTTAAGCAGGAAGATGTGAAGAAGTGAGGAAAGGTAGATGCTATTTTTATGGGTTTGCCCTATATAGTGTGTAATAGTAATTTTAATATAAATGGAAGCTGAAAATTAATGCAGCAGCTGTTTTTCTTTACCCTTGCTAGTTCACCAATAATGACACAGAGTCACCAATATGTATTCAATTAAGCTTTGCCGAAATACCTGAGCAGACATTGATCTATATTAATCCTCTAGGCTAATCTGGCTACCTCCCAGCCAAAAAGCTTGAGATACTTTCATTTTAATGTATTCTGGCTCTCTGGACTTCAGATGTATTTTTCTATGATCTCTCTTCGTAGCTCAATCTGTCTTTTATCTCTTTCCCTTTCCTAGCTGATGGAAGTCCCACTCTATTCTTTTTTATGCCCAGCCATTGCATGATCAGCTTTTATTGACAAGGCAGAGAATAAATAGTAAGCATTGTTTACACAAACTTGAGACAGGAAATATTTGCAATGCTGTGTCCAGATTGAAATAAGGGCAGAAAAATCAGCATTTTGAATATTACATGGATAAAGCTTACCCAGTGCACAATATTATGCATACATATTTTAGCTGCAAGAAAAGCCTGAGTCTAATGCATCTCATGATTTATTTGCTGTAGGAAAATCAAAAACTCAAGAAAGAACTTTTGGAAGCACAGACAAATGTAGCCTTTCTTCAGAGTGAACTAGATGCTTTGAAAAGTGATTATGCTGACCAGAGTCTGAATTCTGAACGGTATGAAACTATTCATAACAGAGGGTCATCCATTAACCTTGGTGAATATATATTGCTTTGTAAAGATGCTACCTCTGCTGGCAGATTTCCTCCTGTGTGTATGTGTGTGTGTGCGTGCGTGTGTGTGTGTGTGTGTGTGTATGTGCATGCATGCATGTGTGTGCGTGTGTGTTTGTGTGTGTGTGTGTGTATGTGTGTATGTGTGTATGTGTTAAAGAGTTTTGAATTATAGATCTCTTAGGACAGTGCAGGGTTTAAAAAATGTTTGCTTTAAATGGCCTTGGGAGGAAAATACTGTAAACAAACAAACCTGTGATAAAAGTTCTTTTCAGATAGGAATCCTGGCCTAAAACAAGAATGAGAGACATAACTATTCAGTGCTTTAGTTCTGAGGTATTGATATTAACAACATATAACTTCACATAATCGGATACAGACATTTTTACTTGAGAGATACAGTTATATGCATATACAAAGAGAGTCAATTTGGACTTTTTGGGGAAAGAGGTTTTATTTATTTATTTATTTTTATTTTTAAACTTTCAAAATTAAGACATTATAGTAAAACTTTTTCTGCATGTGTTCTCTGTGCATCCTTAAAAATAGTGAGGTGTGAGTTCACCATATATAAAGTAAAAGAAACATCTGCTACTGCTCTTTACAAATTTTAAGTTCAGCTGGAAAAGCCAGAACAAAAAGTTAAGCAGTGTAACCTGAGGAAGGCCAGCAGTAATACCATTAACAACACCAGGGCCTGGTTCAGCCTTTGTTCGGAAGACACAGGAGGTGAATACAAGAGAAAAGATCTGCCTGTGTTGGCCAAGCAACAAGAGGATCCAGTGACAGCAATATCAACTAAAGCAAATAGCATTGCCACCTACCAGGACCATCCTTGGCACATTATTAGTGTTTATGACTTCATCCCAAGAATATCCTCTCTTGTAGGGACCCTTGTTATCTCCGCTTTACAGATAGGAGAGACGAAAAGTCTTAGCGACTTAGATAAGAGGAAAATAAAAGAAGCAAGCCCACAGAGAAGAAGGACTGGCGTGGGGAAAGAGAGATGATTAGACACTGGTTTGAATAAGGAAGAACCTTTTAAAACCCCAAGAGTGGGTAGGCTAGTTTACAGATGTTCTGATAGGGACCAGATTTTGGCTAAGGAACTGAAATTGCTCTAAGCAGCTGGCTTTTAACTCAGTAGCAAATGGAGAGTTTTCTATAAATGAAGCCAGATAGCTCGCGAGGATTGGAAGATAGCGATGAGTCTGCCCACAGCCCATGATCACACCTGCTGGCTCTTCTCTTCTCACTGAAAGATAACATATAATTTTGCAGGGATCTGGAAATAATCCGAGAGTACACAGAAGATCGAAGTAGTCTTGAGAGGCAAATTGAAATCCTCCAGTAAGTTCTTCTATGAAATGCCAATTTGTGTTAATGAAACATGTAACACAACTTGCCATGCCCAGTGTTTAGGTCACTGTGTCTTTTCATTGCAGCACATTTGGCATGGTCACTTCCCTTTCTGACTCATTTACCTCTAACGGAATTACTCCACTGCAGTCTAGTTCTCAAAGTCTGCAGGTTAGAAAAGTATATGCCATGCATTCATTTTATATCTGTTAGGAATGCACCCTTCACCCTTGATGCCCTGCTGTGTATCTGGAGAGCGCCTCAGGTCCACACGTGAATGCGGCCATAGGATATAGTGTTTAGTCACTATTTTCTTACTCTGTTATCCTGATTACAGCTGCCTCTCTCTCTCTCTCTCTCTCTCTCTCTCTCTCTCTCTCTCTCTCTCTCTCTCTCTTATATATATATATATATATATATATATATATATATATCCTTAGGGTTTTTTTTTTTTCTTGTTTAAAACACTATTGCCTAAGACATTCTATCCTAAACTGTCAACTTCACATTAAATTCTAGTACTTTAATCCTCTGGGGGGTCTTCTTCAAGAAACCTTGAAGTTCCCCAGTTTGTTCACATATACAGTTTATTCGTTGGTTTTCAATCTACTAAATGAAATAATGTTGGACTGGACAAATTTTTCTTCTCCAATATTTAGTATATTCATTAAATCTCAGCTGTGGAAACTGCAGAGGTCATGTGTTATAGAGACTTATGAGTTCATTTACTCATTAACTCAGTTAATAGTCTTTTTACTTAATACCTTTTATGGGTGACATACTCCTGGAATTGGGGATATAATATTGAATATATATATATATATATACTTTATAAGTCTAGTAGAGGAGGAAGATAGAAACTGACTACTCATAGAAATAAATACTATATATATATATATATATATATATATATAAATATATGCATGCATACTACCAAATTTAGATAAATACAACAGAAGAAAAGTATATTTTCCCCCATAGAGAGTGGTGGAAGGTCAATAAAGTACTCCTGGTGGAAGAGATAACAGAACTAAGATAAGAAGGATGAAGTGGCTACAAACAGGAAAATTAAATACCCTGTGGGAAATGATTCTGAGATCCTCATGTTTTAGCCAAGGAAAGTAGATTTTAAATGACCTTCATTATATCCTGTGAGATTCTTAAGTTCATATTTAAACTCTTAATGAGTCTGAGATCAATAGCCAAGTGCATGCTTGATATAGAAATCCCATCAGGGCCTGAAGAGGATGGGATGTAGGAATAGTGAGGAAGCTATATAGCACACAGCATCTGTACTGGACCTGAGCTATGAGAGCTGGACAATAAAGAGCTGCGTGAAACCTGTTGACACAGGAGTTATCAGAGGGAAGAGTGAGTGCCTTGGCCCACCAAATTTATTCTATATTTTTTAACCGTATAATTCATGCTTTAAAAAAATTGGGTATTTTATTTATTTACATTTCAAATGTTATTCCCCTTCCCAGTTTCCCCTCCACAAGCCCCCTATCCCCTCATCTCTCCCTACTGCCTCTATGAGGGTGCTACCCCACTCGCCCACCCACTCCTGCCTCAGCAGCCTAACAGTCCCCTATACTGGGTCATCAAGCCTCCACGGGACCAAGGGGCTTCCTTCCCAGTGATGCCAGATAAGGCAGTCCTCTGCTATATATTCAGCTGGAGGCATGGGTACTCTTTGTTTGGTGGCTTAGTCCCTGGGTGCTTTATGGGGTTGATATTGTTGTTCTCCCTTTGAGGTTGCAAACCCCTTCAGCTCCTACAGTCCTTGCCCTAACTTCCCTAATGGAGTCCTCATGCTTAGTCCAATATTTGGCTGTGTACATCTACATCTGAATTGGTCTGGCTCTGGCAGAGCCTTTCAGGGGACAGCTATACTTGGCTCCTGTCAGTAAGCACCTCTTGGCATCAGCAATAGTGTCTGGGTTTGGTGTCAGCAGATGGGATGGATCCCTAGGTGGGACAGTCTCTGGATGGCCTTTCCTTCAGTTCCTGCTCCAAGCTTTGTTCCTGCATTTCCTTTTGACAGTAGGAATTCTGGATTAGTGTTTTGAGGTGAGTGAGTGGCCCTGTCCCTCAACTGGGGGGCCATGTCTATCCACTGGATATGATCTTCCATTTGTTGGGTATTTCAGTTAAAATCCTCCCCTCTTGGGTCCTGGGAACCTCTTGGGTCCCTGGCATCTGGGATTTTCTAGTGGCTACCCTCAGTAACCATCCCCCACTGCTACACACCTACTATCGAATTCCTGACCCTCTGTAATTCCCCCCATCTCCTCCCATAACTGAACTGCCCCCCCCCTATTTTACTCCCATCCCTCTCTCCCTCCCAGATCCCTCTCTCCTTTCCCAGAAATCACTCTCTTTCCTCTACTGAGTAGGACTGTAGCATCCACATGTGGTTGAGATCTTCTTTCTTCTTGGATTTCATAGGGTCCGTGAGTGGCATCGTGGGTATTCTGAGCTTCTTTTTGGCTACTATCCACTTTATTAGTGAGTACATACCATGTGTGATCTTTTGTGACCTCACTCAGGATGATAGTTTCAAGTTTCATCCATTTGCCTGCAAATTTCATGAAATCTTGGTTTTTTTAATAGCTGAGTAGTTCTCCATTGTGTAAATGTACCACATTTTCTGTATCCATTCCTCTGTTAAGGGACATCTGGGTTCTTTCCAGCTTCTGGCTATTATAAATAAGGCTGTTATGAACATAGTGGAACATGTGTCCTTGTTATATGTTGGAGAATCTTTTNNGTATATGCCCAGGAGTGATATAGCTGGGTCCTCAGGTAGTACTATGTCCAAATTTCTGAGGAACCGCCAAACTGATTTCCAGAGTGATTGTACTAATTTGAAATACCACCACTAATGGAGAAGTGTTCATCTTTCTGAACATCTGTTCATCTATGAAGCATCTGCTGTCACCTGAATTTTTTATCTTAGCCATTCTGACTGGTGTGAGGTGGAATTTCAGGGTTGTTTTGATTTGCATTTCCCTGATGACTAAGGATGTTGAAGATTTCTTTAGGTGCCTCTCAGCCATTTGAGATTCCTCAGTTGAGAATTCTCTGTTTAACATTGTACCTCAGTTTTAATAGGGTTATTTTGTTCTATGGAGTCTAACTTCTTAAGTTCTTTGTATATTTTGGATATTAGTGCTCGTATAGGATGTAGGATTGGTAAAGATCTTTTCCCAATCTGTGTATTGCTGTTTTTTCCTATTGAAAGTGTCCTTTGCCTTACAGAATCTTTTCAATTTTATGAGGTCCCATTTGTCAATTCTTGATCTTAGAGTGTAAGTCATTGGTGCTCTGTTCAGGAAATATTTCCCTGTGATAGTGTGTTTGAGGTTCTTTCTCACTTTCTCTTCTACTAGATTTATCATATCTGGTTTTATGTGGAGGTCCTCTATCCACTTAGACTTGAGTTTTGTACATGGAGAGAAGACTGGATCAATTTGTATTCTTCTACTTCCAGTTGAAACAGCACCATTTGTTGAAAATGCTGTCTTTTTTTTCACTGGATAGTTTTGGCCCCTTTGTTAAATATCAAGTGACCATAAGTGTGTGGGTTCATTTCTGGGTCTTCAATTCTATTCCATTGATCTACCTGCCTGTCTCTGTGCCAATACCGTGCAGTTTTTATCACAATTGCTCTGTAGTACAGCTTGAGGTGAGAAATGGTGATTTGTCTGGAAGTACTTTTATTGTTGAGAATGGTTTCTGTTATCCTGGGTTTTTTGTTATTCCAGATAAATTTGAGGAAGATATATTCTTTTGTTTTAGGATGAAATGTTCTGTAGATATCTGTTAAATCCATTTGACTCATAACTTCTGTTAGTTTCACTGTGACTCTGTTTAGTTTCTGTTTCCATTCTCTGTCCATTAGTGAGAGTGGGATGTTAAGGTCTCCTACTATTACTGTGTGAGGTTCAATGGGTACTTTGTGGTTCTGTAATGTTCCTTTTACATATGTGGATGACCTTTCATTTGGGGCATAGATGTTCATAATTGAGATTTTTCTCTTGGTGGATTTTTCCTTTGATGAGTATGTAGTGTCCTTCCCCATCTTTTTTGATAACTTTTGGTTGAAATTCTATTTTATTGGATACTAGAATTGCTATTCCAGCTCATTTCTTGGGACCATTTGTTTGGAAATTTTTTTTCTAGCCTTTTACTTTGAAATAATGTCTGTCTTTGTCACTGGGATATATTTCCTTTATGCAGCAAAATAATGCTGGGTTCTGTTTTTGTTTCCAGCCTGGTAGTCAATGCCTTTTATTTGGGAATTGAGTCCATTGATGCTGAGAGATATTGAGGACCAATGATTGTTGCTTCCTGTTATTTTTGTTGTTAAATTTGGAATTATGCATGTGTTGTTCTCTTGTTTTTTTGTTTTGTTTTGTTTTTCTAAAAAGATTAATTTCTTGCTTTTTCTTGTGTGTAATTTCCCTCTTTGTGTTGGAGTTTTCCCTTTACTATCCTTTGAAGGGCTGGATTGGTGGAAAGTTATTGTTTAAATTTGGTTTTGTCATGGAATATCTTGATTTCTCCCTCTATGGTAGTTGAGAGTTTTGCTGGAAATAATAGCCTGGGCTGGCATTTTTGTTCTCTTTGGGTCTCTATGACATCTGCCCAAGATATACTAGCTTTCATAGTCTTTGTTGAGAAGTTTGGTGTAATTCTGAAGGGTCTCCCTTTATATGTTACTTGACCTTTTTCCCTTACCGCTTTCAATATTCTTTCTTTGTTCTGTGCATTTGGTGTTTTAACCATTATGTGACAGGAGGAATTATTTTCTGGTCTTATTTGGTGTTCTTTAGGCTTCTTGTGTATTTATGGGCATCTCTTTCTTTGGGTTAGTGATGTTTTCTTCTATAATTTTGTTGAAGATATTTACTGACCCCTTAAGTTGAAGATCTTCATTCTCATCTATACCTATTATCCTTAGGTTTGGTCTTCTCATTGTGTCTTGGATTTCCTGGATGTTTTGAGTTTCCTTTTTGCTTTTCATATTTTCTTTGACTGTTGCTTCAATGTCTTCTGGGGTACCTTCTATGCCTGAGATTCTCTCTTCTGTCTCTTGTATTCTGTTGGTGATGCTTGCATTGGTGACTTCTGACCTCTTTCCTAGGTTTATCTCCAGGGTTGTCTCCCTTTGTGTCTTCTTTAATGTTTCTATTTCCATTTTTTAGATCCTGGACTGTGTTTAATTCCTTCACCTGTTCGATTATGTTTTCTTATATTTCTTCAAGAGGACTATTTGTTTCTTCTTTAAGGGCTTCTACTTCTATACCTGTGTTCTCCTATATTTAGTTAAGGGAGTTATTTATGACCCTTTTAAATTTCCTATCATATTCATGAGATGGGATTTTAGATCTGAATCTTGCTTTTCAGCTGTGTTAGGGTATACAGGGCTTGATGTGGTGGGAGAACTGAGTCCTGATGCTGCCAAGTAGCATTGGATTGTGTTGCTTATGTTCTTATACTCTCCTTCTGCCATCTGGTTATCTCTAATGCTAACTTCCCTTGCTGTCTCTGATAGGAGCCTGTCCCTCCTGTGATCCTGGTTGTGTTAGAACTCCTGGAAGTCAAGCTTTCTCTTGGTGTTGCTGGAGTGGGTGGGGAGCCAGAGCCATAGGACTGCATGGGAACAGGTTCAAGCTAAAGAAACCTGTGCCTCTGGCTGATCAGGAGTTCATGTTTCCCTGGTTCATGTGGGAGTCCCAGTTATGCTGGGTGTTGGGAAGATGTTTTGGCCTCAACTGTTATCTTGAATGTATCAGAGCTCCAGTGTCTCACTTTCTAGGATGTTGAGTTTCCTCTGTGATCCTGTGATCCTGTGTGTGTCAGAGCACTTGTGATTCTGGGCATTTCAGAGCACCTGGGTATCGGTCTCCAGCTGCATGTTGTAGGAGTGGGTACAGAGCCCAGCACCCAAGGTCTTCTCCAGGTGCAGGTTAAAACTGGAAAGGAACCTATGCTACAAGTTGGGAGGGGGGGTCCCTGCATCCCTTGGTCCTGGGAGTCACAGGTTACTCTGGGTGGTGGGCTAGATGTTGTGGCCTCACTTGTGATCCTGGGCATGTTAGAGCACCTTGGGGTTGAGCTTCCTCTAGGTGTTTTAAGAGTGGGTGCAGAGTCAGCATCCCAGGTGCAGGTTCAAACCAGAACAAAGGCCAAATTTATTCTTAAAATGCTCCCAGATTGTCAGTAAAGTAAACTAATTAATTCATTCATTATAATTTGTATTTGTTTCTGGGGTTTGAAGGAAAACAGAAAATTACAAGAAATGTGACATATCTGTACATTCTGAATGTCACTGCCTTTAAAAAAGAGTAAAAACATTGATCCCCCAGTGCTTCCTGTATATTTGTCTACCCACACAGAACAGCTAACCGGAAGCTGCATGACAGTAATGACGGCCTCAGGAGTGCACTGGAAAGCACTTACAGCAAGCTCAACAGATCCTTGGTATGCAGTGTCCTTTTACAAGATATTCTGTTCTTTCTCTTATTCAAGTGTTTTGCGGTATGAAAACCATGTGATATTTTAGGATAACTTCATGTTGATCTTAAAGTGAGACAGTCTTAACATAAAGTAAAAGGATAATTTTTTTTAAATTAAAAAAGTGGTCTGCCCATTTGTATAAAGAAATGAGATGATGTTAACCAAGTTCTTAAATTAAATGTTCTAAGAAATAAGGGAAATATGCCAAATGTGTGACTTTTTTCTCTAGAGGTTTTAATGATACAGGAGCTGTTTAGTTTGCAGAGAAGGACAACAAATAAAAGAAAATGTGAGAAATCCCGTGGTCATTAAAAGCAGTGTTGCCAGTGAGGATGACATAACTATGATTCTGCCTAGTGATGTTCTCTATGGCATGGACTTGACCCTGGGCTTTGGGTTTGGGGTTCTAAACCTTCCTGGCAGAAACAAGTTTGCCCAGATTTCACTGACAATGAAGCCTCTTATTTCATTTTTGTTGCTCAGCTTTAGGAATGAGACTTTAATGTCATATTAGGATGTGGAATTCAGTAAGATTTTGATTCCAGAAGAGACAAATCTGAGTAAGCCGATGTAGTACTGTCCTGCCCTGGTATACCCAAAGAGCATGCAGACTTTTGTGGAGTCTGCCGTAGAGCTATATAACAGTGAGATCTGATGAGAAAGAGAGACCATGTCTGTTATGCTTACTGGAACTTTCAAAATGATGTTTTCATGTTCACATTTGTTCATGTGGGGTCATAGATTTTTTTTAATGTATATTGAGAGTTAAATTGTATAGATATGCATAAGCACATCTGTCTGGGTAAATGTATACATAATTAACAACCACTTGTGTATTACAGCGTATAAATAACACATCACCAGGGAATACAATTTCTAGAAGCAGTCCCAAATTTAATCATCATTCTTCTCAAGCACTGGCCTATGATAGGTATGTAGCACCTGCTTCTTTATTCTCTGCATTCTAGATCAAAATCAAAAGCAAGACAAATTATCTTAGAACTAAATTACAATAAAGGAATATATTGAAGTAATAATTAATATTTATTACGATCTTGTATTACTGTCCGGAAATGTGGAAAAGGAGAAAACAGTAAGTAAACATATTTCATAGACAACTGTAATTTTCTCCATATGCTTTAATGATTTTGTGCAGGCCAATCCATGCCTTCCCTCGAACCGTGTCCTGTGCTGTAGTATCATGGATGGTGTATTGTGCTGAGCTTTTTGTCATGATCTGTCAGTGTTTAATATTCAAAATAAGTAGAAAATGTGGCTATGTTTATGAGTTACTAAATATTTCAGGAATCATTGAGACATACCAAAGGTTAGAATTTAATTTGCCCTCTAAGAGATCAAATAACAAAGAGTGATTATATTTGTGTGTATGTGTGTCTGTGTGTCTGTGTTTCTGTGTGTATGTGCATGGCTCCATATTTCCTGTGTTGCTAGCTAAAAGTTAAGTTTATATCAAAGTATAAAAATAACAAAAAAAGGTGAAAAGTATACTGTGTAAATATATTTAAAATTCCCTGCTCAGGGTTTCTTTCCTGATCATTTATGTTCCTGGATGAAAAGCACACATACGACCTTTATATTTTAATATACCTTAAGCAGCACAATAGTTGAGCAACTGCCTACCTTCTATACTGTTAGAATCTACCTACCTATCCATAACCGAAGTTATTACTTACTATGTTTGTTTCATCTGGGCTGCGCTTAGTTCCATTTGACCAACCAACATGGCCAAGTTTTCATTGCTCAGCTAACCCTTGGCAGCTCTCCTTTCTCCTCTCCTGCACATTCTTCTATCCCATGGCGGCTTCTTTTTTGCAAGCCCATAAAAAAAATCATCCCCCATCCATGTCTCTTCTGCCCTGCTATTGGCTCTCAGCATTACCAATCAGAATTAACTTGGGGGCAGGGTCGAAGACTCCAGGTCTTAGGAGGCCACACTTAGCATAACAATAGACAGTAAAAGACAACACCTCAATAGTATACATTGAAGCTACCCATGTGTTTGAAGCTGTTAAATGAAGTTTTGTCCTCTTTTGTGTGTTGGGGCAGTACTTTTAGTATAAATAATCATGTTCTTACCCATCTTGATATTGCATGATGTTTTGGGCATCAAAGACAGGCTAAAGATACAGTTCTATTCTAGTCCAACTTGATTAACCAATGAGCTTATAGGCCTTACTTACAGGACCAGGAGTGACCCCGAACAACTGTCACTGGAGAATTACATTCAAGCACGGAGAAGATTTGATCCCACTTTTCATACTGCTTTCCATTCTTTTCTCAATCCCGTGGGGGATTGTCATCAGATCCAGTCTTGTGACAGCCATGTAGTAGCTGCTCAGATTTCAAGTTGTTGACAGTCAGTAGTGCTTCCCCTCACCTGGTGATAGCTTATGGTTTACCTGCCACTGGCTCTGTCTCTCACTACAGTCTATCTGTGTAAAAACATGATCCTGATTTTTGTTCGTTGATTCATTAATTTTATAAAATGAATGGCTTATTTACTTATAAGCAGGTGATTATGAGGTTACTAAAAAATGCAGTTTTAAAATGCAAATTTGGTACTACTTTTCCTGTACTAGTAGCTATGAACAGTTATCAGCAAGATGTAGAAAGAAGCATACCAAACAAAATGACTTCAGAAGTCTCATTAGGATTTATTCTTGAAAGAATGATGCCACAAATGAGGTCAAGTACTGGAATGAGAGTTCCTCTCCAGTAAGTTCTAAGGGACAGGGACTTCACTGTATCACCAGAGCCTCAAAGGCAAGCACATCTTCTCTTGCTCTTCATTATGAACCCAACTACAAACTATCATGGCCTGTGCAAATCTTCCTTCATTGGAGTTATGAAGTTTTGATGTATGAAGTTAACAGGGTGCTCTTCTTTTCTATGCTAAGATACAGCTCTGCTTGCTTGCAGAAAATCTTTAGGCTTCAGATATTGACTGGTTATTTCTGTTATAGAAGAAGAGGATAGAGAGAGTCATGAGATCTTCACCTAAATATTCAGTCATTGCCCCCAATCCAGTTGTATGTAGTTTTTTACTAATTGCTCAAGGCCTTGAAGTCTTCAGGAAGCCAGAGTACATATTGATTGGGAAAGACCAATAGCGGTACTCCTCTTGCACAGCTGTGAGGAAGCTATCCACACGGGTTTCCACTTCCCAGTGCAGCTCCTTCTGGCTCACTCATGCTCCTGTGAGTAGCCCCTCACACACGCTGTAAGCACAATAAACACATTGGTTTTCTAGGGGGAACTTTTGTGAAATTGAACTTTATTTTATTTTCAGGACATTGGATGAGGGTAGGTTTCGCCTAATTGCCCCTAATCATCCTCAAGAAAGTATTTCCCTACACCTTGTCTTAAAACAGAAAAACAAACCAAATAAATAACACAAAACAGAAAAGAGTTACAATCTAGAAGTAGACAAACTATTCAGAATGTGGTCTAACTGTATGGTAGTAAAAATGGTAGTGTTACATTGTATTTGTGTCTAGAATAATCATTCTTTGTATCAGGAAATAGATCAGCCAATTTCAAAGAGTAGCATATATAAGACTTCCCATTTGAGGGAGTTTGTCATTGTAGATAGCTGAGCAAAATGAACTGACTGCAGTTTGCACACTTCCTTTGCCAGTGCTAAGGGAACATCCCGTCCTGTATCTCCTGGCAAGTGACAATGTTGTCGGCCTGTCCCTTTGTGCTCTTGTGCATTGTGAACTCCTTGGTAAAGTTGTCTCCTCTTCTGTCACAAGGTCATTCCATTCTTCATACGCAGATGAGGATTGTGACTCTTTGGCTCTCTGTGACCCTCTGCAGAAGATGAATTATGAAGTTGACAGCCTGCCCGAAAGCTGTTTTGACAGCGGTCTGTCTACTCTGAGAGACAATGAGTGTGACTCTGAGGTGGACTACAAGCACCAGGGAGGATTTCAGAGTTTGCACAGAACAGAGGAGAGCCTTGGGGGAGATGCGTCAGACACAGATGTAAGCCAGCAGCCATGATGCTATAAGACTTCCTTTGACTAAAATCTTCCATCATGTTTTATGGAACGCTGTCTTAACAGCACATAGCCTATGCTGTTAAGGTCATACAGAGGAAGCTTATTCATTAGAATGGGTTTTCCCCCTAGCATACTAGAGAGGAATCTCAAAGGTTTGCCTTGAAGTGGAGGTCTGCTCAGTAACCACCCTGGCAGTAGACTCAGTGAGCGGCACAGTGTTACTTTTCTTTGGTTTGTGATGTATGTAAAAGATTTGTGTAAAAGACTTGGTTTTTAATGGTTGATGGTTTTGTTTTTGTTTGTTTTTTTGTTTTTTGTACAGGTTCCAGATATAAGGGATGAAGAAGCGTTTGATTCTGAAAGTGTGGCCTCTGTCTTACACTGGCAGCCCCAGGGGTCTGCTGGTGAGGGCAGCACTGTTAGTTCCTCCAGAAAGCCCATCTCAGCTCTTTCACCTCAGGTAGGTAGCTTCCCACACGCTTTTCTTTATGTTGTGTTACTTAAGAGGGCAAATGGCCCTGTCATCACCTGTGTGGCTATTTCCTTCTAGACAGACCTGCTGGATAACACCTCCAAGGTCACATCTCAGAAGGCTTACAAGATTGTGCTGGCCGGCGATGCCGCAGTGGGAAAGTCAAGCTTCCTCATGCGACTCTGCAAGAATGAGTTTCAGGGGAACACAAGCGCAACTCTGGGTACGGCTCTTACTTCCCCTGATAACCGTAGACTTGCCATCTCCAGCTTGATTTCCTTTCTCTCAGGATTATATATTCAGATTCACAGATCAAAGTACCTGTGCATGAACTCATGTATATAAAGACCGGGTGTGTATATGTGCATAGAAAATGATCTTTTGTTTTGCTTAAGATCTAACTTGAGAAAAACCTCTCAGATGATGGAAATCTCTGTGGACAGTTGAATCACACGTACCCTGATTAGATGGAGTAGATGCTTTCATCCAGCATGCACTTCTCAAGCCTTTTGTAGATAGCCTGCCTGGTATTGTAATGCCGAAGGTACACAGTGAAGAATGCTGAATAAACCTGTAGCTTTAAGGAACTTTCAAACCAGTGAAAATAAGTTGAACAAAATTAATCTTAAAAAATGAGATGCAGAAAAAAAGTGCATATTTCCATAGGTAGCTAGGGAGAACTTTCAGACACTTCAATTTTTTTTTGGGGGGGGGGATTCAAGATGTCCTTTATTAAGAGTGGTAACACCAGTTACAGAGCGCCTTGCAGATGGTATGTCTTCATAACAGAGACCATTATTATGGCCATTATCTGTCATACACTCTTAATGGGAAGACTCAATTTTATTTTCAAAGTCACCCTTTAAATTATTGTTTGGTAGTAAAGAAACATTTCTTAACTCATTCCTTTTTTTTTTTTTAAAGAGAGGTTCTTCTTGCTCTATAGGTAGATCAGGTTGGCCTTGAACTCGGAATCACTCTGCCTCAGGTTCCTATGTGCTACTAGGATTACAGATGTCTTCTACTATGGCTGGCTTAATTCTTCTTTCTGTATATGCTAGTACATAGACCTGAAGGTTAAGTATGTAATGCTAGCTGCTTGAAAGCTGATGCAGGAGTATCCCACATTCAAGGTCTGTCTTGGCTATAGAGTAAATTCAGTCTCATGGGAGAAGGCTTAACGTTGCTGTCTTGGGAGTAGCAGCCAACAATTCGAGCTAGTCCGGCATCAGTGTCTGTGGAAGAGGAGTCTGTAACAGCTCCTGATTCTGCCTTATTTCCCATGGCAACCTTCCTTTCACATGGCAAGTACAGCCCTGGAACAATACTATAAGGCTGGTAACGTTAAGGCGGAGAGCAAGAATAGCAAGCATCCAAGCTCCCACAAAGAAGAGCATGAATATAACAGGTCATTCTGTTGCAGGATATTTGATCACATTGTAAACCATGAGCTTGTGTTGTTTCCAGGGGGAGGGCTGTTTCTAGATGTGATGTGGCTCAACCTTAGCACACACTTTTAATCCCTCTGGCAGGAATACAGTCATGCCCTAATTATATACCTTTAATCCCAAACAATAAAGGTGAAGTTAGTTTATAGAAGGAAGCATCCATGTTTGAAAGTGATATTTGAGTGTTAGACAGTGATGAATCAGAGAAAGAACTGGCAGAACAGACTGTGCACAACTCTCACAAGAGAGGAAAGGGAAGCTACTTAAGACAGCAATGCAGAGGAGGAAGGAAGGAGGCAGTTATATCAGGAGAGTTTAACAGAGAGGTTGCAGAGAGAACAAGGTAGCCACAGGTGAAGACAGAACAGGCCAGAGAATGAGGAGCCATAAGATCAGAGCATACTGCCAAAGTTAGTATGAGGCCAAGAGGAGCAATTCAGTCAGAAACTCAGAAAAGCTGGATTGAATCAGTTAGCTTGGAGAGGAGTTTGAGCCAGAACAGCTGAGTTGAACCAGCTAACCAGAGTTAAGAAAGAAGAAAGGGTGAGCTTATTTAGTAAGTCTCAGAGACAGAACATTCTAGGTCTGGATAAGATTATACATGGAAGCTCGAAGCTTCCAGGACTAGGCCTACATTAGAAGACAGAGGCAGTAAGCCTCCAGGATGACAATGACAATTAATTCTAGAGAATAAAAGTTACTTTTACATCAGTTTTGTTATACTAGAATATTAAGGTATATGGCATAAAGATCCATCTGCCTCAAGTTTATGCTGGGTTCAGGTCCCAGCATCAACATGGCAATTCACAATTGCCTGTACCTTCCAGTTCCAGATCTGCAGACACTTCGATTTTATGCTAAGAACTTTGTAATAAGTATGGCAAATTGGAGTTTAAGGTCAACATTGAATGTGTATTTGTGTTTGTCTCCATGTGTCCACAAGAAAATGAGTTGAAGCAGTCGTATTTTTCTCTGTTTTTTTTTTCTTCTTTGTTTTTTTCATTCTTCTCTTTCTTTTTCTCTGAGCCTTTTACTACTTTAATTAAATTTTGTACACAGTATGTTTTGGCCATGCTGGCTCACCCACTTATCTCCCAGATATTCCCATATCCCTGCCTATCCAACTTCATGTTCTCTCTCTTTCAAAAACAAAATGCACATTAAAGAAGAAAGAAGGAAATAAAGAAAAATAAAATCAAAATAAAGAAGAAATAACACACACACACACACACACACACACACACACACACACACACACACACACACACACAAATAGCAATCCAAACCAAAAAGCTCCTTCCACCCAAACGATGGAGTTCAATTGTGTTGGTTTACTATACCTGGGCATGGGGCCTGCCCTAGTATGTAGTTAATATACCCAGTAACATGGCATTGTAGAAAAATGATTTTCCTTTTGCCAATAGGGTATCAGTCACAGATATTTTCAATGTTAAGAGTGGGACCCCTTGTCCTATTTTCCTCTCAGTCCTGGGATCCCATCTTGCTTGTGCAGATCCCATTCATGCTAACATAGCCTGCCATTTCATATGTTCATCAGTCCTGTTGTCTTTGGAAGGCACAGATTCCTTGCTATCCATTCCATTCTATCCAGCTCTTAGAATTTTTTTGCCTCCTCTTCTACACAGATCACTGAGCCTTGATCTCTTTAAGGACTGAGTGCTCCAAAATCTTTCACTTGTACCTTGTCCAGTTGTAAGTCTGTGTTAATTCTTATATACTCTAAGAAAAATTGTCCCTTATGTGTGTAGCATAAACACTTATTTGCTGGTATAGCGATATGTCATTAGTAGTCATTTTATTATCTTTTTATAACATGTTGAAAGCATAAGAGCTAATAGGCACATATAAGGGAAAATGTGGAATATATTGGTAGTAGGCTGGGTTAGCTTTCTCAGGATCATCTTTTTCTAGCTCTAACTATTTGCCTGTGAATTTAATAAATTCACTTTCTATAACAGTTAAGGAATATTCCAGTATATACATTATATATACTGGAATAATATATACGTCATTTTTATTATTTATCTCCCAGTTGACAGACGTCTGGTCTGTTTCCAATTTCTATTATAATTTCTACTCTTATGATTAGAGCAGTAAGAACATGGATGAGCAAGTATCTCTGTAGTAGGATGGACAGTGTTTTTGTTAAGTGCCCTAACAATGTTATAGCCGTATCTTGAGGTATATCTAGTCCCACCTTCCTGAGGAATTACTACACTGATTTTCATAGTGGCTGTACAAGTTTGTACTCCTACCATCAATGAATAAGTGCTCCCCTTTCCCTGTATCCTCACCAATATTAACTCTGTCATTTATTTTATTTATCTTTATCATTCTGTTTGGGTAAGATGAAATCTCTGTAGTTCTTTTTACTATTTCCAGATGACCAAGCATATTAGACATGTCTTTTAAATGTTCTCAGCCATTTTTGTGCTTCATCTTTTGAGAACTCTTCACTTCATTCTATATCCTGTATTTTAATTTGGTTACTTTCTTGCTGTTCAGGGTTTTTTGTTGTTGTTGTTGTTGTTGTTTTTGTTTTTGTTTGTTTGTTTTTTGTTCTTTATATAGTCTAGATTTTAATCCTCTATCGTATTACTGGTAAGGATTTTTTTAAATCGTTGTATGGGTTAAAATGATAGTGTTCTTGCAGTACGGAAGCTTTTTATGAGGTCCTGTTTATTAATTGTTGGTCATAATGACTATTTTATTGATGTATTGTTCAGAAAGTCCTTTCCTGTGTCAGTGAGCTCAAGCTTATTTCCCACTTACTCTCCTATCTATTTGAGGTCTCTGGTCTTATATTAAGTTCCTTAATTCATTTCTATGTATATTTTGTACTGAGTGATATTTTGGGTCTATTATCATTCTTCTACATCAGTGGCTCTCAACTTTATTAATGCTGTAGCCTTTTAACACAGTTGACCATGTTGTGGTGACTGCAACCATAAATGTATTTTCCTTGCTACTTCATAACTGTAATGTTGCTTCTGTTATGAATTGTAATGTAAATATCTGGTCTGCAGCATATTTGATGTATGATCTTGTGAAAGGGTCGTTTGACTCCCAAAGGAGTCATGGCCAACAAGTGGAGAATATATATACAAATAATTCATATATATGCACATATCTACAAATAAAGTAACAATAAATAAATATTTTAAAATTTAGAAAGTATAAATAAAATAAAAATCTGTATTTCACCAAACTGGAAAAGCATAAAAGAAATGGATGAATATTTTCGTACATATAATCTACCATAGTTAAATCAAGATGAAATAAACAATTTAACAAGGCCTATAGCACTTACAGAAATAGTAGCAGTAATTATAATATCCCAAGTACAAACAGTGCAGGGTCATATGGATTAAACAAAGAATTCTACCAGCTCTTTAAAGAACTAACACAGATACTGTCCAAATTATTCTGCAAAATAGAAAATGAAGGAGCATTTCATAATTCTTCTTACCATTATTAACCTGGTACCACAGCTATACAAAGAACTAATAAAAAAATGAAAATTTTAGTATCATTGTTTTCAAATTCATGTTATTATCAGTAGAAGGGGTTTGAAACACATTATTATTTGCTTTCCTTCATTGGAAGAGTTATTTAGACACTGAGAAATGATGAAACAAATTGATTGCCCTCATAACATTGGGCACATTAGTAAATTTATAATTCTCTGATAAACTCTGATATAATAAAACTGAAAAATCTACCTCATTTTAATTCATAAAGGAACAAAAATTGCTCTGGTTTCTAGAGATCCTGGCATACATATGTATGTGTGTGATATACACAGCCATCTGCACACATATGTGTGTGTGTGTGTGTGTGTGTATATATATATATATATATATATATATATATATATATATATATATATAATTTCTATGTATGTAGTGGTCACATGTGAGCATCCATGTACATATATATACAATGTTATATGCACACATATACTTAAAATATATAAACAGAACACATATAATATATATGCATGTGCATACAGATACATACAGTGTTGCATGCATATACATGGGTTTCAGTTTGATCATCTTGGAAAAAAGAACCGTGCTTTCTCTGTTCCATAGAGCCAGCCCTTCCTTGAATCAGTCTGGCTTCAGATAGTGCATCTATATCTATATCTATATCTATATCTATATCTATATCTATATCTATATCTATATCTATATCTATATCTATATCTATAGCATCTATATCTATATCTATATCTATATCTATATCTATATCTATATCTATATCTATATCTATATCTATATCTATATCTATCTATCTATCTATCTATCTATCTATCTATCTATCTATCTATCTATCTATACACATGTGTAATCTAAGTTATTTGAACCTCAGTCTTTGAAAGCCAAGTGTATTTTTTTCCACTTTGGCTTTGGCTTTAGCTTTCCTATCATCTAAGTCACAAGCTTAGAGAATTACCTGTCTTTCTGTTTCAGGAGTTGATTTCCAAATGAAAACTCTGATTGTGGATGGTGAACAAACAGTTCTTCAGCTCTGGGATACAGCTGGGCAAGAGAGGCAAGTGCTTTTCATAATGTTTGGATTTAAAAATACAAAGGCAGGCCTCATAGGGTTGGCTATACTATTATTATTTGCAATATATTACTGTGTGTTAAGATATTGTATTTATAACTATAAGGCGTATATGCAATAATAAGGCTCATCTTCTCAATATCTACTCCCATATGTTATGTGTCATTTGTATGAGAAGAGGGCATTTGAACTTCACTGAGATGATGTTTCGTTTGGACATCACACTTCGCTGTGGAGAGGAGACAGCATTTCTGAATGCAGGGTACTTCTTTTTGAAGCAGCAAGTGATGGTTGAGGAGACTCTGTTAAATATCCTTGATTGAAGGAAGTAATAATCCCAGATAAGTGACACACTCTGGTGATTCTATAGCTTAACATTTTTGCCCGTAACCAGAAGTATGAAGCACAAGTTTTATCTTCTCTTGTTCTCTGTGAGTCAGAATTTATTCAAGTATGCAACGAGTGTTTGAGGTTCCTGTGTCTGTCCCATGCTCTAGTCATTGTATGAAGATTTAGTGATGAACATAGGGAAGTGATTCCTGCTCTTGGTCACTACAGATTTCACCACATTGATTTTCCCTTATTTAGCCATTTGGAGATAGTTACAGGCATGATACAACTTATATCCGAGTTCTTCTCTATCAGCCCCTTAATAAATGATCTCCTTTCATGTAACAAGCAAAACAAACACAAAAACCCACTCTAGTTCTTTCAGATCACTATTATCCAGCATCTAGAAGTTCTACTGTTTGTATTTTGGGGTATATGTACAAACACATGTACACGTGTGCATGTGAAAGTCATATTGCTCAATATCGGATTTCTTTTTCTGTCCCTCTCTGCCTCATTTTTGAAACAGCTTTAGTTTTCCACTGGTCTGGTAGCTGTTTTCTGAGGTTGAATTTTGTTTTCATTATGCTTTTATCATTGCTGTGGGTAAAGTTTGGGGTTGGGAGACAGTCTTGGGATTGTCTGGAGAAAGGAGGGCTTCTTCAGTGCTCTTAATGAAGCTTATCAGTAGTGTTTATTACTAAGACTTTATTCATTGGAATCTGTTATAGAAAGTAAAATCCAAACGGCATAGTAGAGAAGAAGTGGACGGGGACGATGAGCTGGAGGGGTGGCAGTGAGATTGTGTTTTGTCTTTTCCAGATTTAGGAGTATCGCCAAGTCTTACTTCCGAAAAGCAGATGGTGTCTTACTGCTATATGATGTTACTTGTGAGAAAAGCTTTCTTAACGTCCGAGAATGGGTGGATATGGTTGAGGTAAGGAGTATAACGAAGAGATAGAGAACCATTCAAGGGAGTCATGAGCTGTCGAGGAATCCAGCTTTGTGCTGGGTGGTTAGGAGCTAGTGATCTCTGCAGCCTTGTCTCTTCCCAGGGACTTTTCTGAAGTTGAAGACACTTCTTCAAGTAGCTTCTGAAAACAGCTTCTGGGCTCTTTGCTAAATAAAATATAGAAACCTTGTATAACAAATTGGAACCACAGGTAGCTAAGAAAGCAACTTTTACACACATGAAAATAGTAGAATTGGATGCACAGTATGGCAGGAATTTTATAAACAGCCGAGATAGCACTGGGGTGTTAACAAGGGCTAAGATTGAAAGCTGACCTAATTTTAGTTGTGATGTGGGATTTTCAGACATCACAGATATGTTAGAAATATGAATGGACATTGGGGAACTTCAGTGTCAAGTTGGCTGTCTCCACTTTCTACCTTTCATAACCACAGGAAGAATTTTTAAAAATAGGAGGTATACTAAGAAATGTTACTAACAAGCATAAAAACAACAGGGTACTATCTTGAAAATATAAATGGGTAGTAAATACAATTTCCTAAGTAAGTATATCACCTGTATTTTAAACATATTAAATTAAGTGGCTATAAACAAGTGCTGTCTGATCTAAGTGTACCTATGGATTAATAGTCTCTTCCATGACTACAAAATTAATGGAAGAGATATTGTGTGACTGGAATAATTCTTAGACAGTGAAATATAAGCGTGACCTTTATTTTACAAGAGCATCCTATCTTAAAAGTCACTATAAATTCAATTAAAGTTACTCTCATTTCTGTAATATTTTATTTGATAAAATTACCCATATATTATTTCTATAACATCTTAAAAAATAAGACAGAAATAAACAAATTTTACTTATTTTGAGAACCCTGAGCATAGAAAATATATGGCACTTCTTTGTGTTCTTAATAGTATTATGTAGAGATAGCGTGAATGGAACTCACACCCTTTTGACTCAACATTGTCCATTACTTTGGTAAAGGACAAGAGTGAGTTACAAATGAATAGCAGTTGCCTTGATGAAACTAAAGGAAGCTTAAGGTGTGAGCAAGAGAGCCTTCTATTGGATAGAACACAGTGGGATAGAGCACAGAGTACTCTAACAATTATCTTATCACTAATATTTGGGGCTTGGTCTCCATTTTCTGGCTTTGTATATGCTGAAGAACATGCTCAGAAAAATCACAATTCAAAAAGCAAGGGCAGCCAATGAGGAAAATGTCCTTACTTTAACTGAGGCAATGCATTTGCTTATTATAAGTGAGATTTTCAGCCATCCATATCACTTTCTCATGGGATCTGAAAAGGATGAACTCATAGAGTTTTTATGAGAGATAAGGCAGGTGTCACTCTGCATTTGGATCTCACTGTAGAAAAAGGATGGCAAGAAAGAGCCTTCCCAGAGGCTTGTTCTGAGGTGAAACATTGAAGTTATAACAGTCCCTTTTAATTAGATAGAAAGAGGGGCACCATTGCTAGTGGCAGACATGGTGAAGACAGCTAGCTAAAGTAATAGTGTAGTAAATAAATGGCAAGACAAGAAGGGACAGGGGTTAAAGGGACAGAAGAGTAAAGAGTGTGGAGTCCAGGACTGTGAGGAGGCAGCGAGACCAAGGGGCCTTCACAGAGAAAGCCGTGTTTAAGTCTGTACTTGAAGGGACACTACATTCTGTTTGTAAGATGTTAGAAACTCATTTAGATACAGTTCCTTGGCTAGTGTGACTAATTGTCTTCACTGTGAATTCTGAGGAGATCACCAAAGAAGATAGTTCATGAGCATCTGAACATGTGGAACAACAAGTATGGAGGAAGGCCATGTGCTCTTTGCTGCCCTTTGCATTGAATACATTTATATGTCTGAAGTCAAAGATACAAAGTCAAACACAGTCTTTGGTTTGGCTTATGTCTGATCCCGGATGAGGATCATACCAGACTGAGACATCAGTTTAATTCGCATGTGTTTGTAGTAGAACAGCCGCTTATCCTAGCTATGAACCTGAAACTTGTGTTTCTGTTCTGTCATATAATTATATTGTAACATGACAAGATGAAATATGCCCTATGAGGTCTTCAGCTTCAGACATGAACCTCTGGCTTTTCTAAGGGTTCTGTTATCATGAGGAAGTCTGCACATACTGACTGAGTGGTTTTGGAATCTATGACTTAAGAGGATTGATAGCTAGGAATATTTCGCTTTGTTGTAAATTAGAGTATAGTGTGTGTGAAACCTTGAACCATTTTATTCTAGGATAGATGAAGAATTATCTACACTTTGCCCATGGGATGAAACTGTTGATGTGGAATGACCATTGTTTTAAGGAGACATTGTTGCCCTACATTCTGTGGATATCCCACCTGAACAGAATTCTGTGGTCATGCCATTTTGTCATGAAGTGATTATTGTATACTGTGCATTGTACAGCTGGTTCTTCTCATACCATTTACCATTCCTATTATCCAGGAATGGAATATTTCCTATGTGGGGCAATTGGTTCCAAATCCTCAGCTTTACATATTCTTATTTCACCTCTCTGAATTTCATAATTCATAGTTATAAATGGGGAAGAAGGGTGATTGTGCTTCAAAGCATGTTGAGTTTTTAAAATATTATCTTGAATTTAAGCAATTTAATGCTTAAATGAACACTAAGACACACACAATGAAAATAGCTATAAATTTTTTTCTATAACTGTAAATGATTATGAATAGTAAATTTGGCACCTTAAGACAATTGGACAATGGCAGTTACTGGTATCATTGTTACAACACCATACCATAGTTGGTTCAGTATTTAATATACTTTCACTTCTTTTCTTTCCTGGTAGGATGGAACCCACAGAACTATTCCTATCATGTTAGTAGGAAACAAAGCTGATCTTCGTGACGTTGCTTCTGAAGAGAAACAAAAGTGTATCTCAGCACATCTTGGAGAAAAACTGGCCATGGTAAGATTCAAGACTTGCCCAAAATGAAGCAATATTATGGTAGCTCATTATTCTCAGAATCAGGGCCAAACACTTCAGCCTTTGATGAACCTGTATTTTGATAAGACATTTGACCTTCCTATCAATAGATTTCTCTAATTCTGCTTAACAGTAATTAGGCACTCACATGAAGGATAGATGACCCCATCACTGTTTTCCTCGTGTTTGAATTTTGTAAAGATCAGGCAAAATGTTTCCCACTTTTGTTGATGGATGCTGCTGGCTGTGGGAATCTTTCTCTAGTACAGGAATCCTGTTGAAAACAAAGTTATTTTTAGAAGATATGATCGGCTGTAGAGAGTTGTCTTCCCAGTGATAGGAGTGTAGCTGTACCTTTGCTGATGGAAAGCAATGTGAAGGCTTGGTTCTTTTCTCTAAGAATTGTGCTTAGTAGGAATTATCTAAAATTTTTTGTACCTCTGGATTTGTACAGAGAATGAGGTACACTCCTACTCTGAATGCTAATGTATGCATGTTATCCTGTTACTGCTATCATTGTTGAAAGATTTGTGCTCTTGACTCTTCTGTACCATAGTAGGAAGTTGTGTAATAGAACCAAACAAGGTTGCCTGATGAGTATGTGGTGAAGATATTCACTTCTGTATCAAAACAAAGAGGCCATAGGGGCAAATAGTTATGAGAAGGTAAAGGTAAATGAAAGCTAAATGTGACATACATAAAAACTAGTCACAGAAGATCAATACTATGGGCAACACTTCATTACAGACTCTCTCTCTCTCTCTCTCTCTCTCTCTCTCTCTCTCTCTCTCTCTCTCTCACACACACACACACACACACACACACACACACTCACACACCTGAACAAATCAAAGCTCACACTACTCCACTATTCTGAATTGCATTATATCGGAGTCTTCTTTCACTGAGTGTGTGTGTGTGTGTGTGTGTGTGTGTGTGTGTGTGTGTTTGTGTGTAGGTGACAGTCTGGAAACAGTTATCATCTTGTGTAGCTGACTGCTCTGGAGCCAGTTCTCAGCATGTGTAGTTGACTGTGTTGGAGAGAGTCATCACATTATGTGTTTACTAGAGTGGAATTACCCTACATTGTATATGTAGTCCAGTGTGTTGGAGACTGTCCTTACCCTGTGTAGTTAGTTCACTGTGTTGGAGTCAGCCTTTACTATGTGTAATCCAGTGTGTTGGGGATAATTGCCATACAGTGTAGTTCACTTTTTGGTGGAAGTTATGCTGTTTATCACACTATGTTGGAGACAGGCCTCACCCATATTTATTTCATTGTATTGGCATAGACCTAACCTTGTGTAGTTCACTATGTTAAGAAACAGTCCTGACTAAGTGTTGTTCACTGTATTAGAGATTCTTGTTGGTCTGTGTAGTTCACTATGTTGGAAACAGTTATCACTTCTGTGTATTTTACTGTGCTGCAGATAGTTCCTTGTGAATTACATTGTGCTGGATACAGTTATAACCTTGTGTATGATACCATGTTAGACAGATTCGTCACACTGTATAGCTCAGTGTGTTAGACCCAGTCCTCACCTCAATGTGATAGAGGCAGTCCTTACCCGGAGTAGCTTGACTGTGCTGAGAAATTCCTCTCCCTGTGTTGTATACCATGTTGGAAACAGTCCTCATGCCTATGTAGTTCATTGCTTTGGATAAAACCTGTACTCCTGTATACTTCACTGTGCTGAATACAATCTTTAACCATATGTCTTATACTTTGTTGTTGATAGTTTTCACCTCGAGTCATTCACTGTGTTGCACATAGTCCTCACATTGTGTAGGTGGCTGTTTTAGGAACAGTTCATACATGTGCACTTCACTGAGTTCAGTCATCCTCTCCTCTACAGTTCCTTATGTTTGAGAAAGTACTTTTCATCTATGTAGTTCATTGTGTTGGAGAAGCTCTTTATTCTGTGTCATTAGCAGTTTTGGACACAGATCTTACTCTATGTACTTCACTCTACTGGAGACATTTCTCATCTTGTTTATTGCACTTGTTGGAAACAGCCCTCATCTATGAGACAGTCCTCTACCTGCATTCTTTACTCTCAGGAGCAGTCTTTCAATCTACAAAGTTTATTCCTTTTGTTCTTCAATGTGATCTTACATCTTTGGTTCACACACCAGGTGTTTTTCACTTCTCCTTTTTCAGACCTGGGATCTAGGCTTGGCATCTGCTAGCTCCAGTCTGAGTTTTCAACTTGATCCCTTATTCATCCTCTTAATCCTATCATCCTCCAGATTTACTTTACTTCTTCCTGTCACCCCTGTCGTATATAACCATCACCCATGCAGTTTCTACTGCATGTGCATTTGTGAATTGTATAGATTTTTTCTGTCAGTTTGCTTATATAAACCTGGTGAATCTTTTCTTATTGCCAGCATTTCTCTCTAGGTGCTACAGAGTAAATCTTTCCCTTGAATTTTGTGTTAATATTGAATCCTCACCCAAGGCTGTTGTATCTCTAACTGCCCTTTATTAAAAGAATTTGTCTTGATCTTGGTTTACAATAGCATACGAAAATAACTGTTGGGATTGTTTCAAGTACAAAATCCTGTGAGGTTTTATGACAGGAAGACCTGATAGACACTTTTCAAAAATTAGAAACAACTTAACGATGACCAAAGAATCAAACCAAAAGTAGTTTAAGTGAGATAAGGGCAAGTTAGCTATTAGAAGGGCAGGCGGGAGTGTCCTGAGATCAGTAGGGATTTAGGCCCCAAGAGAGGAGATTTATGAGCTAAAGAATATGATCTAAGGTAAAACTGGAAGATTATCTCAACTCAAGCAGTGTCCTGTTGCACTTGAATATTATCTAAGCACCTTCTCAGAAGCAAAGGGGAGGGGGATAGGGTGAAGAACTCGGGGAAGGAGGACCCAGAAGGGGGCAGCATTTGTAAATAGATAAAAATAATTTAATAAGAAAAGAGAGTCATTTAAAAGTTATAAGCAGAGGAGTAACATAAGCAACTATACCTCGGCAACCACTGGGAGTTGTCTATGGATGGAAACATTCACTTCAGCAACGTAGGAGCTCTGGTAGGAGAGGCTGAGAGTATGAAGGAGGAAGCCTTAGCCAGTGCACCAAAGAGACACATTCTTTTCCTCCTCATTGAGACCAGATACTGCTATGTAGTCAAGGCAATCCTAGTAGTTAAAACTGATCTAATACTGCACTCTTTTGATATTTATGTAATTCCTGAATGGCTACCTTAAACTGTCATTTTCAATTGTCTCAAATTATTTGAAGGAAATATATGTGCTTGACTACTATAAAGAAACATCCTCAAAATGAAATTTTGTTTTGTTTTTAATATAAAATAGAAATCTTTTGATTAGGAAGTATTCCTAGAGTTACTATGTGTAGACTTTTTGTTTGTCTTTTGCTTGTTTGTTTGTAAGACGGTCTTACATATCAGGTTGAATTTGAATGAATATCTGCTTCTACCTTTCTAGTACTGGTATTCTAGGCATGTTCTACTACATGTCAGAGTGGTCTTGTGTTGTTTGTTTATGCGTCTTAAAACTCTGGGGCTTACTTTTCTTAGCTGTTAATTTTAGCATTTTTGATAGAAACACACACACATTTACTGTCATTTTTTCAAAATAAGTTATTTTTCTGTGTAGCACTGACAGTCTTGAAACTCTATCTGAAGACCAGAGTAGCCTTGAAATCCTAGATCAGGCTGCCTTTGCCTCCCAAGTGCTGGTAGTTAAGGTGTATGCCACCATGCTTGGCTTAAAAATGATTTTAGTGAAATAACAAGTTTCAGAAAATTTTATCAACCTTCACTGGATTGTGTATGCTTCTTTTCTACAGACATATGGGGCATTATTCTGTGAAACAAGTGCCAAAGATGGCTCCAATGTGGTGGAAGCTGTTCTCCATCTTGCACGGTAAAGTTTGCTTGTATTTAGAAATCGCAGTACAAATCAAATTTTCACTTACTGAATGGATATGTCAAATTCCTTCATTATAGCACTCAGTTAAAATATCTGCTGCCAAACATAGCTCTATCAGTCATCGTAAGGAAAGCAGTACGTGTGTCTATTATAAAATCTAATAATTTGGCATGTTCATTGTGAACATTGTCTAAATATTTTCCTACCAAACAAATGAGATGATGAGATATAGTTGCAGTATTTTTAAACTTTCCCCAAAATAGCGCCAAGAAAGGTAATAATTGACTAATAGAATCATCTCTTGAAACCAAAATATAAACACAACAGTAATAACAATGGTTATTAATCTAATTAACTATATATTAGAACATTTTGCTGATCAAATAGGGTATAGAAGATCAAAGTCTCAAATTGCTTATCATACTAGTTGGAATCATTGTCTCAATTGTTCACTTTGTAATTATTAGAAGACGGCAGTCATGTGGAGAATGTGTAGCATTTTGGCATGTGGATTAGAGTAAAAATCATCATTAGAAGGCTTGTATATGTGGATGTCAGTTCTTCAGATGTTCTTAGATATGACAGTACTATTTCCCTGATATATTGTTTTTGTTTAGTGTGGGTCCTAGTTAAGTTTTTGTCAGCTTGACATAAGCTATTGCTATTTGAGAAGAGGAAACCTTAATGGAGACAAGACTCCCACCAGATTGATCTGTGGGCAAAACTCTGGGGCATTTCCTTCATTAATAATTGACTTGGTACCCATATGTGTGCTGCCACCTCAGGGCATTTGGTCCTGGGTTATATAAGAGAGCAGGCTGAGCAAGCCATGAAAAGAAAGCCAATAAGCAACATTCCTCCATTGCATCTGCTTTTGTTTCTGCCTACAGGTTCTGTTCTGAATCCCATGATGATCTGGAGTGTGTGGAACTATAAGCTAAAATAAATTCTTTTCCCCCCACATTCCATTTGGTAATTGTGTCATAGCAATTGAAACCTCTACTAAGAGAAATTTGTGCCAAAGAGTTGATTGTTGCTGGAATAGACTTGACCATATTGTTTTGTGAAGGACTGTGAAAAAGAATGGAAAAAGCGTTTGATCCTAAAACCTTAATGGACATTTTTATAAGCGCTTGGAAGGCAAAGTGGAGGGTAATTCAGATGATAGGAGCTAGACTGTAATGTTTCAGAGGGAATTTTCAGAGTTCTAAGACTCCATCATGACTGTTCATGTGATATTTTGAATGGAGAATATGTAATTCTGGTCAGCTGGAGCTGTGTTTAAGAAGAGACCAGAAGCACTACAATGAAACCTTTTCCTTTTAGGGACTATCAATATTTGTCATCTTGAGCTCACACATTAGTGGTGACTGATAAAAGACTAGTATTAAGTAAAATCTTCTGGGTCCACACATAGAATCTCTAGTCTGCAGTCAGGGGAGGCTGTATTTTATGCTGACACCCAAGCTTGGTTATGTCTCTTAGGAGGTACTTGTTCTTAAGGCATGAGAGGGTCATGGAGAGGAGTTGAGGTTTGGTATTATGAGAAGCCAAGTGAGGTTATTGGTGAAGGTGCAGCCTCAGTTGCAGTCGAAACCCAGAGGTTGATAGGGTCCTAGAAACTCAGTACCATGTAGCAGGGTCAGAGTCCCTGAAGAAAGCCAAGGAGAGTCTGTTAGTGAAAATGTAGCCCAGTTGCTGCAGAGATGCCAGTACCACGGGAGTGACCATCAAAAGCAGAAGCAGCTTCAACACATAGCTGGCCTCAGTCTATGAGCCATGCCATGTGTCTACCCCATGGAATGGGAACTCCACATTGAGAGACACTGGCATTTCAGAGAGACTGGATACTTTTGAAATACTTTGAATTTTGAAATATGTGCTAAAGAGGCTTAGTTTTAAAAGTGTCTGAGTTTAAAGACTTTAGAATTTTAAAAGTTGGAATGTTTTATACTATTATACTAGTATTGAGATTTGGGGGATGAATAAGAAAAGAAAGGTTATAATTTAGTAGTGTGTTTGTGTTTAAGTAGACAAGGAGGCAACTGTCCTGCGTAGGCTGCTTTTGTTTTGTTTTGTCAACTTGACCAAAAAAAAAAAAAAAAAAAAAAAAAAACCTCTGGAAGAGAAGAGCATAATCAAAACGCCTGGTAAGCAAGCATGTGGAGCATTGTCTTGATTGGTGACTGAAGTGGGAGCGCACAGCCTACTGTGTGTGGTGCCAATCCTGGACAAGTGGTTCCAGGGTGGATAAGAGAGTAGGTTGAGAAAACCCTAGGAAGCAAGCCCGTAAGCAGTGTTTCTCCATGGCTCCTGCTTCAGTTCTTGCCTCCAGGTTCCTCCCCTGGTTTCCTTGGATCGCGGACTATGGTGTGGAATTGTAAGCTAAAATTTCAAGTTACTCTTGGTCATTATGTTTTATAACAGCAATAGAAATTCTACAACACTCTGCCTCTTATGGAAACCTGACTCCTTGCTGTAATAAGGGAATTATGTATCAACCAAACCCAAAAATCTCACAAAATCTAAATAAGGACAGTAATATCTAATTACAGACAAGTACATAGTTTTCTGCATGCAGTTCTTTTTCTGGTCGTTTTTAACTTGTGTAAGAGTCATTAGTGTTGAAACTGCCCTTCTGGTTTTTCTTGCTATGTTTTAATTAGTGACTGGGGCTTATAGCACCTTTTAAGTCATACTCCTATCAACCAAATGCTTGGAGTGTGGTCTTGGAAAAGATGATTACCCTGACTTAAAAAAAACAAAACAAAACAAAACATAAGAAACAGGCTTCAGGTCTTCTGGAGGTCCAAGGAACATCTGTTTGTGGGAAAGAACAGAAGGTGCCCTGGTATCATTGAATAATTTTGGCATTAGCAACAGTCCAAGGACTCCCACCTCAGCCAATGGAGACACCTGCTTAAAGCAAAACAGCACTGACATTACATATAACCTGGAATAGGGATATTTAAGTACAGTCTCTGAACATGTGGATTTTTGTTTTGTTTTGTTTTGGCCAGAGCTAATGTTACATGTGGTAGATAGCAGCCATTTCCATACTTTTATCTATTAAGTTACTGAGGACTGTGTGCTTTGATACCACTGGGAGCAGAAACTCTTTTGTCTAAACAAAATACATACAGTGAAGAGGGGAAGTTCAACAAAATAGTGTTTGTGTTTAAGTTTTTGCAGGTAGTAGGTTTTAACTTTTTTAAATGATAGTCTTTATGTTGATGCCTGGGTAGAGTAGATGCAGCTTCTGGGGCACATATAGGTAGGAAAGAACCCACCGATCTTAAAGAATTTCTGGGCCAAGGCTTAATAAGAGTTGGCATTGTCTTTACACTTAGTTTCAACACTTGTGAGTGTTGTTATGATGATCAAAGCATTTTTAATTTTGGAGCATTTCAGAGTAGGTTGCTTTTGATTTTTAAAATTAGGGATCCTTATCTAGTAAATGTAAGTAACGTTCTCAAACAAACAAAACACTTCTGGCACAAGCATGCAGAGAAGAAATACAACCTGTATATAGCAACAAGCTGCTGCCTACATACTGCAAGGGAATAGTAAAGTGAGCCTCAAAAGATCAGTTTTTAAAAATCTTTTACTATCATCATTTATTATGTGTCATGCATGCATGTATATATTTATTATCATCATTTACTATGTGTCATGCATGCATGTATGTGTGTGTGTGTGTGTGTGTGTGTGTGTGTGTGTGTGTGTGTGTGTGTGTATGCTTTTTCCTCTGAACCTATCACTGGCTTTCAACATCTTTTCTTATATGGAACACTGTGTAGTCCTGGTGTTCTGCTGTCATCCACACATCCCTGTTTTACTGTAAACATCTTTAGTCTGTAAAATGAAAACAAGGACTGGATATGATAGTCTCAAAGGCCCTTCCAGTGTTAGAAGTCTACATGTCTCTGTATAATAACCTGCATTCTACTAAACAGTGAAGTAACCGGTGCTTAGTTGTCTTGTAAGGCCACAGTAAATCACATGGATAAAGTATCTTAATCACATCCAAGCTATAGGCCAAAGTTGTTTTTATTTAGTGAAGATGGAAAGGCCGTTGCTGTTTGTCAGTTCCTATGTGAGCTGCAATGTAGTTTAGACACCATATTTACTTACTTAGAACAACTAGTGTGCAAGGCTGGAAAAATTGTTCATTGGTTAGGAACATTTGCTGCTCTTTCAGAGGACCTGGCTTCAGGTATTGGTATCCATATGGTGTTTTACAACTATTGATAACTCTACTTCTAGGGAATCTGATGGCCTTTTCTGGTCTCCACTGGTACCAGGCACATGGGTACACAAACATATGCAGGCAAAACACTTATTACAGAAATGTCTTTAAAAACAACTTGTGGGAAAAGACATTTTGATGGAAAGGTTATCTCAATCATGTGACAGTCACATCATAAATGATTTTGTACACTTTTAGGTTATTACAACAGATGACTTCTTATGAGTCACCTACTGGGGTTTTTCATTGCCAAGTTTTATTGTATTATGACCTAGCTTGGACTTCCAGTTTTATTATCAGTGTGTCCTCAACATAGCATATACCTGCCTTCTTTTTTGCAGATTTAAACTGCATACCAGCTTATCTTCAATCAGATAATTTTTTAAAAGTATTTTTTACAGTTAGTTCTGTCTTATTACTTTAAGTCTCAGTTAATTGCTAGTTCTTTTTTTCTGTTATTGGATATTTCCTTTATTTACATTTTAAATGCTATCCCCTTCCCTGGTTCCACCTTCAGAACTGTCCTATCCCATCCTCCTCCCTCTGCTTATATGAGGGTGCCCCCACCCACCCACATCCGCCTCCCTGCCCTGGCATTCCACTGCACTGGGGCATGGAGCCTTCACAGGACCAAGGGCCTCTCCTCCCATTGATGCCTGATAAAGCCATCCTCTGCTACATATAAGGCTGGGCCATGGATCCCTCTTTGTGTACTCTTTGGTTGGTGGTTTAGTCCCTGAGAGCTCTGGGGTGTCTTTTTGGTTGATATTGTTCTTCCTCTATGGGGTTGCAAACCTCTCCAGCTCCTCCAGTCCTTTCTCTAACTCCTCCATTGGGGCTTCATGCTTAGTCCACCTCTGTATTGAAGACCAGCTTTGTTTAACATTATATGTAATAAAATTAAATATATAACTTGGAGCCATAATACAGAGCTGCAGTTAAAGACTAGTCATGCAGCAGGTGGATCTTGACTTGGCTTGGCTGCCAGAGAACTGTTGATTGGTTGGTGTTTGTATGTCTGCTGAAACTATCCTTAGCTCTCTCCTGCTCTTGAATTGGGTTGAGTGTTACAATTTCCTACTTGGAGGCAAATGCTTGTGCTCAGATTTCCTCCATCATCCAATCACTCTACATTCTTTAATCACTGTACATGTGTTCATTTGGCTGCCTGAGTTTGCTTTTCAGTTGTTTTTCTTGAAGAGCTGGCCTGGACTTTGTGTAGACTGTACATGCTTTCCACCACTGACATATACCCTAGCCCAGAATATTCTTTATAATGAGAATTGCACTTTCTGGTTTGGCTCTTAGTCCCCACCTTGCACTTTCTGTAAAGTATAAAGTCCAGGCTGCTCCAATGTGGCTAATGATCCGCATAGCCTTGCTTCACCTACTTCTCTACTTTTTGTTTTTTGATTTTTTTTTTAATTGAGTAATAATTTGGAGGCATGGCAAACTTTGTGTCTAGTAATATCCAAGTTCTTTTAGGCCTTGCTTAGCCTTTGTGAATGCTGTTTCTGAGTCTTGGATTCCCCTGCTGAAATGACAGCAGATGAACATCACTTCTTTTTTTTAATTATTAATTTAATATTTTTAGAGAATATCATACCTGAATTCTATATTTACCTTATTTCTGTCATTTCATATCCTGGTTTCAACTCCTTTTATGTCCTCCTGACTCCCTTTCAAATCTATGACTTCCTCAGCTATTTTTTACACATGCACTTGTACATGGGGACTCACACATAGACATACACACACACACACACACACACACACACACACACACACATACACGCACGCACATGCATGCATGCACACATCTCTACTGAGCCACCTTACTGTTATTTATTTGTAGATATATTTAGAATTGGCCACTTTGGGTTGAATAAGTTATAATAGACCTCGAGATGAAGATCTACAGACAACCCAGGGCTTCTGAGACAGAGGAAACCTCGATTTGTTTAAGAGGTTGTCTTAGTTAATTTTCTGTCGCTGTGATAAAGCACCATAACAAAGGTGTTTCATAGAAGGAAGAGATTTGGGTCCATTATCATCACAGCAGAAATGTATAGCAGCAGTCAGGCATGGAGACAGGAGATGGAAACAGAGCTGAGGAAGCCCTTGGATTAGGTAGATATATCTCTTTAGATATATCTAAAACGATAAATCTTAAACAGGAAGCAGAGAGCAAAACAGGTTTTGAAACTTCAAAGTCTGTTCTGAGTGATATCCTCCATCAAGGTCAAAGCTCTGTTCCAACCCCAGTCTACCAACTAGGAACCAACTCTTCAAATACTTGAGAATATGGGGGACATTTAATTAGAACAATCACAGACGTTCTTCCATTGTCAGCTTACCCCAGCAGCACCTTGGTCCCAACAAGACATTGTACATAAGTATTAGATATATACTTCTGACCATGCAATTATTTATCTAGATATCTATCTCTTCCTCGGAGCTTTGAAGCTGACAGCCTATAATTTCAGCACAGATGGAACATGGTTTTATGATAGAATGACCAAGGCTTTGCATTTGGAAACTGTGTCAATTTTCTATTGGCACTGTAATTAATGTCCGTGGGTAAGTTAGCAAGCAGCTTCTTTTTGTTGTAACCGTTTTCTTCATTTCCCAGGGAAGTGAAGAAAAGGACAGAGGATGACGACAGCAGATCTATCACCAGTCTGGCTGGGTCTACTTCTAGAAAGTCACTACAGATGAAGAACTGTTGCAATGGCTAAAGCCCAGCTGTCCTGGGTTCACAAAGTCCATGCTTCCAGATTACTGACTGTGGGACCCTGGCTCTCCATGAAGTAGTGCATAATATGACACTGACCTCTGAAGAATCACAACCTGGCTAATCATAGCTCTTCCCTGTTCTCAGCAACCTGAAGCTTGCTTTGTTCTATCTCAGTGAGCTATTTGGGATGTCTGGCCCTATAGATCACTAAGAGAAAAATGTGTTAATGTTTTTAATATGATATAGTAAAATAAAATAACATTTCTCAGATCAAAGCTATTGAGGAACCACTTATAAAACTGCTTTATAAGAAAACCTGTAGTTTGTAGTTATCCTATGACAGTGTTTACTTAAAGTTTTGGACAAAAGAGTATAATACTTTGTATTATGGAAGTCAGTGGTTTAAAACAGAGAATTAGGCAACTGGCAGTATATTATATATTACAGTTTTAAACCATGGCTGGTAAAAGATAGCATGAATGTTTTCATTTGGCACCTCAGCTCTGCCCTTACCTAGCCTGAAAACATAGTGCCTGTCCAGGCCACATTACAGTGTTCCCCTCTGTAAAACAAGGAAGTTGCTCTCTAGGGCCTTTCAGATTCTGTAGCATCTTAAGAAACAGGAAGGGCGCAGTGGTCCATAGTCATAAAGGACCACTGTGAAGTCTACCTTTTGATATTGAGGAATTGGTTTTTCAAATTTCTGAAGGAAGAATAGAATTTATTTGAGAAAATGGAACTATTTTAGACTCCAGTGAAAATAAAAACTACTTTTCATGAAAAAAGAAGGTAAGCTTGAGAAATGTATGTAACAAAAAATAAAATTTCAAGAGAACTTGTGAGGTCTGTGGCTTAAATCATAAGTAAAAATTTTAGTAAAGATGTGTATAACGCATACTACTGAAAGAACTATGCCACCAAAATGTATCTCACATAATGACTGCTAGAGGCTGGGGGAAGAAGGGAGTTGGCACTAGTGGTCAGGGGTCATGTGCCTTCTTAGGAGGATGGCCACAGCCTCATGGAATCAGCCTGGCAGTAGTCATGGTAAAAGACACCAAACTCAGTATTTGAAAAGGATAAGTGTTATGAATGTGAATTGTGTTTCATGGAAAATATAATGGTAACTAATGTAACAATACTTTGCCAAATGAATATATTGTCACTATTTCACCCTGTCCTGTGGTTTAACATATTATCTGTAGCATACTGCCAGTCCCTCAGCGCCTAACTTCAAGCATTAACTTCCTCCTTGATGAACAATGCAAGATTGTTATTATGCATAGCTTTGGAATGTGCTGCATTTAAAAGAGGACCAGCCTTTTAAAACTTTGAGTCTGTCCTTTAGATAGTGTCTAAAGGACACTATCCTTACTAGTGTGACTGCTCCTCACTGATTTGGTTTTTCTACTGGAACCTGCAGTGCCTCCTGACCAAAATGTCTTCCAAGAGCCAGAGGCTTCACTCTCTGACTCAGGATGGGCCAACAAATACATGTTTCTAGTGTCATGAGCCAATTAGATTATTCTTGATAAGAGACTCAAATATCTTGGTTCATATAAATCTAGGCTTTGAATAGCTTACCCAGAACATAAATAATCGCTGTTACTTACGTAAGTCGTATAGTATATATTCAAGAATTCTTTTTGTTGAGCTAAAGTGGTTGCTTGGGCTAGTGAGGTGTCTCAGGAAGTGCAAGTACTTGTTGCACAAGCTTGCCAACTCCAGATTGGTGCCTGGCCCCACAGTGGAAGGGCAGAACTGACTCTTGAAATTGGTTCTCTGACCTTCACATGTGTATTCTAGTGAACAAATGGTATGTCCACACACATACATAGAGTAGTAGTTATTTTTTTAAATAACACTTCCTTTAAACAACCCCTTCTGTGCTTTTGATGTTTGTCATTAAACTTTAAATTGTTTGAGCTTCATTATATTTTTTTTTATAAATGATACATTCATACACAAAAGTCACATACCTTATCCCTATGGAAAGACTCTAGGGTTTTAACAAGAAAATTGAATCTTCAGTAACTACATATGAATTGCTATTTTGTGGTTAATGGTTCCAGCTTCAGCTGAAAGGTTACTGATTAAAAAGAATACATTGATTGTGAGAAATGGCCAGAGAACTTGACACACAGGTTGAGGTGGTTGTCATTTTGTAATATGTGTCACAGTTAGAAGTTTGCCATTAGTCTAGACAAGGCTGAGTCTTATACATTGATGGATTGCACTCACTGAACAGACTCTGTTTGCATGCATGCTAGCCTGTTGTCTTTACTTATTTCCCCCAAAGTCCTTTTGTCTTCTATTCTCTGTACCCAAGGGTGTATTATTAATGTACATGTTCTGCCTGGGGTTTTGCCTCTAGTTGAAGGGCCAGAACAGCTGTGTTTACGAGAAAGTTGTCTAGGTGACATGACCAACAAGCTGACATGCTTAGTGATCTGAATATAAAATATTCAAATTAAAGACTACTATCTCTATTTAACCAACTTGTTTAAGGAAAAGCTAATTCAAACTATTTTCATCTGATTTGTTGGGATACTCTGTTTTGATTTCTCAAAAGTGTTCTCAAATTTAAATTATATTTTAAGTAAAGACAAAATAATGCTTTCAGCTTAAGCTTACTTAGATATGTTCACACATTTCTCGCAAGTAACATATTTTGTGTTCATTTTTCCTTAGGCAACTTTTAAAAACCCAATGATGCTATATCCTCTTTTTAAATACTCTCTAACACATTGGATAATGTATTAATTATCAAAAATAATGTTGGAGAAGCAAGCATTTTTTTCACTGTTAACTTCTAGGCCTGTTAATTTTTATAATTTATTTTTCTTCTTGCTGCTTTATACCATGTTGTATGACATTTAACTATTTAATACTAAGTGTGATTTGAATAAGTAAAACCGTCCTTCCCCCTCTAAAATTAAAATTGAGGATAAGGGTAAAGACTTATTTTCATATTTATATGGTGGTTAGACTCAGAATATTGTTTTTGTAGGTTTTTGTTGTATATATGTGTAAGAAATTCAGTATGTATATGATAGGTAGGCAACTGGGAACTGAGTCACTGTTATATACATGATTTTGATTTATATGGTTTGCATTTTTCACAGTTTAAGTTGTATTTCATCCTAGTGTTTATATATTTTCAAACAATTGAAATACCATCAAATATAATTGCATAACAATGAAAATATCCAAAAGGAGCTACAGAATCTGTGCCTTAAAAATACAATAAAGTGCTCTTCTTTTGGTCCCTGCGCAGTTTCTTGAGCTTTCCTGTGGGTGTTGTGCAGGTGCTGATTCCACAGTGCTCCTTCAGCACTTGTCTTTTCTGGTCATGCCATTCTAGCAGTGGGAGAAAAGGATGAATGAATGTATGCATTAGGTACCTCAGCACAGGGCAGCTCACTGAGGAAACTGGAAGACCAATAGTAGGACTTTTTAAATAACATTGCTGGATATGCTATAGCCATTCTTAGCTTTTTTTTCTTTTTACCAGTACCCCCCAGAACTGTGTCTCCAGTTGCATATGTCGCAGAGGATGGCCTAGGCGGCCGTCAATGGTAGGAGAGGCCCTTGGTCTTGCGAAGATCATATGCCCCAGTACAGGGGAATTCCAGGGCCAGGAATTGGGAGTGGGTGGGTTGGGGAGCAGGGTGGAGGAAGAGTATAGGGGACTTTAGGGATCACATTTGAAATGTAAATGAAGAAAATATCTATTAAAATTTTTTAAAAAGGAATTTCATATATTGCACTATACTTACTTACACCTTGGCTTCATCTCTCTTCTTTTTCCATGTCCTTTCTGCTTTATGACAAGTTTCCCGAATTCTTTTACTGTAATTATTTTTACACATGCGCGCGCACACACACACACAAACACACACACACACACACACACACACACACACACACACACTCCTGCTGAATCTGTGCAGTATTGCTTCTCTGTAAACACATTTTTAGGGATGAACAGTTGATATTGCCTAACCTTTCAGGATACTTATTCATTAAAAAATGACATGTCTTGCCGGGCAGTGGTGGTGCATGCCTTTAATCCCAGCATTTGGGAGGCAGAGGCAGGCAGATTTCTGAGTTCAAGGCCAGCCTGGTCTATAGAGGGAGTTCCAGGACAGCCAGAGAAACCCTGTGTCAAAAAAACCAAAAACCAAAAAAAAAAACCAACATGTCTTAATGGCCAGTTATGGGCTCTGCAGTCAGCTTGCTTGGCCTCATACTCTAGTAGAGTAACTGCAATGAACAGGGCATCTAAATGCCAGAGTTGGTGGGGTTTTTTGTTTGTTTGTTTTGCTTTGTTTTTTTTTTTAATCAGTGAGATAAGCATGACAGCAGACACTTCACATGGGGTTTTCATGAGAACTAAATGAATTTATGTCTGTAATGGTTTGGAATTGTTCCTGGTGCATTGATCTCCCTCAGTTAGAAACTTTAAGCATCATTGCTTATTCTGCTTTAGGACAAGAGGTTCTGCAGCAGCAAATAATTAAACTTGTAAGTTTTCTGGATGGCTTGGGAAATGAAGCATATAGAAGAATATCTCTTCTATAATTGATTGTCTCTTGCATGCATTCTTGTTGTTTCAAATGACTCAAATTTGGGGTATTGTGTACTATAGGATATGATAGAAGGAGTAGTTGAAGAGGAGGAAATGATTAGAGGAAAGTGAAGGTTTGAAAATCAGAATAGAATCAAGACTGAGGTCAGATTGTCACTAACCAGTGACTGGTAGAACCAGTAGTGAAGGGATGAAAAAAATGAGGACACTTTGGCTGAGATCTCAAACTCTAAGTCAGTAAAAGCACTGGTACATAATAGGCTTTACTAAGTAGAAAGTAACCTTTATGTTTATACTACATGAGATAGTCAAAATTTCACAGAGGAGTAAATTCTCAGGTAAGTATATCATTCACAAGCTTTGAAATAATAATTTTCATTTCAGATTTTTATTTTAAGCTGTATTTTCCTATCAGAAAGTAGAAAGGGAGTAAGAAATAATTGTAATTTTAGGGTAAAAATCTTCCATGGGCAAAATTCTAGGAATACCATTGTTTATTTTTCTACAGAATTTTTCTTTTATGTATCAGGTTTATTTTTGAATTTGTTTCATAATTTTCTAAAGAGTGATAATGTAAGTAAAAGTTTTTTAACTGTGACTTCTCTGATGGTCCATTAGTCACATTGATAGGGAACAAAATGAACAGAAGACCTTTCTGTTTTAAAATATCACATTTGAGCTTCCTATTGTAGAAAGGAATCAATCTAAATGTCCCTAATGATGAGCCTGTTTTGAGTTACCTTTTAACAAGTGAAGAAGAGGGAAGGACTTACAGTCATTGTTATCTGTGAAACTTCAGCTACTCAGAGAGAAACAATAATGAGGAAAAGTACAAAAGTTACTGAGGGAAGCCCCGTGGATCAGAGACCAGACTGACTACCCGGCCAGAGGAAAGGATCAGACTCTAAAGTGATTGACTGCCTTTCTGTATTGTTACTTCCTATATTGTTCTCTGAATAAAGGTGAGATGGAAGACAGGTCTTTAGGATGTTAGTCTTCTGTCTTCTCAAACTGATCATTCTTTGAATAGAGCAAAAATTAAGGACTAAATATCTCTTTCTGCTTACTGGATCCATAGGGAGATATACAAACATATAAACATACGAAGGAGATTTATGACATTGCCTCATGACTTATTTTAAGTAGTTCAACAATTAGTTCAACAATGGCTGTCTACCAACAGAAATTTTCATTATCCAGTCCTTGTTCTGTCTGTGAGGTGGATCTCTCAGCTAGTCTTCAGTTTATGCTGGAATCCCGAGGAAATAGGATTTAATGCTGGTGAGAGAATGGAGTTGCTAGTGAGAGGGAGAAAAAAAAATCAAAAAGTAGAAATTTCCTCCTCCCATGCCCTTAATATAGACCTTTCTGCCTCAAGAAGATGGAGCCTAAATTAAAGGTGAATTGATTTTCCACCTAAAAAGATTTGGATCAAAGGTGGATTGCTCTTCCTACCTCAAAATATTTGGATTAAAGGTGCAATTTTCCACCTCAAAAGATCCAGATTAAAAGTGAGTCTTTCCACTTCAAGTGATTTAATTAAGAAAGTATCCTTTACAGGTAAACCTAGCCACTCGGGTTTTAGTTTATTCCAGATGTAGTCAGGTTAAAATCAACGTTAGCCACCACTTGTATATATTTCTAAATGTAACTTACTCAACTTGTATAATGTTAACTGTATGTATGTTTTCACTGCTATTAGGTATTGGATTGCTGTGTTATTCCCTAAAGAAAGAAATTTCCTCCTGACCTAAGCATTAATTAGTGCCTGTAGTACTTTGTGTAGTGTTAAGGCATTGTGGAGTTCCCTCTGTCCATTTTTGCATGTCTACTGGTGATGTTCTTTTTAGGCAGATGCATTGGTGAGACTATGGGTGTAGCATCTGATATCACTAAGAGACAAAGTCTCACCGCAAACACCCTGATCCTTTCTGTCTCTTTCCATTCCCCCCCCCCCCCCGCTCTTCTGTAATGGTCCCTGAGCCTTAAGTACGGGTTATTTATAGATGTACCTACTAGGGCTGGGCTCTGCAACTCTGGATTTTGATGGTTTGTGCTTTTCTGCAGTGGTATCTATCTGTTGCAAAGAGGTGTAGTGTGGGTACATTGGCAAGAGTGATAAATACTTAGAACGTAGTTAGGGATTATGCTGGTTTAGTTAATTAATACTTGTAGCTTTTCTAATATCTATGACTTCACTAGCACTGAGTAGTTAACTAAATACCAGTACCAGGCATGGCTTCCTTATTGTGGGACATGGTCTCTACACATCCTCTTTCCCCTTTGTTGGGTATTTCAGTTAATGTAATCCCTGTTGGGTCCTGGGAACCTCTTGCTTTCCTGGCATCTGGGACTATCAGGTGGCTATCCCCAGTTCCCCATCCCCTGCTGCTAAACACCTCCATTCAATTTCCGAATCCTCTGTATTTCTCCCCCATTTCCTCCCAAACCTGATCCTGTCCCTTCTTTTCCCTCACCCTTCTTTCCCTCCCTGTTTTCTCTCTCCCTTTACTCCCATGAGTATTTTGTTCCATGTTCTAAGTAGAACTGAAGCATCCACACTTTGGTCTTCCTTCTTCTAGAGCTTCATATAGTCTATGAGTTATATCGTGGGTATTCCAAGCTTTTTTCCCTAATATCCATTTTTCGGTGAGTACATACCATGTGTGCTCTTTTGTGACCGGGTTACCTCACTAAGGATGATATTTTCTAGTTCCATCCATTTGCCTAAGAATTTCNTGAAGTCATTGTTTTTAATAGCTGAGTAGTACTCCATTGTGTAAATGTACCACACTTTCTGTATCCATTCCTCTATTTAAGGACATCTGGGTTCTTTCTAGGTTCTGGCTATTGTAAATAAGGCTGCTATGAACATAGTTGAGCATGTGTCCTTATTACATGTTGGAGCATCTTCTGGATATATGCCTAGGAGTGGGATAGCTGGGTCCTCAGGTAATACTATGTCCAATTTTCTGAGGAAGCACTAGACTGATTTCCCGAGTGGTTGTATCAGCTGGCAATTCCAGCAGCAATGGAGGAACATTCCTCTTTCTTCATATCCTGGTCACCATTTGCTGTTACCTGAGTTTTTGATCTCAGGGTCATTTTGATTTGCATTTCCCTAATGAATAAGGATGTTGAACATTTTTCTTCTCAGCCATTTGAGATTCCTCACTTGAGAATTCTTTGTTTAGCTCTGTACCCAATTTTTAATAGAGTTATTTGTTTATCTGGAGTCTAACTATTTGAGTTCTTTGTTTATACTGGATATTATTCCCCCCTCTATCAGATATAGGCTTGGTAAAGAGCTTTTCCCAATCTGTGGGTTGCCTTTTTGTCTTATTGACAGTGTCCTTTTCCTTACAAAAGCTTTTCAATTTTGAGATCCCATTTGTCTATAGTTGGTAGTAGAGCTTGAACCACTGGTTTTCTGTTCAGGAAATTTACCCCTGTGCAAATATGTTCAAAGCTCTTTCCCACTTTCTTTCCTATTAGATTCAGTATAACTGGTTTTATGTGGAGATCGGAGTTGAGATTTGTACAAGGAGATAAAAATGGATCAATCTACATTCTTCTGCATGCAGACTGACACTTGAGCCAGAACCATTTGTTGAATTTGTTGTCTTTTTTCCACTGGTTGGTTTTTTTCCTTCTTTGTCAAAGATCAGGTAAACATAGGTGTGTGAGTTTAATTCCAAGTCTTCAGTTCTATTTCACTGATCTATCTGCCTGTCACTGTACCAATACCATGCGGTCTTTATCACTATTGCTCTGTAGAACAGCTTGAAGTCAGGGATGGTGATTTCCCCAGAAGTTTTCTTATTGTTGAGAATAGTTTTCACTCTCCTGGACCTTTTGTTATTCCACATGAATTTGAGAATTACTCTTTCTATCTCTGTGAAGAATTGAGTTAGAATTTTGATGGGGATTGAATTGAATCTGTAGATTCCTTTCAGCAAGATGGTCAGTTTTTACTATGTTAATCCTGCCAATTCATGAGCATGGGAGATCTTTCCATCTTCTGAGATCTTTCACTTACTTGGTTTGAGCTACATCAAGATATTTTATATTGTTTGTGATTATTGTGAAGGGTATAGTATCCTTAATTTCTTTTTCAGCCCTTTTATCCTTTGAGTATAGGAGAACTACTGATTTCTTTGAGTTAATTTTACATGCAGCCATTTTGCTGAGGTTGTTTATCAACTGTAGGAGCTTCTGGTGGAGTTTTTGAAATCACTTAAATATACTACTATATTATCTGCAAATAGTGGTATTTTGACTTCTTCCTTTCTAATTTATATCCCGTTGACATTTCTTTGTTGTCTAATTACTCTGGGAGAACTTCAAATATTATATTGAATAGATAGGGAGAGAGTTGGCAGCCTTGTCCCTTATTTTAGTTAGATTGCTTCCAGTTTCTCTCCATTTAGTTTGAGGTTGGCTACTGATTTGCTGTATATTGCTTTTACTATGCTTAGATAGGGGCCTTGAATGCCTGATCTTTCCAAGACTTTTAACATGAAGGGATGTTGAATATTGTCAAATGTTTTTTAAGCATCTAATGAAATGATCATGTGTTTTTTTTTTTCTTTCAGTTTGTTTATGTAGTGGATTACATTGATGGATTTCCATATATTGAACCATCCCTGCATCCCTGGGATAAAGCCTACAGGATCAGGGTGAATTATCACTGATGTGTTCTTGGATTTGGTTTGTGAGAATTTTATTGAGTATTTTTGCATTCATATTCATAAGGGAAATTGGTCTGAAGTTCTCTTTCTTTGTTGGGTTTTTGTGTGGCTTAGGTATCTGAGTAATTGTGGCTTCACAGATCGAATTGGGTAGTGTTCCTTCTGTTTCCATTTTGTGGAATAGTTTGAAGAGAATTGGTTGGAGGTCTTCTTTGAAGGTCTGATAGAATTCTGCACTAAATTCATCAGGTCCTGGGCATTTTTGGTTGGGAGACTTTTAATGACTGCTTCTATTTCTTTAGGGGTTATGAGACTGTTTAAGATGATTTGTCTGATCCTTATTTAACTTTGGTATCTGTTATCTGTCTAGAAAATCATTCATTTCATCTAGATTTTCCATTTTTGATCAGTATAGGCTTTTGTAGTAGGACCTGATGATTTTTTTGTATTTCCTCCAATTCCGTGGTTATATTTCCCTTTTCATTTCTGATTTTGTTAATTTGGATACTGTCTCTGTGCCCTCTGGTTAGTCTGCTTAAGGGTTTATCTATCATTTTTATTTTCTCAAAGAACCAGATCCTGGTTTGGTTGATTCTTTGAATAGTTCTTTTTGTTTCCACTTGGTTGATTTCAGCCCTGAGTTTGATTATTTCCTTCTGTCTCCTCCTCTTGGGTGTATTTGCTTCTTTTTGTTCTAGTGTTTTCAGGTGTGCTGTCAAGCTGCTAGTTTATGCTCTCTCCAGTTTCTCTTTGGAGGCACTCAAAGCTCTGAGTTTTCCTCGTAGCACTACTTTCATCGTGTCCCATAAGTTTGGGTATTGTCTTAGTTAGGGTTTTACTGCTGTGAACAGACACCATGACCAAGGCAACTCTTATTAAAAAACAACATTTAATTGGGGCTGGCTTACAGGTTCAGAGGTTTAGTCCATTATCATCAAGGCAATATCCAGGCAGGCATAGTGCAGGCAGAACTGAGGGTTCTACATCTTCATCCAAAGGCTGCTAGTGGAAGACTGATTTCCAGGCAACTAGGGTGAGAGTCTTTTTTTTTTTTTTTTTT
>NC_034595.1:26551754-26581092 GCF_900095145.1 Mus pahari | reverse complement strand
CCCACAGTGACACACTTACTCCAACCAGGTCACACCAATTCCAACAAGGCCACACCTCCAAATGGTGCCGCTCCCTGGTCCAAGAATATACAAACTGTGACAGGTATGTTGTACCTTCATTTTCATTAAATTCTAAAAAGTCTTTAATTTCTTTCTTAATTTTTTCCCTGTCCAAGTTATCATTGAGTAGAGAGTTGTTCAGTTCCCATGCGTATGTGGGTTTTCTGTTGTTTTGTTGTTATTGAAGACCTGTATATGGGATGGATCCCAATGTGGGGCATTCTCTGGATGGCCTTTCCTTAAGTCTCTGCTACATTTGTGTCCCCACATTTCCTTTAGACAGGAACTATTTTGTGGCAAAAAGTTTGAAGATGTGTGTCCCCATCCCTCAACTAGGGGCCATGGTCTACTACGGGAGATGGTCTCTTCAGGCTCTATCTCCCCGTGCTTGGCATTTTGGCTAATGTTATCCCCATTGGGTCCTGGGAGCTTCCCACATCCCTGATATCTGAGAATTTCTAGTGATTCCCTCCATTCCCCATCCCTCACTACTGTACATTTCTATTCATTCTCCTGGCCCTTTGGTCTTCTTTCCTATCTCTCCTCTTACCTGATCCTGCTCCCTTCTTCCCCTTCCCCTTCCCTATTCCACCCACGTCCCTCCCTCCCTTTGCTTCCCATAATTATTTTACTCTCCCTTGTAACTGGGATTGAATCATCCACACTTAACTTCCTTCTTCTTAAGCTTCATATGGTCTGTGAGTTTTACCTTGAGTATTTTGAACTTTTAGGCTAATATCTGCTTATCAGTGAATGCATACCCTGAATGTCCTTTGGGCTCTTGATTACCTCATTCAAGATGATATTTTCTAGTTCCATCCATTTGCCTGCAAAATTTGTGATGTACTCAGTGGAGTAGTATTCCATTGTGTAAATGTCCCACATTTTATGTGCCTATTCTTCAGCTGAGGGACATCTGGGTTGTTTCCAGCTTCTGGATATTGCAAATAAGGCTACTATGGACATAGTGGAGCACAAATCCTTGTCATGTTTTGGAGCATCTTTTGGGTATATGCCCACAAGTGGTATAGCTGGGTCTTAAGGAAGAACTATTTCCAATTTTTTGTGGAAGTGCTAGATTGATTTCCAGATTGGTTGTAACAATTTGTAATGCTCTAGGATTGTGTTTTTTTTTTTTTAATATTTCTTTGAAGAATTTAATGGGGATTTTGATTGTAATTGCATTGAATCTGTGGTTATCTTTTGCTAAAATAATCATTTTTGAAGTGCTAGTTTTACCAGCCCATGATCATGGGATATCTCTCATTTTTTAGTGTCTTTCTTTGTCTTTCTCTTTCGAGGTTTAAAATCATCATAGAGATCTTTTAATTCCTTGGTTAAGTTTATTCCTGGATATTTCACTTTACTTTGATGATAATTTGAAAGGGCATGTGTCCATGATTTACTTCTTTTTACATTTATTGTTACTTTATACACAAGCTATTGTTTTGTGCAAGGTGATTTTTTTATACTAAAGCACTGATAAATTTGATTATCATTTCTAGAATTTTCTGATAGTGTTTTTTTAAGATCTCTAGTATATAGTATCATGTTATCTGCTTATAGGAATTGTTTGACTTATTCCTTCCATATTTGTATCCCTTTAATTTTCTTCTCTTGCATGATTGCTCCAGCTTGTATTTTGAGAACAATATTGAAAAGGAGTTGAGAAGTAGACATTATTTTTCTCTTCCTTTCTTTCATCCAATCCCTCTTTCCTTCTCCCTCCAACTCTTCCCATCTCTCCATGTCTGTCAAACTTAACAGTCTCCTTTTATTTATTATTGTTTCATGTAGATAAAGAGATGATAGATAAGCACACACAAACATGTAAATTAAAGGGCTTATTCTTTTTGTGTCTGTGTGTACATGATTTCAGAGCTGACCACTTTGTATTTGGTAGTCACTGAGCAGGTCTCTCCCTGAGAGGGGTTAATTTTCCCTTTCTGGGCAGGCATTATTTATGTATTGTTTTTTTTGCATGACAGTGGGAGTCTGTGAAAATGTCCCCTTCTGTCTTAGCATAACTATTGATACTGTCATTGCTCAGGCATACAGGAAGCCATTTCTAGGACACTCAATTTTAGAAGACTTTCTGCTTCTCTGGCTCTCACAATCTTTCTCCTCTCTTTTCTGTGGTATTTCCTGAGTCTCAGATGCAAGAGTTCTGGGCTGAGCTCCACAGAACCTGTGACCAACTGTGGGTTTTTTGTTGTTGTTGTTGTTGTTGTTGTTAATAGAGTTCTTTTCACCTTTGGACAGTTGGACTTCTTAATATCTTCCCATCAACTTTATTTTCCTGCACATTTCCTAGCTTTCTGCCAAAGCCACAATAGGGATAAAGATCCTTTGGGTCAGAGTTTCATAGATGTGATTTTAGTGACAAAATAAATATTATTAAAGTTGTCACAGGCATGTTTTGCTTATTACTCAAGAAACAGATACTTTCTTGATAAAATCCAGAAAACAGCATGGTTTCTAGATTTGTGACCTAGCTTCTGCCTGTCCATTGACTGATAATTGAATCAGTGAACATTTATTGAGCTCTAATGTTTCCTAGTGGTTTTCTAATGGTATAAACACTGATAATAGCACTTGAATCTAAAAACCTGTCACTTTAGTTTTCTGACGTTTCAAAGATATCAGGAAAAAATTTGGGGAAGAAAATGCAAATCTTTATAATTTATTTAAACTAAAGGGATAAAGATGTCAAACTGCATTCCTCACATGCCTATGACGAACCTGCAATTTACCAAAAATTTAGGATATAGACCTTGATCTCATCTGTCTTCAGTTTATAACTCTTAATTTAGAATCTGCTTCTGTTTGAAAGCATTTTCTCCTCATGTAGCGATACAGATGAGTATAGGATGAACCCCATCATCTCTGCCTTCACATTGGGTCTCTTCCTTTAGCTCAGACTCCTGCTAGATTCCACACATGCATGTTAATCACTCAAGAAGTATCAGTCTACCTAACCTATTCCATATCCCTTAAAGACTAAAGAACAGTAAATAGTGTTGCCAGAGTTTCTACAGTCAAAGTCTGGACCTGTCCAGCTATAATAAGCTAGTGCTTGGCACCTATCTTCAATAAGACAATTAAAATAACAAGTAATAGTGAAAATCTGAGAAAGGAAATGTATTCCTCATGTCAGTATTGCGAAGAGTAATGAATAAAATAGTCCAGTGATCCATCACCCCCTCCCCAACCTACACATATCCATCTTGGAGTCCTGAGATGTTTAGGTTTAAATGGATTATATGTAGTATGTATAACCAAGCAGTCTTGTCAAAGCATGGTTCTTTTCATCATTTGACAGAGAAGCCCATGGTTGTCTACAGTGTGCTGTGCAAAGTGGTATGAGAAGACATCAGTACTGCATTGAAGGCCAGCTTCAACATTACAGAGTAAACCAAGGAGGGCTGAGTGTGCAGTTGGTAGTCACTCGCAGACTTCTTCTTCTTCTTCTTCTTCTTCTTCTTCTTCTTCTTCTTCTTCTTCTTCTTCTTCTTCTTCTTCTTCTTCTTCTTCTTTTAAATTAGATATTTTCATTATTTACATTTCAAATGCTATCCCGAAAGTTCCCTATATCTTCCCTCCGCCCTGCTCCCCTACCCACCCACTCCCACTTCTTGGCCCTGGCATTTCCCTGTACTGGGGCATATAAAGTTTGCAAGACCTAGGGGCCTCTCTTCCTAATGATGGCCAACTAGGCCATCTTCTACTACATATGCAGCTAGAGACACAAGCTCTGGGGTTAGTGGTTAGTTCCTATTGTTGTTCCACCTATAGGGTTACAGACCCCTTCAGCTCCTTGGGTACTTTCTCTAGCTCCTCCATTGGGGGCCCAGTGTTCCATCCAATAGATGACTGTGAGCATCCACTTCTGTCCATCCCATAATCAGCCACAAAACCCAGACACTATTGCATATGCCAACAAGATTTTGCTGAAAGGACACTGATATAGCTGTCTCGTGTGAGGCTATGCCAGTACATGTCAAATACAGAAGTGGATGCTCACAGTCATCTATTGGATGGAACGCAGACTTCTTCTTAGGGAACAAAACTTAACTCTCTAGGGACAGCAAGAAAGGGTAAACACACACACACACACACACACACACACACACACACACTGGGTGAAGCAAGTTCTAACAAACTCCCAACAACTTTATAAACATACATAAATACATACAAATGGACAGACATATACATATTCACACATCAAGTAGATGGAGCAGAGCTTCAACAAGCAGGCTCCAATAATTTTATTTTTTACCTTATGCCTTTTATACCTCCCTAAGACAAAGTTTTCTGTGTAAAAAAATTTATCTCATAGCTAGAAGTTATATATTCTCTAAAAAACTATCACCAAAAATATTCTTCATAAATAGATTAAATCATTACACAAAAGGAAATTACAAAAAGGTTGTTCACTATATATTCTCCTTTTGAACCTTATATCTAACTAAACATTTTCCATCTATCTTTCTCTATACAAGTGTATCACAGCACCAAAGCAATGATTCCTTTGTCATAGATTAACAAAATTTAAGCAAGCCAGTCTATAGCAGTAAGTTTTTTTCAATGCTTAGCTGATGACGATTTGTATTTATGAAGAAACAGACCACTATCTATCTTACATTTCATTTTTGAAGTCTTGATCAGCCAAAATGGCTGATCATCAGTTTCCTGTTCTTGCACATACAATAGAATTACATGTTCTTTGTTTGCGACCTTCCTTTTCAGGGTGCACACTGAAACCTGTGGTCATATCCTTAGATACAAGATCCAGGAACTCAGCCCTAACCTTGAACAAATGTTTTCTTTGATCACTAACTTGTTCCTAGCAGATTTTATTCCTACTCCTACAATTATATGCTTACAGTACATGAAAGCTCACTGTACTCCTTTGCTATCCTATACAACCCTTGTTACTCTATGAGGAAGGGGCATGTTATATTCTTGATTCTAACTTTAAACTTCCTATCTACTATGCTAACTTTCCTAATTTAATTAAATCAAACTAACTTCCTAAAACTACTTACATCAAAACAGGAATTCCATAAAAATCATTAATTTATCTAAACAACATTATCTCAAGAACATTTATCTTCATGTTGATCTACAGGAAACTTTTCCAAAAGAATGGGCTTATCACCCAAGAAGTAACCACACCAGGCTATAGGAAATGAGGATCTCTCCAAGTCCAGTAAATGAGGAATATGGCAATGACAAACATGAGAAGGCACATAAGTAGCCAGAACCAATCCTGGGACAAAGTCTCTAGGGTCATGCTTCTCCAGGGTACACCCTTTGCAGCCAAGCAAAATGGTAGGACATGTGCAGGAAGCACATTTGCCCACTGCAGCTCTTCCTGCATGGCAGACGCCAATACTGTGTGAAGTCTCTCCTAGAGACAAGTTCTAGCACCTGGCTGAACTTTGCCTTCTTGAAAGAAGACTAATGTGGGAGGGCTCAATCCATTGTTGTTGGTGCCACCCCTAGCCTGGTGGTTATAGGTGCTATAAATAAGCTGGATGAACAAGCCATGGCTATCAAACCAGTAAGCATTCCTCCAAGAAACAGTTTCTGGCTCCAGGTTCCTGCCTTGAGTTTCTGCCTTGTCTTCTCTGGATGTTTGTTTGTTTGTTTGTTTTTTGAGACAGGGCTTCTCTGTATTGGCCCTGGCTGTCCTGGAACTCACTTTGCAGACCAGGCTGGCTGCGAACTCAGAAATCTGCCTGCCTCTGCCTCCCAAGTGCTAAGATTAAAGGAGTGCACCACCATCACCTGGCTAAATTAAATGACCCCCCCCCAAGACAAATGTTGGTACCAGGTTCATTGGGTACTAATTGGGTACCAAGCCCTTAAAGTCAGCCTTCTTTCTCCTGCAGGACTCTGCTTTATTAAAGTTTCATAATCTCCCCCAAACTGTGCTACCAATGAGGAGGAAGTACTCAAATTTGTGAGCACTGGGGACATTTCTCATTTGACCATCAAACTGTGAATTGTCCTTTTCAGGACAGCAAGTAAGGATAGATGATATCTATAATAACATCTGTGATACATTTTTAGAATGGGGATTGCTTTCAGGACAGATGATGAAGTAGGGAGACATTAATACTCTTTCTTACATTTTGTTTGGTGATTACCTTTTAAGGTTATTTTATTTAAAAAATGGTCAATTGTCATACAATATATTTTTAATATATTTTTTCCTCAACAGTTCCTCCCAGGTTTTTCTCACTTCCCTACCCAGGCAACTTTACGTTTTTTTTTTTTTCCTGTCTGTCTCTGTTTTAGAAGAAAGAATAGAATAAAAATAGACAGGCATGCAAAAAATCCACAAAACCAGACAGTAAAATAAATATGCATAAGACTAGTAAAACCAACAAATATGTCTAAACAAAGCCAGAAGAGACAAAAGTTTACAAAACCATCACCAAGTTAGCTTTGTATTGACAAACTACTCCTAGATACAAGGCCTTCACTGCAGTTTGGTTAATATACCCAGTGAGAATCCATTCGAAGATGCTGAGTTTTCCTTTGACACCAGATTATCAATTTCAGATAACTTACTGATAAGTCTCAGATCCCATGCCTTCTTCCCTATCTCAGTACTGTGATTTCATCTGATTGTACCTGTGCAGGCCTTGTGCATGCTCCCAGAGTGTCTGTGAGTTCATATGAGCATCAATCCTGTTATATCTGAGAGGCACTGTTTCCTCGAAGTTATCCATTACATCTGGTTTTTACAGCATTTCTGTATCCTGTTCTGTATAATTCACTGAGCTCCGAGGGGAAGTATTTGATAAAGACTTCCTACTTAGGATTGAGTGTTTCAAAATCTCTCACTCTCTGTATATTGTGCAGAAGAACAATGTACTGCAAGAAGAAACCTCTCTGATAAGGGGTGAACGAGGCACTGATATTTTGGTGTATTTATATATGAATAAACAGAGAAGTCAGGCTGGAGCCTACCTAGAAACTTCATCCCTACTAACTGGTGTTCATTGTATTAATAGGTGCTGCACCTTACTGGAGGAGAAAGTTAACCATGAACATCTTCCAGCTACAGATCCTGAAACTTATAACAGTGACCAGTCTGCAATATATACAGGTGCATTAATATCATAGGTGTAACTAACCACTTTTTCATTAGATTTACAGTTCACTAAATGAGATGGAATCCTCATGGGTGGTGTCTGACCTTGCCAAAGTGTCCTGCAACTTGACACTAGATAGTACATTAACCTAGGGGAAAACATATTATTATTACGCTAAAGGAACATAACAATAAAATGACTCTTAATGACAGTCTGCTATACCCATTGATATTAATAATCTTAAGACTCAAATAGTAATTGAATTTGGTCTCAGAGAACTGAAGGTCAACATTTGAATTACCAAATGAATTATAGTGTTCCTTAGAATTCTGTTTTGACTTTTATTGGATTCTTTATTCAAGATGATTATGTCTGAAGAAATTAAATACAAAATACAATTAAATAAAATGAAATTCTAGCAGAATTCATTCCTATGGCAAACCATATCCATTTCCTTTATAGCCTCATAGAAAGATGAGATAAAAGAAATCAGTAAAGAGCAACAGGGAGAGGATTGGGAAATGGCTTGGGTCCAATCAAATGGAGACAGTTATCTATGTTCAGGGGACACTTGGAGTTAGGGTCATACCTAAACAAACTCTTACTTGAATACTTTCCAACCTGAACCCCATAAAACTTTTGGTGAGATGATCCAATTATAAAATTATCAGCCCATTAATGGACAATTTGATATTTATAAAGCCTTAGTTTTGACGGTGTTCCTATATCAGAAAGAAATTAATAGGGAGGAGTGAAAGCAACAAAGCAGAAGCCACCCCCATCAAGGCACTTTGCATCAGTGTTTATGAAATTTTCCATACCCCAACACACACACTATTCCAATAGGGATCGCTGTTTAATCATATTTTCTTAATAATTTCACTCCTATAAACATTTAATGTCACTGCTATATTTCATGTCTCCTACATACTGGACATACCCATGCTTTATACACTAAGGAAGACTTCCTGTCCTCCTCTATCTCCCCACAAAGATTTTGTGCCTCTTGGAGAGCCCTGTTGATAATTCATAATCTATCTAGATGAGAAGTGAACCCAGGAATCCTGGAGTTATGACAGAGATTACTGGCTCAGCACAGCCTTACTCTAAACTGCATTTTTGCCATTTTCAGATTTTGTGATGCTTAGGTATTCTCTGAAACCTTTATTTTCTTCAGAGATAGATACAAACTAAAGACAAAAGAAAGCACAGCCAAATAAAGTAGAGTGGTTCCTAACACTGGTTGACTTCACACCCGCCTGTCTACTCCAATTTACTTGACTTTTGTTGATATGAATCCCTGTTGGTCCTGGGAATTCTACCTCTCTTCATCTCCACTAGTCTCCTTTGTCCTGACAATCCTTTCCCAATTTGCTTCTCTGGCACCCATTGCTTGAGGTAATGCTGAGTACTCTTGTCTCTTTGCAACTTAGCTGGCTATAGCCTACCATCTTGTGGCCAGGCCTGTTGTGTAAAGAGAATCATGTACCTCACAGTCTTACAAACTATCTGGGTACCAGGAGAAATGGTCTACCTGGTTGGTTATGGCACAAATACATAAGCAGTACTGTCATCAGCAACTTTTAACATCTTTATTAGAGAGCTTGTTTTCTTTATCCACCTTTTACTTCCCATACTGATTTGTTGATTCTTTTGTTCATTTATTCATTAAGTTCTTCTGAACAAGAGAAGCAAAACCTAAAGTTCAATAGTCTTAAGGATTAGAAATAGAAGTAGAAGTTTTATATCCTTCCACTCTTTCCACATTCAGGATGGTTTAGCTTATTATTATAACCTGAGATCTAATGTTCATTTTTCCAGGTACAACAAACAGATACTTAGTTTAATGACCAGTGCAGATGAGCTTTGTTTCTTCTGGCTGAGTTTTTTTTTTTTTTTCAGTAAGGCTCTGATTATTGAAGTATATGGAGGAAAAAAAAAAGAGTGCCCACACACCAGCAACACCTACCAGGTGTCTTGAGTAAGGTAAGAAATTTTGCTCAGAACCTCATCAATATGAAAAAGACTTTGGTTTGATTATGTATCATAAATGAATCAAATTATCCTATTCAGATATTTATTGAATATATACCTCAGACATGAGATACTAATAGACCTAAGAAAACTTACTTTTGTTCAGTGCATACTAAGAAGACATACACTTAGTGGCTAAGTTAAGAAAATATATCTTGAAGTGATTTACAGATGAGTGATGGTTCAGTTCCAACCAAGAGCAAGTCAGGAGAAAAAGCTGCTGAGTTTATGCTGAGTTTATAAACACTAATGAAGGTTTATGAACATTGGCAAAAATTATACAATCTTATTTGAATGGTCATCCAAGAAATAAAAAAAAACGGGCAGGCAGCGGCAACGGTGATACCATATTGAACAGGGTACAGAACTAAGTATTTGTTTCTTGGGCTGTCCCAAGTTTAACTCTGTTAAACTTGTTGTTTATAAGAGAAAGAATCTAGGCTTGGACCCAGGCTGTGTCCCTCTGGGCTTCACAATCCCGTCTGTAAAATGGTGACATAGCAGAATCTTTCACATAGGTTGAAACTGAGTCAAAGTTCTAAAACAGTGTGAGGACCACAGTAAATATTTTCAAATGGGAGCAGTTACTTTAGTGAGGATTAAGTTTTGCTTGCCCTCAAATGTCCACATTACCCAGAAATAGGACTGTTAACTCACTTAATTTTGAGTTCTGCATGTGCATGGGCAGTAAGATTTTTACTTTACAGAATACTTTGCACACACAAAAGGCTTTGTTCCTTTCCACATATGTTTTGGGTTTTTTTTGATCACGACATGCTTTCATTTTTGCACCCCATCCCCTCCCAGAATTCTTCCCTCTACACGCAACCCCTTTGCCCCTGAGAGGGTGCTCCACATCCCTGGGCATCCCTCTTCTCTGGGCCATAATGTCTCTACAGGATTAGGCTCATCCTGTCCCACTGAGGCCAGACAGGACTGTCCTCTGCTATATATGTGCCAGGGCCTCGGATTAGCCCATGTATACTCTTTGTTTGCTGATTTCATCTCTGGGAGCTCCCATGGGTCCATGTTAGCTGACACTGTTGATCTTCCTATGGGGTTGCCATCCCCTTCAGCTCTGTCAATCCTTCTTCTAACTCTTCCATAGGAGTTTCCGACATCAGTCCAGTGTTTGGCTCTAAGTATCTGCATCTGTTTCAGGCAGCCACTGGTAGAGCCTCTCTGAGGACAGCCACATTGGGCTCCTGTCTGCAAGCACAACATAGCATCAGTAATAGTGTCAGGGTTTGGTGCCCATCCATAGGATGGATCCCAAGTTGGGCCTGCCACTAATAGGCCATTCCTTCATTTTTGCCCTGCTCCATTTTTGGCTCTGTATTTCTTTTAGACTATGAAGCTATTAAAAATGAGGACATCATGAATTTTGCAGGCAAATGGATGGAGTTAGAAAATATCATTCCGAGTGAGGTAACCCAGACTCACAAGGACAGGAATGGTATGTACTCACCGATAAGTGAATGTTAGTCAATTAGTACAAGGAGTATAAAAATGATGTTCCTTGGGCCTCAGGTTTTCCTTCTCTCTCACTGTGGGCAGCAGTGATACTCCCCACAGACTGTAAGAAGTTTAACAAAAAGGAAGGCCCAGGTGAGGATGCTTTAATTCCACTTAGAAGGGACAACAAAATAACCATGGAGGCAGAGGAAGGGAGGGACTGGGTAAGAGAGGCAACAGGGTCAGGCAGGGGCAGGTATGGGAGGAGACAGAGAAGCCCAGAGGTCCAGAAGAATGAATAGAAATATGCAGCAGCTGGGGGTGGGGGGTTAGAGGTGGGGGGCGAACCTTTAGAAAGTCCCAGAAATCTGGAATGTGAGAGACCCCTAGGATTCAGTGGGGGTGACCTTAGCTAAAAATGCCCAACAGTGCATCTCCAGTAGTTAGACAGGACCCCGAGTGAAGGGATGAGAATACCAACCCACCTTCAAAATTTTTGATCCACATACACATACACTTTTTTCTCTAAGAAAGTATTCCAAATAAGGATTTCAATTAACATGGTTGTCATACACTAAGTTTATATATGCTCTCAAATTGAAACAGCAGCCCATCATCATTTGACTTAAAATGTGACAAGGTTTCTATACTGTAAATGTCATGATAAAACTTGTTCTCACAATTTTGTTCATTTCTTATTTCAGTTACAATTAACAATTTATCTTTCCCAGATGAGCATTCATTTTTATTAATAGTTACAAAAAGAAGAATCCATCATGAAATACCTGATCCTAGTGTTTACTAAAATCTTCCGTGTTTACAAAAATCCTTTGCCCTTTGTGTGCAGGTAAAACCGAGCATAGAATTTCCATATTAGAAGTGACTCAAGACTGTATTTCCCATTAAAGCACCAGGCAAGGTCTTCACTTGCATCGCTAGGTGGCAGTAGAACATAAAAATGATGCTCCTTGGACCTCTGGGTTTTCCTTCTCTCTCTCTGTTGGCAACAGAGGCTAGATTGGCATGGGGAAAATAATCATTAAAAAGAAATTCAATAAAAAGGAGTAGGTTATTATATTGGTACACTGGAACTGCTTTAGTTAGAAGTATATCAATTTCTCATCAGAAATGTTGATTGGGCAGAGTTTGCTGTTAGACCAAAAAAATTCGTTCGAGGTTAAAAGTGATTTTGGCACCCAGCCTTATAGCATGTTTTTTTTCCCTATTAAGTTTAATTTTAGATTTCCTGTATCTTTGAGGAAGGATGTAAAGACAGATGGATATTTTTAATTTTTTTATTTATATTTATTTATTTATTTATTTATTTTTGTTTCAGGAGATTCAAAATTGTTCTTGCCAAACTGAAGTGTTCACAGTGACCCAAAGACAGGCTATAATCCCATTGGCCATACCAGAGAGTGTGGCCTTATTAGGCCTTCAAATTTAAATTCTGATAAATGACTTGAGGAAGCAGAAGAAAAACAACGAAAAACTACTGCTTAGTAAAAAAAAATAAATAAGTAAAATCCAGTTATTTTCAACACCAACCTCCATCTCAACTTTATCTGAGGCCAGTGTCCTCCCTACATCTTTTTCTTTTTAAAATTAAAAGTAGATTCTTTTCTCCTACAATATATCCTGATTATAGTTTCCTATACTCCTCTTTGTGAAATTTGTCCCACCTCCATTTCCCTCTGCAACCACACACTCTCTCTGCTTCTCATTAGAAAAGAACTGGTTTCTAAGAGCTTATAACCAAACATGACTAATTAAATAGGATGAGATGAAGCAAAAAAATGTTTATATCGAAGTTATACATGGCAACCAAACAGGAAGAAGAGTCTCAGGAACAGGCAATGCACTCAGAGATCCATTCTTCTCCTTGTCAGTAATGTTCAATTACTAGGAGTCTTCATTAGGATTACCTTCATAGATTCTAGGAAGTTTCCCCTGCAATATATTTCCACCCCTACCCCAAAAGATGGAAAGAAATAATCAAACTGAAAGCTGAAATCAATAAAGTAAAAAACAAAAAGATATCCATAATCAATGAAGAATAGTTGTTTCATTAAGAAAATCAACCACAAAGACAAACTCTTATCTAACTCAATGAAAAGGCAAAGAGAGAATTATTCAAATTAACAAAATCAGAAAGAAAATAGGGAACATAACAACTGACACCAAAGAAATCCAGAGACAAATAAGAACATATTTGAAAATACTATATTCTACCAAATTGGAAAATCTAAATGAAATGGATAATTTTCTCTCAATAGATAACTCTTACCAATGTTAAATCAAGATCAGACAAAACAATTTAAATAGACTTTTAACCCTCAGTGAAATAAAAGTAATCATTAACAGTCTCACAACCAAAAAAACCCAACCCAACCAACCCAACCAACTCAACCAACCCAACCCAACCAACCCAACCCAACTCAACCAACCCAATCCAACCCAACCCAACCCAAACCAGTCCAACCCAACCCAACCCAACCCAACCCAACCCAACCCAACCCAAACCAGTCCAACCCAACCCAAACCAGTCCAACCCAACCCAACCCAAACCAAACCAAACCAAACCAAACCAACCCAAACCAAACCAAACCAAACCAAACCAAACCAAAGAGGCACCAGGGCTAGATGGTTTTTGTGCAAAACTCTACCTGACTTTCAAAGAAGTTTATGCTAATACTCCTCAGATTATTCCATGAAGTAGAAACAGAATAAACATTGCCCAATGTATTTTATGAGGCCAAAGTTGTACTGATTCCCTACGTCTTCCACCAGCATATTTGTTTCCATTGTCAGTGAGAAGTCATTCTCTGAGGACATGAATATCCAGGTATCAAGGCAGACAGTCTGAGTCTGGTGTAAAACAACCGATTCACCTCACCAGGATGTATTTTTCATGTACTATCTGTGACTGGGTCCTCAATGACAGTACTTTATAATATTATTGAAGACCTACTTGGTAAAACTGTGCCTATAGTGTGTTCTCTGGCCTTCTGTCATGTGTTCTGTCTGAAACAGAGACACTGAGCTATTAATTTTGCTTCTTACTCCACCTCCTACAACTACCCCCACCCAACAACTGTGACTATCACTGCATTGCTCAGAGCTAATTACTTACATAGTCCCACTTCTCTGTAAAGAAGTAGGAGAACTGCAGTCAGACATCACAACCTTTCCTTAAGTCACCTTAGATCTGCATTATAAGATTCTGTCATTGGAGGTGGTTATGGTCCTCTCTTCTTTTTGAATGTCCTCACTGGCAACATTAAATATATGTTAACTTCTCAGAAACTGAATTTATCAGGTACTTCCATAAATTCCAAGCTTTCATCAAAACAGAGCCTTGCATATTTTTTCTATGTATCATTTCTCTTTTATTATGGGTAAAACCTATTGCTCCTCATCTCTGCTTTGGGTGAGTTGTGGGTGGATTTGTGTGAATCACAGACAGCTTTATTGCTTCTTCACCTCCTCTGGTACAGAATGACCTTCCTGATAACAAGTTTATTTTTATCCATCTTTGTATTTTTCAATGATATCTAAAACAGTATGTGAGGCAGGATAAAATATAGAAAACTAAGGGAACATGGGATTTTGGCTTGATTTTCATTCAGACAGTCATAGAGCCAGGAAATGTCAAAGTCGACTGATAGGAAGAGTTGCCTACAGGGACTATATGCCACTTCCTAAAGCCATTTGTGCCCACTTGAGGCCAGAATGACATGAAATATTGAGTTCTAACACTCTACTCAGATTCCTAAAGCCATCTGTACTGACCTAGCCCAAGAATGACTTGCAACCATCCATTTTGATACTTTTCTACCTTTATATCAATTTTGATAATCTCTTCAGAACACTTTACCCTTATAAAATACACTATTTGAGCATTGTTGAAAAGGACAAGGGGCTCTTAGCTACTATTAGAGATGTAACTAGAGACCTAAGAACATTCTATATATACCTATTGTAAGGGTAACTAAGGGCAACTTTCCCTCGAGAAGCACAAAGTCACACTTGGATGTGTCTTATTCTCTCCTTGAGCATCTCTTTGTATTGAGCCCTGTGCTTAAGATATGTGTTAAAAATATCTTTTAATAAACTTCAATGCTGCTTCATCTCAACTGATAATGACATTCTTTTCTGTGGTAACAAGGTCCTGGTTTTGCCTGAGAGTAGCTCTCTAAAAAGAGAGAGAACTATCTAGGCTGGTGGTAATGACACCATTGAGCTGAGTCTCTGAACCTGCTGAAACTGGCAGCACATATAAGGTAAAATAATAAATGGATAAAAATATTAATCTATGTAAACAATGATAGAAATATTGAAGCTAGAGCTGGGTTCTATCCTCATTCCAAACTAATAATGATATAAAAATAAAAATATTTTTTAGCATATATAAGATAATCAGACATCTTGTGACTTTCAATTCTTGTAGTAAATCTATGAAGCATGTAAATGAAGGCTGTGTTGAACAGGAATCATATCACTTAGTTTTTGTTTGTTTTGTTTTTGACATCCCACTCACTGACCTCCTCCAGGTTACCAACTCCTACAATCCTTCTCCTCTGAGCTGGAGTGGATCTCCTTAGATACCACCACACACACACACACACACACACACACACACACACACACACACACACACACTTCAAGTCTCTGGAGGCTAGGCTCTTCCTCTCCCACTGAGGCCAGATAAGGCAGCCCAGATAGAAGAACATATCCCCCATGCAAGCTTTTGGGATAGTTCCTGCTGTAGTTGTTTGGAACCCCCATGAAGACCAACCTGCACATATGCAACACATGTGCCTGGAGGCCTAGGTCCAGGTCCTATATGTTCTTTGGTTGGTGGTTCAGACTGTGAGAGTCACAAGGGTTCAGGTTAATTAACTCTGTTGGTCTTCATGTGGATTTCCCATCCCCTTCGGGATCTGCAATCCTTCCTCCTAATTTTCCATAAGAGTCTCCAAGCTTCATCCACTATTTGATTGTGGGTGTCTGTATCTTTCCAAGTCGGCTGCTGGGTGGAGCCTCTCAGAGGACATGTTCCTATCTGCAAGCATAACAAAGTATTATTAATAGTGTTAGTGATTAGTGCTTGCCCATGGCATAAATCACAAGTTGGGCCAGTTATTGGTTGGCAATTCCCTCAGTCTCTGATCCATCCCCTGTGCCTGCATTTCTTGTGGACAGGATAAATTTTGGGTTGAACATTTTATGGATGGTTTGGTGTCTCTATCACTTTACTGGGGTTCCTGCCTGGGTACAGAAGATGGCCTCTTCAGGTTCTATATCCCCAATGTAGAGGGTAACAGCTAAGGTCACTCCCATTGATTCTTGTTCATGTACCTTATCACAGGTCTCTGTCTCATCCTAGAGACACCCCCACTCTTCCTCATCATTTGTAGATTTCCATTCATTTTCATAGCAATGTAACTGTCTCTCCTGTCCTGCCCCACATCTGATCCTAAATCCCCACTATTTCCCTCCTGTTGAAGGATTTACTCTGTCCAATCACATTAGGGCAGTGGGAGGCTTGTGACTGAACAGGAGAAGGGAGATGGAGTGAGGAGTTGGGAGAGAGAGAGAGAGAGAGAGAGAGAGAGAGAGAGAGAGAGAGAGAGAGAGAGAGAGAGAGCACGCCAGAATGAAGGCTGATGTGGTGTTATCAAAAGGTTAGAATAATTGTGTTAAAGCTTTATCATTATCATTTGGCTTTGAAATTACTGTATTGGCATCTTGTAAATTGTGTTATTATTGATACATAAATCTGATTGGCTAACTAAGCATTGAGAGTTTTGATTCTACCCGGTAATTAGGTGATAGCTAACCAGGGGTGTATGGGTTGTTGTGTGAAAGTGAGAGGAACTGGGGGCAGGTGGCATCTAAGAGATGTCCTGGTGGGAGCCATGTGTCTCCCAGGGCTGATGAGTTGATGGACGAAACAGCGAGTGAAATCAGCTGGCCCAGTGGCTAGAGAGTTGTAGGCAGTGTCAGGAGCGTGGTAAGCATGACATGGCCCTGCTGAGAGTCCATTTTTAATATTCCCTGCAACACCCTCCCCCCTTCATCTGCCTTTTGTGACTATTTTATTCCCCTGACTAAGTGAGATTCCTTGCTTGGGCCTTTCTTCTTGTTTAACTTTTTTGGGTCTGTGTAGTGTAGCATGGTGTCTTTTATGACTAATATCCACTTATAAATATGTACATACTCAGAATGTCATTTTGGGTCTGTGCTACCTCACTCAGGTTAATAGTCTCAAGTTCCATCCATTTGCCCACAAAATCCATGTTGTCTTTGTTTTTGATAGATAAATAGTATTCTATTGTGTAGACGTACCACTTTTTCTTCAGTTGAGGGAAATCTAGCTTTTTTTTTTCCAGGTTTGCCTATTATAAATAAAGCTACTATGAACATATTTGAGTGAATGTCTTTATGGGATGGTGGAGCATCTTTTGGGTATATGCGCAGTAGTGGTATATCTTGGTCTTTTTTATTATTATTATTGTTGGACATTTTATTTATTTGCATTTCAAATTTAATCCCCTTTCCTGTTTCCCCTCTGGAAACCCCTGTCCCATCTCCCTCCCCTTACTTCTATGAGGATGCTCCCCCACCCACCCATTCCTTCCTCTGTGCACTGGCTTTCCCCTACACTGGGGCATCCAGCTTTCACAGGACCAAAAGCCTTTCCTCCCATTGATGACCCACAAGGACATCTTCTGCTACATTTGTGGTTGGAGCCATGGGTCCCTCCATGTGTACTCTTTGATTGGTGGTTTAGTTCCTGGGAGTTCTAGGGGGTCTGGTTGGTTGATATTGTTGTTCTTCCTATGGGGTTTGCAAACCCCTTCAGCTCCTTCAGTCCTTTCTCTAACTCCTCCATTGAGGACCCAGTGCTCAGTTCAATGGTTGGCTGAGAGCATTCACCTCTCTATTTGTCAGGCTCTGTCAGAGCCTCTCAGGAAACAGCTATATCAGGCCCAGTCAGCAAGCACTTCTTGGCATCCACTGTAGTGTCTGGGTTTGATGTCTGTATATGGGATGGATCTCCAGGTAGGGCAGTCTCTGGAAGAAGGAAGAACAAAGTGTGCATGCTTCAGTCCTTCTTAGAAGGGGGAACAAAATACTCAAGGGAGGAAATACGGAGACAAAATGTCAGACAGAGACTGAAAGAAAGGCCATATAGCTTGGTCTTGAAGTAGAACTATTCCCAGTTTTCTGTGAAACTGCCAAATTGATTTCCAAAGTGGTTGTACAATTTTACACTCCCTGGAGCTGTAAAGAAGTATTCCTCTCACTCTACATCTTCACTGGCATGTGCTATTTCTTGAGTTTTTTATTTTAGTCATTCTGATGGGTTCTCTTAGTCCAAGTCTTACTTCTGTAAACAGACACCATGACCAAGGCAACTCTTTTTAAAGACAACTCTTATAAAGGTTTACAGGTTCAGAGGTCAGTCCATTATCATCATCATAGAAAGCAAGGTAGTTTCCAGTTAGACATGACACTAGAGGAGCTGAGAATTCTATGTCTTCATTCAAAGGAGCAGACTGTCTCCAACATGCTCAGGAGGAGAGTCTCAAAAGCCCACTCCCACAAGAACACATTTCTTCCATCAAGGGCACATCTACTACAACAAGGTCATACCTCCTAATAGTGCCACTCTCTGGGCCAACAATATTTAAACCATCTCAAGGGTATAAGATAGAAACTTAGAGTTATTTTGATTTGCACTCCATTCGAGATTCCTCTGTTGAGAATTCTGTTTAGTTCTGCACCTCATTTTTAAAATTAGGTTATTTGGGTTGTTGGTGTCTAACTTCTTGAGTTCTTTGTAAATTTTGCATAATTGCCTTCAGGGTTGGTTAAGATCCTTTCCCAATCTGTAAGCTGTCAATTTGTCCTATTGACAGCATCCTTTGCTTTACAGAAGCTTTGTAGTTTCATGAGGTCTCATTTATCAATTGTTGATTTTAGAGCCTGAGCCATTGGTGCTCTCTTCAGGAAACAGTATCCTACACCAATTCAGTGAACCAATATTTTACAGTGCCCTAAATTCTGATTTTCAGATTTTGACTAGAAAAACACAATTTAAAATTAAAACATGGAGCTGGAATTCTCTGACTTTAAGAACAACAGCTGCTCTTCTAGAAGATCCAGGGTTAATTCCAAATGCCCACATAGCAGCTCATGTCTGTCTTTAATCCTAGTTTTTAGAGATCTGATGCCCTTCTCTGGCCTCAGCTTGCACTGCACATAGAGGCACACAGAGGCACACAGATTTACATTTAGTCAAAATATCCCTATGCATAAAAGTAAAATATGAAAAAGAAAAACATTTGCTCTGTAAAGTACCATCAACTTGTAATAAAGATATCTATGGATGATAGGAGATTTGCATTCTATTCCTACAAATTGCACAAGTTTGAATAAGACTCATCATATTTATAAGCCCCAAGTCTAAGATCTATAAGTAGACCCTGATCCTTTTTTTTTTTTTCTTTATACTGTGCATTTCATCTTGTTGAAATACAGCTTACTTATTCGGTCCAAAGGGTACCAGATTGTTCTGTCCCGTGACTTTCCTGGTAATGTTTTGGGAATGGTCCATCATGTACATTTTTGCATTGTTAGAATATACATGATTACTGAGAGTTTCTATTATCTGATTTTATGTTTTAAAAGTCTTAAAGTATTTAATTTTAATTACCAAATTAAAATATAAATTAATTAATCCTGTTATCTAAATGTAGTACTATTTGATCATTTACACTAACGTTTTATTCTTTCACTATTCATCAATTCCCTCAAGAGTTTCTCTAGAAATTCTCTCTACCCTTTAATCCCAGTGAAGTTGGAAGTATCAATGCTTGAAAAACCTTACAACAATTAGTTCAAGTAACATTAAGGAATTCAAATCCAGAAATATACAACCAAAATGTATTTCTGGAAATTAGAGGCAAAGCAATTTTTTTCTTGGTGGATTTGTACTTAAATTGTTTAGAGTTGTATTGGCACAGGAAACCTAATACAATGAGAGCTTCCTAAAGTATATACATATATGAAGGCAATCTAAACAAAATCATTAAATAACAGGGGTAACAGAACCACAACTGGACATCTTTCATCACCAAATGAAACTTTGAATTCCAGGAATGGGTTACAGCTCATCAAGTTTTGTCTAAGGCTATTGGTTACACTCTACAAACTGATAGACTTTTTGTTAAAGATAATACCTGCCCATAGAGGCATTTCTGTCCATAGAGGCTCTGCAGGTGTGGCTGCTGTGTCACATGTGTGTCAGTAGGTAGTCGAGAGGAGAGGGACTATGTTGATGCTCAGGATTCTGACCTATGAATATCTGAATGACTAGTAGTGTAACACTCCATGGAGGGAAAAAAGGAACCTGAGAAGACCACCAGTCTGTACCATGGGCTGGAAAGGGAGCTAGCCTGAGATTACCAGTCTGCCTGAGACTGCAGCTCTGGGTGGAAGTTAGCCTGAGACTAAGAGCCCTCAAATAGGACCATTTGGATGGTCTGGGTGAGGAGTGAACTCAAGAGAGTCACGAGTCTAGCCTAGCCATGGGACCCAGACAGAGAATTAGCCTGAGATGAACACCAGTCTGCCACTGAAATCTGGGGTGGGGAGACTGCCACAAATGACACCAGCAGTGCCATAAAGCACCAGATAGATGCTAGGGTACACTGTGTGAAATTATGTCTCTGTCCTTCCTCACCTACCTAAGGCATTTTCCTTATTGGCTTTAATAAAATTATGATGGGCAGTAAATAGAAGTTAGGACTTCCTAGGAGAGAAAAATGAACTGTGGGAAAAAGAAAGAAAGCTTTTTCTCCAGACAATATGTTGTATGATTGGGCATTAAGATGGAAAACAGTTTAAATAAAGTTTAATACAGGGCAGAATGTTAAATTAAGGAGAAAAATGGGGGAAAATACATAAATAAAGAATAATCTGCAAAGAAAGGAAAAGGAGATAAAAATTAATACAAATGATTTTAAAGGTTATATAAGTGCTAAATAAAGTCATTCCTTTGATCTCAGTACTTGGGATACTAAGATAGAGACAGATTTGTTCCTTCTGAGCTCAAGAACAAGCTGATCTACAGAGTAAATCCAAGAAATGATAATAAATAAATAAATATCACTGTAGAGGAGGACATTTGGGTTCTATACAGCCATGTTTTGATTTATCAATATATAAATAGTTATATGGTCAGTTGTAATGGTGTTATTTAACATCCTCCTTGAAAGAAGTTAAAATGGAGCAGAACTGGATAGAAAAGAGAATGCTATATCGGATCAATCTATAGTTACATTGACTTCAAACTTCTGGACAAAAGGTTAATTATTTTGGAAGAGAGGCTTTGTGTTTGTGTCAACAGGAAAGAGAAAAAAACGGATTCAATCAAAAATAACAAGGGTCAGATTTGACTGGGGGAGACCCCCTCAAAGGAGACAATTGGAAGAAGCAAACAGACTGGTAATATATAATGCTAAACCCTCTATTAAAACAGTTAGGAGGGCTGCTGGATCCAGATGACAATGAATCATTGGAATGAATATTTGTAAGTAAAGAAGTATGGACAAAAGGGCCTATGGTGGGAATACTGTGACACACTACCCCTTCCAAAACTCTATTGTGGTTAAGGTTGCAAGGATGGAGGGTTAGTATGAGAGGAGGAGAAGGTAAGTGGGATTGGGATGTATGGTGTGAAATTTACAAAGAACCAATAGAAATACACACACACACACACACACACACACATACACAGAAACACACACATGCACACACACACACACACACACACACACACACACACACACACACAGACCCACTGAACATGAGAAGTTGAGATGGTGCCTACTTAGAGCCTTCATTCCTAATGACTTGTGTTCATAGTACTGTAAGAATCTATAATAGTGGCGCAAATCTTGCTGGGGAGTAACCAACCACTATCTTGTTGAATTTAAGGACCACTCCATGTGATGTCTCCACACTGCTTGGCTGACCAAGAACTGAGACTAGAAAAAATAGAATCCTAGGGACAAACCAAATACTATTGTTATGCTAAGAGAATGTAGCAATAAAATGATGCCTAGTGCCATACCGCTATACTCATGAGCCTTCCTTGGCCATTATCAGAGAAGCTTCCTTTTTTAATAGATGGAAACAAATACAGAGACCTACAGCTGGGCAATGTGAAGAGAGTAAAAGACCTTAGAACACCCACTCTGTAATTGGATGTCTATATTAAATCCATTCCCTAAAGACTCTGGGAACTCTAAGGAAAAGGAGGTGGAAAGATTGCAAGGGCAAGGGGGTATGGAGTATACTAAAGAACCAAGGACAAAAGAAACAGCAGAATGCACATATGAAATGACAGAGACTGTGGCAGCCTGTATAGGGTCTGCACAGGATTGGGAGGGATGTGGTCCTAGTATTCAACATGGAGTAAAAGGCATAAAACTGCCCATTCCTAATTCAGAAGAAATATACAAATGATACCATTTACAAAGGAAAAAAATAATTTTCTCCAATCATATTTCACTGGATATATTAACCACTCTTAAGGGTGGACCCCATACCCAGCCAGAAATGCCTAACACAAAATGATCTTAATAGCATTTTTGGAGGTTTTTTTTGTCTCATACAGCTTTGACAAGACTTTATTTTTATTTTCATTTACATTTTATCTTACAAACCCTTCGTATATATCTTATGTGACCTGTCTAATTTTATGTCAACTTAACAGAAGCTAACATCATCTGAAATGAGAGTCTCCATTGAGAAACTGCTTGTATAAGGTCAGGCTGCAGGCAAGACTGTGGGCCTTTTTAAAAATTAGTGATTGATGAGAGATCCCAGAACATCATGGGTGCTGCCAATCCTGGGTTTGTGGTCATCATGTGTTCTATAAAAACACAAGCATTGAAAAGAAAGCCAGTAAGCAGCACTACCTGATAGCCACTGCATCAGCTCCTGTCTCCAGGTGCCTTTCCTGTTCGAGTTCCTACCTTGACTTCCTTCGATGGTGAACAATGATGTGGAAGCATAAACCTAATCAATTCCTTTCTCCCAATCTTGCTTTTGACCATGGTCTTTCAGTATGGCTATAGAAATCATAATCATAACTACAATACTAAGGCTTGTGGTTGTATGTTTTTATTGGATATCTGTGTTGTGAACATGTGTTTATGTCTATATGTGTTTCCTGTGCTGTTTCTTTGACTGTTTTTCTTCTGTTTGTTTTGTCCTATTATAGTTTGTTTGTTTTTCTGTCTTATTTTATTATTACTCTTTCAATGCTTGTTTGTTCTTTAATGAAAGCAATACCCAGAGGGGGGTGGGGTAGGAATCTTCTGAGCTTTCATTGTAAAACTCTCAAACATATATTGCAAGGTAAATATGCATATATATATATATATATATATATATATATATATATATATATATGATTACTAATTTAACATTAGCAATTCTATGACAAGAGCATCGAAGAGGACCTGGAATCTATGTTCAATATGGGAGAAAAGACCGAAATGAAAATTCATAAGTCAGAATTTCAGCTGAGGGTCAGTTAGAAGCATAGAATTATCTCAGAGGTACTAAATGAAAGAACACTACAGAATCACTGTAGATCAAAGGTAACAGATTGAGAATACGAAGGGCTAAAAAAAATGAAATGAAATCTACAAAGATGTCTTGAACTTCTGGATGGTAAGTTAGGTTCTCATTTACATCTCAATTCTGGCGACCATAGCAAGTAAGGAAATAATCACCGAGTTGTAAAAACCCAGGAGGAAACAGGAGTCTGAATTGCCCAGGCAGGCCATCACAAGACAGAGACATAAAAGAAAATCTGAATTGCAGTATGGGTTGAAAACTTCTTTTACTGCCCCTCCTCTTAATTACTGCCATGTCTGTATCTGTTTCCATATTTGTTGTCCTGACAGAAGCAATAATCACAAATTGCCACTTGAGAATGAGAAGTAATTACGCATGTCACAGGTGAATTCCTCTTAGAACAAAAGACTTCACTTTGACCTGAAGTAAAAGCTATTTAAATTTTATTAAGGAAGCAGACCAACTACCCTATTAGCCACTTTTGTGATCAAAAGGAAATTGCCCTGTAAAAGGTTCAATTATACATGTCCATTAAATGGCTTCCCGATGGTTTTAAACTACCTTAAAGGTAGAGAGCACAACAACTCTACATTTGTAGGAATCACACCCAATCAATAAAACAGATTTTTGGAATGACAAGAGATCTCTGTTTTTCCCATTTATGAGCAAACCACTATTTTTCTTCAACCACCACATACCTGTGCTTTAGTGCATCCTAAAGTCAATGTTCTCATGCCTGCGTTTGTCATGCTTTGGTGACTCTAGAGCATTTATTCATGTCATAGCATGACCTTCTGATCTACTGTTCACACAGCCCTTATGCCTCAATGAATTTGCTTGATAGGATGCAAATTGCTGCTTAGTATACTTTATATTTTTAAATGAATATTTATTGCACACAAAGAAGCAGGCAATTAAAGAATGATGCAACCATTTTGAGGCAGGGAGCTAACCAAGTGTTTATAGTATAAGATGACTTGTATTTTATGCACCACCATTGGTCTGACTCTGTGGTGTGTTGTACTACATTAATTTGCTTCAATAGTCTATGCATATTTATATATTAATTATTGAACCAAAATACACTATCAACTATATTTCCAACATTTTACATTGGATTAGTTATTCTGTGATTGTTACTTGTTTCTACAAAGATAAGTCTGAGGATTTTCTGAAAAAGATACTTTTATTGTGAAAAATTATATAAAATTTATATCAAAATAAGTCTATATTGCATACAGAAATATAACAGGATATAAAACAGCTTATTAAAAAATAATAAAATATCTCTACATTAGGTGACCAAGACATGAAAGCAAAGAGATTTATAATAGGTATATTTAAGGTATGATTAATTTTACTAAGTTTCTGGTCCACACCATCACCTGTAGTCCCAGATCAGCTTTGACCCCACAGCTCTACCTGCTACCCAGAAGGCATGCTCTAACCTGGGACACAATTCTACCTGCTGCCTCCCATGATGCCTGCCCCAACTCAGGACAACCAAGCCAACCAAAGGCAGAGAAAACTAGTTGACAAAAAGTGGTTCTATGAGAGTGTTCCCCCAACAACCCACTTAACCCAGCATCACCACCCTCACATTCCACTACACTGGAGCATAGAGCCATTACAGGACCAAGGGCCTCTTCTCCCATTCATGCCCAACAAGGCCATCCTCTGGTACATATGCAGCTGGAGCTGTGGGTCCCTCCATGTGTACACTTTGGTTAGTGGTTTAGCTCTGGGGGGGTTGGTGGAGAGTCTGGTTGGTTGATATTTTTGTTCTTCCTATGGGGTTGCAAATCCCTTCAACTCTTTCTATCCTTTCTCCTATTCCTCCATTTTGGACCCTGTGCTTAGTCCAATGGTTGGTTGAGAGCATCTACCTCTTTATTTTTCAGGGCATGGCAGATCCTCTTAGGAGACAGCTATATATCAGGTTCCTTTCAGCTTGTATTTCTTGGTATCCATAATAGTGTCTGGGTTTGGTGACTGTATATGAGATGGATCACCAGGTGGAGCAGTTTCTGGATGGCCTTTCCTTCAGTCTCTGCTCCACACTTTGTCTCCATATTTTCTCCCATCATTATTCTGTGCTCCCTTCTTAGTAGGACTAAAGCATCTAACTTTGGTCTTCCTTCATCTTGAGCTTCATGTTGTCTGTGAATTGTATCAAGTGTATTCCAAGCTTTTTGTGTAATATCCACTTCTCAGTGAGTGCATAACATGTGTATTCTTTTGTGATTAGATTACCTCGCTCAGGATGATATTTTCCAGTTCTTTCCATTTGCCTAAGAATTTCATAAATTCATTGTTTTTAATAGTCAAGTAGTACTCCATTGTGTAAATGTACCACATTTTCTGTATCCTGTTCTCTGTTGAGGAACACCTTGGTTCTTTCCAGGTTCTAGCTATTATAAATAATGCTGCTATGAATATAGTGGAGCATGTATCCTTATTACATGTTGGAACATCTTCTGGGTATTTGGACAGGAGTCAGATAGCTGGGTCCTCAGGTAGTACCATGTCCAATTTTCTGAGGAACCACCAAACTGGTTTCCAGAGTGGTTGTACCAGCTTGCAATCCCACCAGCAATGGAGGAGTGTTCCTCTTTCTCCACATCTTCACAAGCATCTGCTGTCACCTGAGTTTTTTAGCTTAGCCATTCTGACTGGTGTGAGGTGGAATCTCAGGGTCATTGTGATTTGCGTTCCCCTGATGACTAAATATGTTGAACATTTCTTTTTTAGGTTCTTCTTGGCCATTCAAGTCTACTCAGTTGAGAATTCTCTGTTTAGTTCTGTTTCCCATTTTTCATAGGATTGTTTGGTTCTCTGGAGTCTAACTTCTTGAGTTCTTTGTATATATTGGATATTAGCCCTCTATCAGATGTAGGATTGGTAAAGATCTTTTCCCAATATGTTGGTTGCTGTTTTGTCCTATCGACAGTGTCCTTTGCCTTACAGAAGTATCACAATTTTGTAAGATCTCATTTTTCTACAGTTGATCTTAGAGCATAAGACATTGGTGTTCTGTTCAGGAAAATTTCCCTTGTGCCCATGAGTTTGAGGCTTTTCCCACTTTCTCTTCTAATGGCAATATGGATATTTTTACCATATTAATCCTGTCAATCCATGAGCATGGGAGATCTTTCCATCTTCTGAGGTGTTCTTTGATTTCTTTCTTCAGAGACTTGAAGTTCTTGTTGTACAGGTCTTTCGCTTGTTTGGTTATAGTTACACCAAGATACTTTATACTGTTAGTGACTATTATGAATGGAATCATTTCACTAATTTCTTTTTCAGCCCATTCATCCTTTGAGTAGAGGAAGGCTACTGATTTGTTTGAATATATATCCATCCACTTTGCTGAAGTTGTTTATTAGCTGTAGGAGTTCTATGGTGAAATTTTTGTGGTCACGTAAGTATACTATCCTATCATCTGCAAATAGTGATATTTTGACTTCTTTCTTTCTAATTTGTATCCCTTTGACCTCCTTTTATTGTCTAATTCCTCTAGAACTTCAAGTACTATATTGAATGGATAGGGAGAGAGTGGGCAGTCTTGTCTTTGATTTTAGTGGGATAGCGCCAAGTTTCTCTCCATTTAGTTTGATATTGGCTGCATTTTGCTATATAGTGCTTTTACTATGTTTAGGTATGGGCCTTGAATTCCTGATCTTTACAAGACTTTTTCCATGAAGGGATGCTGAATTTTGTCAAATGCTTTTTCAGCATCTAATGAAATGATTATATGTTTTTTTTTCTTTCCTTTTGTTTATGTAGTGGATTATGTTGATAGATTTCTCTTCATTGAACCATTCTTGCATCCCTGGGATGAAGCCTACCTGGTCTTGTTGAATGATCATTTTGTTGTGTTTTTAGATTTGATATGAGAGAATTTTGAGTATGTTTGCATCAATATTCATAAGGGAAATTGGTCTGAAGTTCTCTTTCTTCTTGGGTCTTTTTATGGTTTGATATCAGGGTATGAAGAGTTGTGGTAAAGGGTCAGCTCCAGGCACAGACAGAAACCAGAAGGATCCTGTCCCAGGCTTCTCCTCAGTTCCTGTGTCATGAGGGCTTTAGACAAGTCCCTCAGAGCAGAAGTGATGGTCTTTCCTGTGTTAGCACTCCAGGGAGACTAGCTCTCTCCTGGCAGTATTTGGGTATGGAGAGCTGTGGCACTAAAATAGACTTTTAACTAAAAGTTATCAAAAGACACTGTGAAGGACACTTAATACTCATTAAAAGACAAATCCACCAGGATGACATCGCAATTCTGCACATTTGTACTCTAAATGCTAGTGTACCTACATTCATAAATGAAACTATACTAAAGCTCAAATAACACAGTTAACCCACACAATAATAGTGAGGGATGAAAACACCCCACTCTTATCAATTGATAGGTCATCGAAACTAAACAGAGAAACAATGAAAGTAACAGATGTCATGAGTAGAAGCAGTCATTAAAAGAATCCAGGCAAGGCCCCCAATTGAGGGGTAATAACACCAACTACCCCACAAAATTTTTGATTTAAAATTCATCCTGCCTAAAAGAAATGCAGGGACAAAGATGGAGCAGGAACTGAGGGAATGGTCAACCAATAACTGGTCCAACTTGAAACCTATCCCATGGGCAAGTACCAATCCCTGACATTATCAATTATCCTCTATTATGCTTGTAGACAAGAACTTAGCATGATTGTCCTCTGAAAGGCTCTATCTAGCAGCTAACAGAAACAGATGCAGATACTCACATCCAAATACTGGGCAGGGGTCAGGGACTCTTATAGAAGAGTTAGTGGAAGGATTGAAGGATATGAAGCAATGGAAACCCCAAAGGAGAACCAACAGGTCAACTAACGTGGACCTCTGGGAGCTCTCAGAAACTGAGCCAGTAACCAAAGAGCACATTTAGGCTAGAATGAGGCCTGCAGGACATATGCAACAGATGTGCAGCTTAGTTTCTATGTGGGCTGCACAACAACTGGAATGGAGGCTCTCTCTAAAGTTGTAGCATGACCTATGGTATCTGTTCTCCAACAGGGCTGCCTTGTCTTGCCTCAATGAGAGAGGCTCTGCCTAATCTGGAAGAGACTTGATGCACCAGGGTGGAGGATACCCAGGAGAGCCCACTTTCTCATAGAAGAAAGGGATGAGGTATGTGGTAAGGGTCTCTGTGGGGAGAGGGGTCCAGGAAATGGGGTAGCACTTGAGATGCAAATAAATAAATAAATAAAACAAATTTATTAAAATATTAATAGAGAAAACAAGTTTAACTTGTTAACAAATATAACAAATTATTATCATAAAACATTTAAATATAATTTTGTTTTAAATTTTATATTTAAATAAGAAGTACAAATTGAATTTTGATAGGAGAGTTCAACTTGAAACATATAGAAATAATTCCACATTATCATGGATAAAATACCTGTCATTAAAAAGTGAACTACAGATTAAAATTAATACCTGTTGATGATTGTAAATGGGAGAAAATAATGGAGTCTTTACCATGGTAGAAATCTGTAAGCTGAGGTCTTATGGGACATACAGAAACAGCCATTTGAAGGTAGACAAGATAAAAGATTTACAGGGTTAGGGTTCAGAAGTCTCTGCAGCTCATGAAGTCAGGACTGGAACTCAAGAAATCCAGAAGAGGGATTTCTTCCAAGGGAAATCTTTAAACATAACTGCCACTGTATTAGAAGACTAAATTATACTTTAGCTTAATATTAACTTAGGAACTCTGAAAGAGCTATATCTGTGCTGCTTAAATCTATGACCCCATGGTAAGATTGTAGTTTGGGTGTGATCCCAGTTGAATATAACTGTACAGTGTGTGATCCTGGTGTGGGTGTAACAGAGTGTGATTGTGGTGTAGGTGTGATCTTAAAGTGTGATCCTGGTGTCAGTATAACTACAATGCCATCTTAGTGTGGGTTTTACTGTGCAGTGTGATCATAGTGCAGGAGTAGCTCTACAGTATGCTCCCCAATGTGTGTGCT
>NC_034595.1:26508563-26551405 GCF_900095145.1 Mus pahari | reverse complement strand
ATACTGCTGTTCATCACCAAGGAAGTCAGGACTGGAACTCAAGCAGGTCAAGAAGCAGGAGCTGATGCAGAGGCCATGGAGGGATGTTCTTTACTGGCCTGCTTCCCCTGGCTTGCTCAGCCTGCTTTCTTATAGAATCCAAGACTACCAGCCCAGAGATGGTCCCACCCACAAGGGGCCTCTCTACCTTGATCATTAATTGAGAAAATGCCCCACAGCTGTGACAACTCCAACTGTGTCAAGTTGACACACAACTAGCCAGTACAATACCCTTTCTTAAGTTAGGGTTTTTATTGCTGTAATTAAACACTATGAGCAAAGTAAATTTGGGAAGAAAGGGCTCACATCATACTACATCTCATACTCCATCATACAGGGAAGCAGGGGAAGAACTCAAGGCAAAAACCTGGATGCAAGAACTTACGCAGAGACCATGGAGGTGAGCTGCTTACTGAGTTGCTCTGTATGTCTTGCTTGACCTTCTTTCTTATAGCACCCAGGACCCCAGCCTAAGAGTAGCATTGCCCGAAGTGATCTCGGTCCTCTCCAATAAATCCTCAGTTGAGAAGGCAAATGGGTTGCAAGCCAATCTGATAGGGACATTTTCTCAATTTAGGTTCCTGCTTCCAAAATGATTCTTGTGTCAAATTCTAGCTTGTCTATTTAGCATAAAACTAAATAGTACACCCTAAATTCCATGTTGTAACATGGGAGGAGTTTCATATAGTTTCATATAACAAAGTAATACTATAAATAAAGGAAAATTTTAAATTTTAAAATTAAATTGCTGGGTATGACAGGGAGCTACTGATAGCAAGATGAATGAAGATTTTCTACAGGATTTAGATGGTGTATAATGACAATCTAAGATTTTAGGTAGGTAAGAGTTAGAGGTATTCTAAATTAATAGATCCTAAAAAATGTTTATCTGTTAGTCACAGAGTATTAGTTCTTACATGGAGATGGGCAATAAATTGCTCTTGAGAATAGTGAAGCTGTCTAGAGATAAGGTAATTTGCTCCTGGACCTGTCACATTCCAAATTCTTCACAGCACTAATGATTTAACCAATCAGTCTTTGCAGACTCAGTTACCTTCCCAGAATTCTTATTGATACTACAGTGTGATTCCTATGTAGGTGTGGCTATACAATATGGTCCTGATATGGGGAGGGTTGCACATTTTGATCCTAATGTGAGTGTACAATGAAATTTAAGTTTGGGTGTGACTGAAGTGTGATTCTAGTGTGAGTGTGGCTGGACAGTGTTATCTAATATGGGTGTGGTTGTACAATAAGAACAAATCTGAGAATGACTGTATAGTGTGATCCTAGTGCGAGTGGATTGTATAGTTTGGTTGTAATTTGAATGTGAGAATGTAATATGAATGTTTACAATGAGAACAAATATATGACTATACAGTGGGATCCTACTGTAAGTACAATGGGATCCAAGTGTTCATGTACTGGGCAGTATAGCCTAAGTGGATAGTGTGAGAAATTAACTATTCACGATTTTCTAATCCTCCCTGAGAAGCAAGAATTTTTTGTTATGTACCTACATTATTAATAAAGAAACAAGGATCTCAGGAGCCCATAATAAGCCTGAGGTCAGGCTATAAACATGTGAAGCCAGGCCAAGCTATAAACATTCAATCAGTACTGAGGAATATAGAAGAGATGAGTAACCTGCCTTTTTCTTGAAATTAAGTCCCAACACTCCAAATTATCCCCATTATTGATTCAGTATTTAGTGGTGCCAAATAATTTTCTTTGAGATGAAAAAGAGTGACAAACTTTTGAAAACAAAAGTTTTAGAAAACAAAGACTTGTATAGGATTACCTCTCATCACACAGCATCGACAAATGTATCTCTAAATAACACAGTGCTTAAAAGTTTATGTGTAGACCACTAACTAGCTCATATTCTATAAGAAAAAAATGTGTGAAGGCTTTTCTGTGTGATTCTTTTCTACAAAACACATCCAGATTTGTAAGACATAGAATTTTAATTATATCAAAAAAATCTAAGTTATTGTGGTCATTAATTGAGCAGGAAAAGTTGAGTAGGCACATCATCCAGGTATCCTAAAAGACATCTTGGGCCAATCTATTGGGGATCTCTGTTCTTCAAGAGCTTTTGTGAAAATTCCCTGGGAAGATCATTTGTCTATTTGTGATTTCCTTTGTTTTTTCTCTCTTATCCATCTCTTGAAATACTTTATTATGTCAATTGACTTTGATCATGTATTCCTCTGAGAACCATACATATTCTTACAGAAAGCAGACTTTTCCAATGGACGTTCAAGTGCTTACTTTCTCTTCCTGTTTAAAGACATGGCAGTCTGATGATGTGCATTCTGTACACTGGGATTTTAGTAGTTCCACATGATGGTGTGCACATTTGTAGCTGGGAAAAATCTGAGCCAACAAAGGTGCCTTTTCAGAACTCGGGTTGCATTTAGCATGTGAGGGATTTCTGTGAGCACTTTTGTAGTCTGGGTGTGTGGATAAAGATGAAGGCTGCAGTTATGGTAGACCAGGTATTTCAGTAAGTAACTTGTAAAAAGAGCAAAACAAACAAAAACAAAACAAAAAATGCTCTGTTCCCTCTAGATATGCTAGGAAAAACCATTTCTCTGATCTGAAAGAGATATGCAGAGGTAAATTCCATCTTCCCTAAAAAATAACCCACTCTCCTTCTCAACAGTCAGTGATAGTCCTTCCAGATAGTCCTTCACTATCAAATGTATTCACCTGCAAAGAAACTGCAAGAAGCTAGTCTGAATTTCTCATCATCAGTGGGAAGGTGACAAGGTAGGGTTTGAGTTGGTGTGTCCCAAAGAAAGGGTAAATGAAAATGCTCCAGAAAAGCAATGGATTTGAAGAGTGAAGGGGGAAAGTAAGAGTAGGTAGCATTGAGAAATATGGGTGGGTGTAACAGTTACATCCTACAAAGATCATGCTTTTTTTTTTTTCTTTCAAGGATTGTAATGGAGAAGTGGTTTAGGCAGAATTTACTTGACTGTATGGCAACAGCTTGTATTGACTAGAATGATGTTGAGCAGTTTGTGAAAGTGCCTCCATAAAAATAAATAAACACATTGGAAAAGTTTAGTGTCTCTCCATAAAAGCATAGTCTAATAAGCACAAGTGAAAAACCAGAGTGGCTCATTTGTCTTTTGGTTAGAATTACCTATCACATTCTCAGTAAATGTATGACCAAAACATAACTACAAATGGAGAAGTAAACAGTTGTTTTCTTTTAGTGAACATCACTTAATAGGATATGGTTGTTTGAGTAACGTGGTATACAGATCCTTTTAGCACCATTGCCTGTGCAGTTGAGATAAAAAGCAGTTTTAACAGGGACATAATGACAGAGAATGCTGTCATTTCCAAAGCCATGGGGACCTAAATGTAGAAGCCAGAGGAAAACCTAGACCCCATAGCACCAGGCTGTGTTATCATATTCTGTTAGAAGGCATCTTTTAATACTATTTAAATTAATTTTTCACTTAGAAAAGTTCCTTTTTTTACACCTTTCCCAGACACAGATGGGGAACACAAATCAGTTGTGTGGAGGTCTAGCCTCAATAAGAGTTGAGGGTCACCAAGTACTAGGGATACCTGGTAGGTGCATAGGACAACAAAAAATTGAGATACAATGCTGACAGGCTGGTGTATTGGCATGCGAGCCCCTGAACTCAGGGGTCAGGGTGCTCACACAGACTTGAATCAGCCTCAATCTTTTCTTGAAATCATACAACAAAATTGGGTTACAAAATTCATAGCAGATGGGTAAATGCTTCTCTATTATCCTGTGCTGACATTTTCTTGTGACACAGAATAGTACAGATTTAGAACAGATAAAAGGAAATTATGCTATCTCAGACATAAAAATTTTACAGCAAGCACATTTTTTTTTTATATCTCCTAACCACCAGTCTCCAGTAAGGCTGGAGGCATTAGTATTGTGGTTACAAAGTCAGTCTTTCAGACATGTGTGAGAGAGTATGGTTTCATAAAAGGGCAAACATGAGGTCATACGCTGACCCTGCTGTCCTTATAACTTTTGGACCCCATCTCTCTGTCTATAAAAACATCATCACCCAACCTGTTTGGAGAATTCCTAGAGGGCTACCACCATTGTTCCTAAACCCTAGGAACCCATTGCTAACTTTCTGAGAAATGTCTATATATTGTTCCATCCCCAATTTTCTAACAAAAATATCCTACTGTTATTATACAGAATTGAGACTAAGACTGGGGGAACAGCTGCAGAATTACTCAGCTCTGCCTGCAGCTCTAGATTACTTTCATTTCCACCTAGAGCGAGTGACTGTAACATACATTTCTCTCAAATTCATGAACAGCCTTCACTTTAAAATTATTGGTAACATCTAATTTCTGGATATCAAGTGGGCTCCTACTAGATCTTGCCAGGTCACTAAATACCGGTTTAATCAAGGAAGGAAGAAAGAAAATGAATAGTAAATAGGTAAAGAAAACAGTAAATACTAAGAACAACTGCAGAAATGGCATCAGGAGTTGCTTGCATCAAAGAAGCAGGCCTCAGGGCCACTCAGTACTCATACTGGGGTCCACAAGAGGCCATTGTCTCCTGCTCTAAAACACAGTACCCCTGGCAGGCTTTTCTTCCTTGCCATCAGTGGTCCCAGGCATCTGGAACTTAATATGGGGTGTCTCCAACACAGTTAAATGATGTCACAAAATAGTAAGGAAAGTTATTTTGTATAATTTCTCCATCATTATTCTTAGGAAATAGATTCTGTCTCTCTCCTTTTCACTGCTGCTTCTCCCCTCTAGCCTCATGAATGAAGCTGCTTATACTTTACACATTTACAGAATATTACTAGGGTGTCTTTGGTTTTTTGTGATCTTGGCACCAATTAGGGTTATCTGGGAAGAGGGAATTTTAAGTGAGAGACTGCCTCCATAAGCAAGTCTACAGGGAATTTCCTTGATTGCTGTTTGATTTGGGAAGGCTCAACTCACTATGGGGGCTGGTCCAGCCCTGGGCAAGTGGTACAGGATGCTTTCTATCAGAAAGCAGGCTGAGTAAACCATGAGAAGCAAGCCAGTAAAAAGCACTCTCCATGGCATGCATTCCAGCTTCCAGGTTCCAGCCTCGAGTTCCTGTCCTGACTTCCTTGGACGATGGACTGCAAGCTGTAAGATGAGGTAAACCTTTTCCTCCCCAAGTTGATAGTAGCTATAGTGTTTTATCACAGCAAGAGAAGCCCTAAGAAAGACAACTATTGATGTCAAATAGTTATTTATAGACTATTTCACCCAAACACAAAGGAATAAGTTTTCTTATCCACAGTTCATGGAACATTCTCTACAGTTATCCACATACTTGAACACAAAGCAAGTCTAATCAGATATAAAACAATTAAATAACATCCTGCATTCTATCTCACCACCCCTCGTTAAAGCTGGATATCAACAACAACTAAAAGTATACAAACTCAGCTGGGCGTGGTGGCACACACCTTTAATCCCAGCACTCAGGAGGCAGAGACAGGCAGATTTCTGAGTTCAAGGCCAGCCTGGTCTACAAAGTGAGTTCCAGGACAGCCATGGCTATACAGAGAAACATGTCTTGAAAAACAAACAAACAACAACAACAACAAAAAGTATACAAACTCTTAGAAACTTAATCTAATAACAGAGACTGTATGGAAGAATCTTAATTTCATTGACAAAGTAAAAGATATTCTGAACAAGACATGGATAGCACAGGCACTAAGACCAACAATAAATGTAACCTTGTAAAACTGAAAGGATTCTATATAGCAAAGGACCCCATCATTTAGACATAGTGGCAAACTACAGAATAGGAAAAGATCTTTACCAGTTAGGTATCCAAATAGAGGATAAATATTTATAATATTTTTGTCCTTCCTTTCATTTACTGGTCTGGGTATATTTACTTCTTGTGTATTTTGGGTATGGTTAAATTCTTCAAACTAAGGTTTCTTTCAATGTAGATAGATACTGCTTAAATTTGGTTTTGAAATTGAATGATTTTCTTTCGTCATCGATTGTGATTCACAATTTTGCTGAGTATTGTAGTCTAGGATAGAATCTATGTTTGCGTAGTATTTGTGGAAATCTGTCCAGGCCTTTCTACCTTTCTAGCTTTCAGAGTCTTCATTGTAGAGTCTAGGTGCATTCTAATCCATCTGCTTGATAAGTTACATGCTCTTCTTCCTTTTCAACTTTTAGTATTTCTTCTTTGTTCCTTACATTTAGTGTTTTGATTATTATGTATGATTGATAATTTCTTTTCTGGTATTATTTCTCTTTTCTATGCTTTGTACTTTGATATGCATTTCATTTTTCAGATTAGGAGATTTTTATTCCTTGATTTTGTTGAATTTTTTTTTTTTTGTGCCAGTGACCTGGGTTTCTTTTCTTTCCTGTACTCCTATTATTTGTATATTTTATACTTTCATAGTGTCACGGATTTTCTGGATGTTATTGTTATGTATCTGTATTTTTTAGATTTAATGTTTTCTTTGAGTGAAGTACCCATTTCTTATAACCTTTTCTTCAAGACTGAAAAATTCCTTTCTATTACTTGTACTTTTTGTTGCATCTTATCTCTGAGCTTTCTGGGTTGTGTCCCTAAAATTTTCATTTCCAGTTTTTTTTTATTGATTATATTTCTATTTTCTAGTCTTGAACTATTTTCATTATATCATTCCACTGCTTGTTTGTGTTCTAATGGGCTCCATTAAGGAATTTGTTCATATCTGTATGGTCCTTGAGCATATTCATATTAGCAAATTTAAATTCTTTGTTTTGTGCTTCAGCTACGTTGCATTTCTCAGGGTCTACTCTAATAGGATTAGTAGGTTCTGGTGGAGCATATTTTCTTGGCTGATAATATTTATGGTTTTCTGTCTGGTGTCTAGGTATCTGAAATTGGGATGATGGAGGTGATTTAGGAATGAAGATCTGTTTTTTGTTTGTTTTTTTGTTTGGTTTTGTGTGTGTGTGTGTGTGTGTGTGTGTGTGTGTGTGTGTGTGTTTTAAAGAGGGCAATGTCCATTCTTTGGTTTCTATTACTGCCTCTTGATCATGGGAAAGTGTTATGGCTATGGGTTGCCTAGTAAAGAGTGCTTATGGAGGCCAGAGGGTTGCAGAGAGAAATAGAATTGTCCTGGGAAAAAAGACTGATAGGACTTCAAGAAAGAAATAAGGCAATGGTGTCAACACCAAGATGCAGGTTTCTCACAGAGTTGAAGGTATTGTGAGAAAAGGAGACCCTCCAAGTAGGTTACAGTAATGCAAAGAATAATCTGCAGATAGAGGGATAAATGGGTTAGGTGGATCATGGTGATATACCAAGTTGTGGCATCTCCAGTGAAGGAGAAAAGTGTGTATATAGGTTATGATCTGTTTACTGTTCAGAATGGAGAGATCCTAATGTAGCACAGGAAGGATAGTATGAATCATCTACTGAGTTCCTTCCAGTATTCACTGGAAGTCCCAAATAGAAGTATTTCTAGAATCCTGGAGGCTGACAGTGAAGAATAAGGAAGGGCTTGAAGCGATGCCTGACAGTCAACAGGAAGAACAAAATCTGGGTCCATATCAAAGTTCAGAGAAGCCCCTGGGGAGTGGAGTTTCATTTGCTTTGTTAATCTAAAACCTCTATGACATATAGAGATCTGACAAGTCCTTTTGGATTTTAGAAAGATTTTCCTTTAAACAACTCAATGGGGAAATAGTTTTTGCTTTTCCTCTCTATCTTACCAAACTTATAGTTCTTTATTCTGGTGAATTTCTACTTGTTGACTCCCCTTGCTTTTACTGTTTTTTCTAGTACAGAATTTTTTTTAGGAGGATAGTTATCTCCATCTTTTGGTATTTCATGGAAACACCTATTATGTCTTCAGAATTTTACTTATTTTCTTGTTTGCTTTATTCATTCATCTGTTTATTTACTTATCTGTTTATGTTGTTAGCATTGGCCATATTGGCTGAAATCATTCTTTACATGGCGTACAGCATTTTTAATTCAATTATTTAAGTGAATAAAGTTCTGAGGCATTGCCTTAGAAACTAGCCAATTTCCTGGTTTAAAAAGTTTAAGTGGGTCATAGCTCTTCACATAACTATTTGAAATAAAAAATGTAGTCAGTATAGTTCTAACAAGCCAAGGAGTTTTGGAATGAAATCCTTTGAGCATTATTTATGCACTATGTCACCATGTTAACATTTCAAATGTATTTCAATGGTGAATTTCTACCTCTGCAACAGAAACACTATTATGTCTCACCTACAAATTAGACTCTTGCCAAATGAAGAGTTTTAGGGAGAAGTTATAGTAAGTAAGTGTTTAAAGTAAGATTATTGCCAATACCTTATTCTAGAAGCATAAAAGATGCAGTTTTCCTAAGTGCTCACTAAAACAATGGGACCTGTGCTGGGTAATTCCCTGTTGACTTGATACAAGCCAGAGTCATTTGAGAAGCAGAAATCTTAATTGAAAAAATGCCTCCCTAAGGTTGGTCTGCAGGCAAGTCTTTGGAGATATTTCCTTATTTAATGATCGATGTGGGAGGACCCAACCCACTGTGGGCAGTGCCATTCCATGGTAAATGTCCTTGGCTTTTATAAGGAAGCATGCTAGAGAGCAAGCCCTTAAGTAGTTTCAGTGATCTTCCATGGCCTCTGCTTCACCTCCTACTCTACATTCAGTAATGGATAGTGATACAAGCTTAAATCACTCTTTTTTCCTGGCAACTTGCTTTTGGTCATGGGGTTTTATCACATCAATAGAACCCTAAGATAGTACCTCAGTGTTGAGTCTTGGAGTACTATGACCTGCTTGATGCTGAGAAGGTTACTCAAAGAGCTCTGAAACACAGACATCATTTCATTAATCCCCATTTCAGTACAGTTTCTGAAATGCCCAGGGGGCCTGTCGCTGCCAAAGCAGGGGCATGCAAACTTGTTGGCAGGAGGGAGGATTTTACCTTTGAATGATGCTAACACAAAAGGTTTCTTTTATAGCATGTGGGCCTGAAACAGCCTTTCTTTTCTTAACTAATAGATGCTTTCTTTATCACTACCTGGGGCTGAGGTGAAGGGGAATTAGCCTATCTCACAGAGGGTCCTGAGAGAGTCACTATCAATCTTAGTGTATTAAAAGTGAAAGATTGAAGACAATGATTAATGCCCTGGCAGCTGCCTTTGCAAATGAAAAAGCAGTTTTTCTTTGAGAGGAAAAGCAGTTTAGGTAAAAATGTAGCTAGTCTTCATATTGTATATTCCAACTTGGTGAAAATAAGGGTAATGCTAGGGAATGTAAACCAATGTTGAATCTTCTTTTATTAAAACTTGGTTAAAATAAAGAGTAGGAATTTGTCAGGTGTGGCAATTACTTTGGTACTTAGAGATGCAAGCTCCCTTAGGGAAAACCCTCTTCCTGTCTATTTTCTTTGGAGTTCTACTTTTACCTGTTAAAGAAGAATAAACACAAGCCCAAAACTTAACCCCTTTTTCTTTATGGACTAAATATTTTTTTTTTAAGATTAACTCTTTTTTTTTTTGTTTCATTTTCCCTGAATTGCTGCCTTGAGTACATTTGTAAGTTACTGTGTCATTAAGAAAACATGGAAGTGTTATGTTTACATGAAAATAAAATTAGGAAAGCCAAAAATTTTATGGGAAAACATTGGTCATATATTAAAATTTTATAACCCAGAGGTAGGAACCAGAAGACAGTATTAGAGTATTCATACTGGGAATAATCTGCCAGTAAGGAAGAAATCTGTCAGGCCATCACTGCTCAGTCTTTGAAGCAGTAAGAAAATCTCCCAAGTCCTTGTCAGAAATACAGAATCTTGGGCCCCAGAGTTACCAGACCTGACTTTGCAGTTTAATGAGACCTGCAGGCAAGCCACTAGAATTTAAGAACCTCTTATGTATAAATATCTCTTAAACTTGACAAGATTAAAGCCAGGAGGCCCATAAAACCCGTATGCTGTCTATGAGTCTCCAGTAAGCCTTGGCAGTGACAGTGACAGTTGAATGAGTCACTTATTTAGATGAGGGGACTAGAAACAAATAGACCTAACAACAACTCACATGCATGTTTCTAGAGTTAATGTAACAAAGCTCTCCTTCAAAAAGCATTTGTGCAGGTGGTATAAAGGACATATTACAGTTTGCCACCAAAATATGAGCTAAAAAAAAAAAAAAAAAAAAGACTGTTTCAAGAAGTATAACATGAATGAACAGAAGATTTTGGACTAATTACAGATGGTGCACAATTAACCATACAGGAAGGCAACAGTTTCTCTCCAATATTGGTAGTCATTTGTACCTCTAATACAAGCTTACTGAGCAAAGTTAATAATAAAACAAGGCCATATTTAGCCATGCTAATGTAAAGTTCACTATATATCCTAGTCTATGTGTTTCTGAAATATAACTGTAACAAATTCCACATAATTCAGCCACAATTTTGTTTTATTTCTGTGTTAGGTATGAGCTTAATTCACAGTTCTATTCTATATGATGGATGAATTTGGCAATTTTTATCTTAACTCTTCTTACCTGAGTGTTTCAGCTGCAGAATAAGAACTGCCATATACTAAAACCCAGAAAATGTCTTGAGAAACACAAGTATATGCTATTTTATTAGAAGAGTGTCTGGTCACATGGCTTAATGATTCCTTTGTAAGACTAGTATTAGTAAAAAACCAATGGTTCATAGCACATACTCAAGTATTTTAGGGAGAAGAATCTGAGGCATGAGGATGTAGTCAGAACTGACCATCACTCAGGCATAAAGAGCAGAGTCTCCTTTCCAGGAGAGATTATCCGGGTCTGTGTTCATGGTGTGGAGAGCAGGGACCGTACTTGTAGGTTCATTATCTTTATCCTAATTGTAAACATTGTATAAAAACTTTAAGTAGTAATAAGTGAACTAAGTGCTCTTTCACATAGCCAAGAAATTAACTTTGGAAATGGAAAAGCTATTGCTTATCTCTGTTTCCAGTAATCTCATCCATTTTCTTGGATCCTTTTTATTTTTACCTACTTTGAAAGCCAACTGCACATTAGGAGTTCCTGTAGGAATAGGTACACTCACAGTAGGGTGGCCAAATTTCATTCTTTAAATTGATGGAAGTATTGAGAATTAGTTTGTAGTCTCATATATTCACTCCATACACCCAAAATACTAAAGGAAAATCAGATATGGCAAAACTGTAAAATATCTATTGTAAAAAGTGATTTCCATAAAAATGAAAGGTTATTCTTTAAAACAATAAGCTTTTATGAGTTTTTCCTATTAGAACAGATTTTAATGAGCATTTTGAAGTTGTTCATTTATACCCCTTCATCTTATTTATTATTCTTGATACTTTTTATCTTGATTCTTCCTTGGTGTTGTTTCTGCATGAACTGTCAGCTAATATACAAACTGATGAGTTCAATTAATTTCCAAAAGACCCTTTTCTTTGATAATGAAAGACATTTCATACTTCTTTCATATGTATGAAAGAAGTAAACTTAATTAATGCTGTAGGCTGGGATCTAGGACCCTTCCTTCTTATATATCTGATTTTAAGCTGTTTTGTTTTAAAACATGTCATCACATTTTTCTTATTCTCTTATGTAAAACTGAACATTGCAACAAGCTTCAAGCTCTAGACCCTGTGAATAGGAGCCTAGAAAAAAAACTTTTTAAAAAGAATTTCTAATACATTAATTTAACTTTACTACTTGCAACTGTCTAATAGAGTATCATCTATACTATCTACTTTAAAAAATTGTTATGTTTTAGTTTGGAGTTACTGAAATAAACTTTATCACAGATGAACAGAAAATAACAGAGTGGGGAGAAACTTCATAAACCAGAAGTACTGCTAGGACTTTGAAATATAAATATGGGGATTTGTTAGATTTTCAAAAAATATTTAATATATGAATAAAAATTTCAAAAGTAGCTCTTCCTCATATTTCTGTCTATCAAGATATGAGGTATTTTCTTACATTTGCTGTGACATTTAATTCTTTCACACTTCAAACCTAACCAGCAGCACATCCTCATTATACACCGATTAGAACGGCTAAAACAGGCGCAAAGAAAAGAAACACTGAGAACCTCATTACACATCGGCAAGAATGACTCACACAAAACAATATAAAGAGAATCTGAGAGAGTGAAGTGCTGATGTGGCTGTGTTGGTGATGGAATGCATCTTCTGCTGGTGAAAATGCAAAATTATATGGCAACTCTGGAAAGCAATGCAGCGGTTTTATCTGAAGTGAATAGGCTCTCGCAGCAATAATGGGTACAATGCACATGCGTTGAGAAATGAGGATTTGTGATTCTGAGAAACTGGCACATAAACGCTTACAGCAGCTTAAAAAACAAACAAACAAACAAAAAAAAAAAAAAAAAACAAAAAAACAAACCCAAACTGTAAAACTGCTCAAATGACCATCAGTGGGTGAATGGATAAGCAAACTGGTATCTTTATAGGAAGAAATACCATAGAACACTCAGGAAGGGGCAATGTATTGAAGTGTTGATGAGTGTAACTACTTTAACAAATCTCAGAGGCATAATGTTGAGTGGAATCAGACATTCCCCAAACTAATGTGGCATGAAATTCTGAAAAAGTTAAACACACACACACACACACACACACACACACACACAGACACACACACACACGCGCGTATGTGTGTGTGTATGTGCGTGTGTGTGTTCTTTGCGCTCAAACTGTTTTTCTTTGTTTCTAAATTCACTACAGTGTTTGGGCTGGTTGCATGTGAATTTTGAAACAGAATAATCTGAACTGTCCTGAGGTAGTGACAACATGAATCCATGAACATGTTATAATGCCTATACCCTGAATCTCAAAACAAAAAGGACAATTAAATTTCATTTACAAAATGAAGATAGAACCAGTCCTATTGAAGAGTTGACACAGCAAGGAACTGTAGAAGTAAAATGGAACATCTTTTTTATAGTTTGATCTTAGCTGCTCTGATACAATCTATGACCAATATTGTCTTAATTAAGGAAAGAGTTTATTTAAGCTTACTCTTCCAGGTTGCAGTAGATCATTGAGGCAAGTCTAGGCAGGAACTCAAGCAGGAGCAGAGGTCTGAAATATGAAACAAAGCTGATTAAGAACATTTGATACACAAAGCCCATCACTGCTAAACTATACATTTTCCCCACAAGTTGTTATATTAAGATTATAATATAAAATTCAGCACAACTTTTAAAGTCCTACGTTCTTTTACTTACATTCCAATGGCTTAAAAGTTTGATGTATCTCTAAAAGCTCAAAATCTCACACTTGTAGAAAAAGCAAGTTACAAATTTCTTACCGCTGAAGGGAAGAACAGAGACCTAAAAGCAATCACACTGAAGAAAACCCACAGTCCAGTTGTATACATCCAAATTCTGTAGCTCAGAGTTTGACACTGTGCTGATTCTTAATCTCCTGGGCTCCAAAGGGCTTAAGAAGCCCCACCTCCCAAGCAACATAAATAGCTTAGCTGTTAGGCTCAGGACCACTGTACTCCATACCAACCACTCTCTTTAGCAAATATCTCATGATTCTTGTGTTTTCCATATCCAATGGTCTTCATTGGCTACATCTTCACTAATGACCTCTCAGAGCCTCTCTACAGAGCCTCTAATTCTGCCACAAGATGAGAGCCTACACTGCTCCCCCCAAGAGCCTTTATGCCATCAAAACTTTTTCTATGTGGATGAATCTTAGCTAATGCCAATTTCAGCTACTGTCCTGAGACAGTAAAGTCTCCTCCTTACTTCCGGACCCATAGACTTTGTATATTGATTATGTAGCAATCCTTCCCAACAGAGTTGTTTCAGTGATACGGATCTCATATTAACTATAGATGATTCTTCAGCCCCAGGTGAAGTCTACTGTCCTTGCGAAGCATGAAAGGTCTTAATTCCACAAATTCTTTTGTTTGTTTATTTGGTTTTTGTTTTTTTTTTTTTGAGACAGAGTTTTGCTGTGTAGCCCAGGTTGTACTGGAACTCACTCTGTAGACCAGATGAGCCATTAACTCAGAAATCGCCTGCCTATGCCTCCCAAGTGCTGGGATTAAAGGCATGTGCCACCACTGCCCAGCACTTCCATAGATTCTTAATTTAAATATACTACAGAGATATTCCTAAAACAGCCTTTGAAATACTCTTAAGCAGTATTTCTGAAACATCCTAATGAACCTTTAATACAGTTCCTCATGTTGCAGTGACCCCAACCATAAAATTATGTTTGTTGCTACTTCAAAAACTACATTTTTGATACTGTTATGAATCATAATGTAAATACCTGATACATAACCCCAATAACAGGGTCCTTTGACTTTAAATGTTCTGTGTACCACTGATCTTAAGGCTTGCTTTGCAAATTCATAACCCAGGTCTCAGTTGTTATCATTTTTCTCTGTTTTCTTATCATCTGGGCCCTCACAGATCATTCTTTTGATCTCTGAGCAGTTACCACCTTTTAAAACTTAAATTTCTAAATATTACCATAATCTTCCAACAAAAGACATGGCCAGGTTCGGGCACAGCTACAGCCTCTTCTACATCCAATATCTGTTAAAGTTTGCTGTAAAAAAACACTCTGTCCAAAACAATTTAAAAAAGAGAGGATCCCTTTAAGCTTATACTTCCAAGTCATCAGCCATCATTGAGGGTAATAGGAACAGGAACTCAATCAGGAGCAGAAATAGGACCAGTTTATTATTGGCTTGCTTCATGTAACCTGTGCTTAGACTGTTTTCTTATACATCTAACACCCTCTGCTTAGTGATGTTATGGCTCACACTGAGGTAGGCTCTCCATCATCAATCAGCAAACAAGAAAATGGTATATAGACACTAGAGAGACTGTTCATCAGTTAAGAGTTTGTACTGTTGTATCTGAGGACTCAAGCTCAACTCCCAGAATTCACATTAGGTAGTTCTCAACTGCTTTAAATCCAGCTTCAGAGGATTTGATGATGCTGGCCTCCATAGGCACCTGTACTGGCACACACACACACACACACACACACACACATACACACACACACACACACACACACATACATACACAGAAACTAAAGATAACACAAATCATTTTTTAAAAGGAAAATGCCCCCAAAACATCTGGTTGAGGAAATTCTTCAACTGAGCTTCCTACTATGGCAACTTACAACAGATTCTAACCAGGAGGCATCTTAATATGCATTCTCTCATGCCAGCTCCTTGCTGGCAACTACAGGAGAGAAGAGTGAGGTCTCCGTCCCGCCACGATCTCTCTGGAGCTGAGCAGAATGGCGAGTATCCATGGCCCAAAAGACACAGACAGAACTGGGAGTCTTGTTGAAGCAGGAACTCAACTTTATGGCATCAGTCTCTCGATTATATAAGTTTGGAACTTAGAGAGGTGGATTTTTGGTGGGTAAGATGACGTAGGAGGCAGGGAAGGGTGATGGAGGGTATGGAGTGACTGACAGGGCCAATGGCAAAGCTCTACATCAGCATCGGTGGGGCAGAGGCAGGGTCAAATAGGACTTGCTTAGTCACCCCCGATACGGAAGTGACTGAGACAGGTCTCACAACTTTAACCAGGCTCGGGTTTGTCCTCAAGGTCCAAACCAGGGCCAAAATGGAGCCCAACACTTGCATAGTTATTTGTGTTTTTAGGAGAAAAGAATTTTGTTGCCAGACATCTTTGATTTGTGTCTATTGTGTGACTTTTCTAAGGATAGAAAACAGATGACAAGGTAAGGAAATAATTACATTCATATCTCCCATGGTGAACTAGAGAGTTTATTGGGGTTATAGAAGTATAGGTGAAGAGTGACTCAGAGAGTCCTCAATGACTCATTGAAGATGATTCATGAATGCTGTGCCCCTGTAGCTCCTTACAGAATTTTCAGAGAACTTAGTGGGAAAGTATCTCTGCTTCTAGTGTGCAGCTCACAATGTTAGCTACCAGGTTCAAGTTCCAGCCATCTTGACCCTTATAGGATCATACAAGGCAGCCTGGACCCTGGTTGAGCTAAGGTTGGAAACTCTAGTGACCCTGAGGGACAGCAAGTGTTTTCCCTGGTTCCCAGACACTAGGCTCCTGACATGAGTCACAGCCCTCCACAGATTTGTGGCCATCAATCATGTAAGGGCAATGCACCAAGTCCCTCCACAGGTAGTAGTCACGTAGCCTCAAGACAGATCTCCATTTTAATGAGGTACCTAAAGGCCTGGAGGCTTAGCCAATAAACTCCCTTTCCTAGACTTTCCTCCTTGCAAAAGGTATTTAACTTCAGGCCCATCCCAGAGAACGGGGTATGGATTTTACTCATCCACTTTCCTCCATGACAATAAATGTCTTAAAACCATGGACTGTCTCTTTTCATTGGGATCCAACATGGAGAGCAATGGAACAGGCTTTTGTCTAAAGAGCCAGCCTCCTAATCTCCTGCAAGGCTTCTCAGTGCTCCCAGCTATGTCCTCCACCAAGTAAAACCACCTGCTGAAGAAGATGAGGACTCCCATTCCCTCGGGACCCAGCTGGAGCTCTCCCCTCTTTTCCCCTTCAGCCCTGGGCTAGATCCAGCCTGCAGGCCCCACTCTGTTCTCAGCTCTTCCACAGCATCCAGGAGTGCCTGGGTGCCCAAGAGCCTGAGAACCAGATAGACCCAGTCTCCATACAGGCCTGGGGCCCCTGAGTCAGGTCCAGCTGTCTCCGGACCTCAGACTGTGCTCTCCCATTCCCAGAGTGGGGTCTAGAGGCTTCCCATAGCCAGACACCTGCCTGGTGCCATTCTGAGGTAAGCGCAGTCAAAACTCCTGTGACCTGTCTTCCTGAGCAGAGTGGACATGGGACCCCTAACCCTGCAGGCTCTGCTTTGACATCTTGAACTATTATCATAATGAAATAAGACATAAACTTTCTTCTATAAGATCTCTTGGGCCTAATATTTTATCGCAGCGGCAACTAATACAGGGGATACATATCCCAAGATAAATTGGATTTAAACTCTCATCCTGCAACAGCCCAAATTCTCCATATCAGTGAATTCTACTCAATCAACCTTCATAGACATAGCATCTCCCAAGAGTTTTCATTCACACTTAATATCCACTATGTATGAATTATAAGATATACGTCATACTTTATATTTATCAAATTTATTATTATCAATATGCAATAAATTTGTTATTGACAGATTCACTTTTTAAAAAATTTTATAAAAATTATTTCTTTTATTTTTAAGATATATTTTAAGATTTCTTTTATTTTTGATATATTATTTCACCCTTACCTTTTCTACTCTCTCATATACACCTTTCCTTGCTCTTTTTCAATGGTTTTATAAAACACAGGAACAAATAGAAACAAGTTTGAAGTGCACTGGTGGGTACCTCAGAAGGGTGGTCTAGAGAAAGAGGGGGAGCTTTACTACAGGCTAAAGTGATATCTGTTGACATCATTAGCTCAGAGGTTGGCAGAAGATAGTGGTCTGCTAAATTAACAGATTATAAAAAGGCTTTTATCTATTGTCACATTTGCCAGTTATAACTCACAGAGGAACAAGGAAGCTGTTCTGGAGAGCTAAACTTTAGCCCAAGAAGAGGTAATTAGCCCCTGGAACTGCAACATTCCAATCGCTCCACAGTACAAAAATTCTGATCAACCGATCACTCTCTGCAGACACAGCTTCTCTTCAGGAATATTTGTTTACAGATGTAACTTGAGAATCAGAGATAGAGACAGAGACAGAGACAGAGATAAAGGAGAGATAGCGAGACAGAGAGAGGGGGGAAAAGGTGACTGTATATATAATATCAAGGTAATCAATTGCTTACTCCCTCTTAGAGAAGTTTATACTTACACTGGGGCTCATTTCGGGCGCCCCACACTCCGTCCCACAGAGGTGGGGCAAAGATGACAAGAACACCAAGGCAGGGTTCAAGCAGCTTCTGCAGCTTCCCGCTGCAGCTTCCTTTATTCTCTCTACAGCTCTGGCTTCAGCTTTATACCCTATTCCTATTCCCTCTTGCTTCAGCTATATTCCCTATTCCCTATTCCGTTTATTATGGGTATCGCTCAATTTATTATCCACTTCCACCCTTTGCATTCATCTCTCATCCAATCATCACTCAGCACGCTCTGTACATGAGCCATGCACGCAGACAGGGTGGGTGTTGATAGGCCAGTGACTCAATATCATGCTGTATGAAGCTATGTGTCAGATGCTTGGTAAACAAGCAGGGATCACAGGGCTTGGCAGTGAGCCAGGGCGCCATCTTGGATCACGTGGCTGCAGCCATGGCCATACCGCTTCCCACAGGCTCACATATCTTACACCATCTGAGCACCTTTATATTCTTCACTCTTACTCCTATATATATAAAAAATATCTTTAATATAATTATACTCCTGTATATAAAATATCTTTAATACAATTTCCAACTCAGCTTCACTATATTGGCTAATCCTGAATTTCCTTTATGCATGAAAGCCACGAATCCTGGTTTAGCCTGAGTTACATCTCTAGAAGTCTATAGGACCGTCTCAGACCTGTGAAGGTGGCAGTGTAGAGCTGTACACTAGCCCCTTGCCAATGAAACAATGAATGTTCAATCCTCTAATACTTCTACCAAATAGGCAAAAGAAACAGAATGATTTGCCAATAATCAGCCTTGAAGAAAGAAAGAAAACTGCACGTTGAACTTGTGTTTTCAGGTAGCACATCATAACTTCACAAGGGGTTATTAGCAGTCACTCCTGGTAAGCTGTGCATAGACCCAGATATGGATCCTCATGCTGTACCAGTTCCATAGCAAGTACTTGTGCACCTGTGGGAAACTCTCCTGACAGAACTGTGTTCTAGAGGCCTCTCTGTCACTTTCTCCAGAGGTAAGGCAATGAATGCTTTGGGCTTAGCCCAGCCATAGAAGAGGAAGCAGCCTGGGCAGATGGTGGTGCGGCTGGTTACACAGTGGTGGGCCTCGCAGCACTGGAGAGCTCTGCTGTGATCATTCAGAAGTTGCTCTGACAACATTCCTCTCCTGGCAGCCATGTCCTCGCTGCTCCAGTTTTGTGCAAGCAAATGGCTTTTCTGCAGCCTCTCCGACATGCTGCTGTAGACTGGGGTGGTAGAAGGGGGCTACACACTTGCATCCATTCATTTCATTCATTTAAAACTTTCCATACACTTTCTCCAGATTTTAGTTCTCCTTTCTTCATTTCTTTGGGCTATATGAATGTAATTCTCTTTTGTATTTGATAATAGACGTATGAAACAGAGGAAGAAATCCTTACTTCTCTAAATGTTTGAATACAGAAGCAGATAGATAATGAAACTAACACGTATCCTGTAAACTACTCCATGTAGTCTTTGGTCTGACCCTATCCAGTTTTCTTAGGATACAAACCTTTTTTGATTTTTATTTGCATTGTTTCAATCTCTCTGGTGCCGATGTTGATTCTCTTTCTCATCCAAGTTTGACTTTGGTCTGTTCTTTCATGTGTTTTGTAACTGTGCGATATGCTGAATTCTTTGTGACTATAGTCCAATCATTCTGAAGTCTGGCTGCACATTAGAATCCCTTAGAACTATAATTTAGGATTGTTAAAATCCTATATATGCATGCGTATAAAGATACCTCAAATGTCTTGTAACTAAAGGATGGTATGAAATAGTATACATACGTAAATGGTATGAAATTTTTTCTGATTTCATCCAAATAATCTGGCCTGTTCCTCTTCCTGTAATGTGATGAGCTTGGATGTAAGCACACACTGATGAAACCATCACAACCACCAAAATCAAGAACACAGCCATTATCCTTAAATATATTTTTGTGCCCTTTGTTTTCAGTGTTTTTATATTCCATGATGTTAAGAACATTTAATTTATGTTAAATGGAATCTGTCATATTAATATGAGTGGTATAATATTGTTAACTATAGGATATAGGCTATACAGCATACCTCTAGAACGTACTCACCTTACTTAATGGGAACTATGCCGTTTGCTATGATTTGGGTTGAAGAGTTTCACATGTGCTCACGTGTTGAAGTTTTAGTTCCCAGCTGACCTTTAGTACTAGTAATAAGTAGTATAACCTTTATGGAGGTAGGGCCTGGCAGAGAGAAATCAGGTCACTGCAAGCATGACCTGGAACGGGATAGTGCAACAGCAGATACTTTTTATCTCTTCTTTTCTTTTTAAGTCAATGCCAAGTTTATCTTGGCACTTTTTTTTTTTTTTTTTACAGGAACAGATATTTAACTAGCTTATCAATTAAACAGTATCTCCAATTTATAGTTCACTTGTAAAGAAGCAAATTGATTGTTGGTTAATATTTTCTTGATTAAATGATGGAAGGGAAACTGAACCCTAACTCTAGGCATTTCTGTAGAAGGAATATTTATTACAACCATTGTAGATGTTAGTATATGTAATGCACTAAATATCATATCACTATTTTGATTGTGGTTTGGTTCTTTTCAAAATACTTAGGGACATCTTGGCAATGAAGTTCTAAGACATTTTGCACAGATTATATATTTAAACTCATGGAAAGAGTCATAAACTACATCTCATGTCCACCTTTTGCCAGGTGTTGAGAAAACTCTTTTCTTTTTGCCCAAGCACCTGTGTTTGGATTGATTCAGCAGTAATTAATCTCCAGGCTAATTATGAGCTCTGTTGTCATTTTGCTAGATATAATTAAACTGCATAGCTGGAGAAAGTTTGGAAACTAAGGTTTCCAAGAAAACTCTTCCCCACAATCTGGCAAAGAGCTCAAGAGTGACAACATAATCAGCCCATTAGTTACATGCTAGATGCTGGATGTCCTTCAGGATGAGTCCACAGGAGGAAGACAAATGTGTGTTCACACAGAGCACCTGCTGTTTTGCTGCTGCCTGTTGGAAAGAGTGTCGAGTCTTCTAGAGTGTTCCTTCATTAATCCTTCTGATAGCGTTATTAAACAGGAAGCAGGATAAGAACTGTAGTCTCTTTCAAAATAGGTTAAAGTGATTAACCCCACAGAGGCCAACTGTCTTGTCATGGGGCACAGTGATCAAGGATCAGAAGAAGCTTATCTTCTTACAAAATGTGACATTTGTCTACACAGAGCCCTAGAACAACTGGTTAGGTTAGACATAATGATGTTAAATGTAATGATGTAATGATGATGTGCATATTTTCTATTGTAAATACCTTCTTTAACTTTTGAGAAGCCAAGGTTGTATTTCAGTTTTAAGAACCCAAGACAAGGAGCTCATCTTGTCATCTTGTCATCATCTGACACCTGTAAGCTCATGTAGAAAGTATTTCACACTGGATTTATTCTTGCTTAGCAAACAACCTTTACTGTAGGTACAGGGATTCCAAAGGAATATATGAACATGTATGGGGTCCAACATTTCTGCTCAGACATTCAGTGTGAGTAGGAGTGATGTATGGACTCAAATTCTTAAAACTGCTTCACACATTTTTATAGTTGTTTTATTATTCTCCATGGATTTTTATTAATACTTATAGAAAAAAATCCATTTAAAATGTTTACTTTAGTGATTCTATAAACCATGTTAGTTAAATAAACAAGAAAGCTGATGTGTGAGCAGCCTATAGGCCATGCAGATTGTACATGAACAATGAATATACATGAAGTAGGGAGTCCCATTCATCAACTCCCATGGTAGATCTGCCTTCATGATTATGCTGCCTGAATGGTAATTATTTGAACTGTGAGTCAGATAAGGAAACTAATATCGTATATACTCAAATTATAAATGATTATGTCACTGTTATAGTAATGAAAATATACTTTGAAAACATAGTCATTCTTTGCCTAATGATTAGTGATTAATTATGGTGTCCAATCACTTAATAAACAAGCACTTTGATTTTATGAGCAAATGTCTAAGTTCTGTATGAGTTGCTTATGATCCTATATGGGCATGCAGACCACTAGTGTAGATATACCTATATTCTTACCTCATCTACCATTGGCAAAGGTTCCAGTGGCCAGAGATTGGGGTTTTATACACTAAATTTTCCTTTAGAAAGTAAGAAATTCTCAAAAGGAAAACATTTTAACCCATCCATATTTCTTGAGTGTCTGATACACAGAGACATGAACACATCTCAAATGCCCTGTGCTATACAAGTGAAACCAAAGTGAATCCTTACACACAAGCTTTGGTTACCATTGGGTAACTTTTTGGGATAAGGAGAAGAGTAAGTAAATGAAACATACAAAGGGGCATGGGAAGCTTTAAAAGGCACAATTAGCCTCATCTTCATTATGGGAGCCGATGTGTGATTACAGCTTCTGTCAAAATTCCTAGAACTCTGCACTATGAAGAATGAATATTGATCACTGTAAATTTTACCTAAATGTATGTGACAATTAAAATAAAATAAACCCCACATGCTTCATGCTCTATAATATAAATATCAAGTATAAGGTGTCATGGAAGTCCCACTAAAACACAAGGATTGAAAATTACTTTTTTTTTTAATTGAATATTTTCTTTATTTACATTTCAAATGTTATTCTCTTTCCCAGTTTACTCCCGGCCCTGGAACCCCCCTTTGCCATCCCCTTTCTTCATGATTCTATGAGGTTGTTCCCCAACACCCTCACTCCTGCCTCCCTGCCCTGGAATCCCCCTACACTGGGCCATCAAGCCTTCACAGGAACAAGGACCTTTCCTCCCATTGATGCCCAACAAGCACATCCTCTGCTACATATGTAGCTAGAGCCATGGATCCCTTCATGTGTACTCCTTGGTTGGTAGTTTAGTCTCTGGGAGCTCTGGAGGGAGGGGGTGTCTAGTTGTTTGATATTATTATTATCCTATGGAGTTGCATATCCCTTCAGCTCCTTCAGTGCTTTCTCTAACTCCTCCTTTGGGGACCCCATTGGAGACTCCATGCACAGTCCAATGGTTGGTTGTGAGCATCTGCCTCTGTATTTGCCAGTCTCTAGAGGAGCCTTTCAGAAGACAGCTATATCAGGCTCATGTCAGAATGAACTTCTTGGCATCCCCAGTAGTGTCAGGGTTTGGTGACTATATGGGATAGATCCCCAGGTGGGACAGTCTCTGGATGACTTTTTCTTCAGTCTCTGCTCTATACTTGGTCTCTATATTTGCTCCCATGAGTATTTTGTTCCCGTTTCTAAGAAGAACTGAAGCACCCACACTTTGGTCTTCCTTCTTCTTGAGCTTCATGTGGTTCTGTGAATTGTATCTTGGTTATTCCAAACTTTTGGGCTAATTTCCACTTATCAGTGAGTGCATACCATGTGTGCCCTTTTGTTTTGGGTTACCTCACTCAGGACGATATTTTCTAGTTCCATCCACTTGCCTAAGAATTTCATGAATTCAACGTTTTTAATAGCTGAGTAGTACTCCACTGTGAAAAATGTGCAATATTGTCTGTATGTATTCCTCTGTTGAGAGACATCTGGATTCTTTCCAGCTTCTTGCTATTATAAATAAGGCTGCTATGAACATAAGGGAGCATGTGTCCTTATCATCTTTGGGGTATATGCCGAGGAGTGGTATTGCTAGGTCCTACTATGTCCAATTTTCTGAGGGACTGCCAGACTGATTTCCAGAGTGTTTGTACCAGTTTACAATCCCACTAACAGTGGAGGAGTGTTCCTCTTTCTCTACATCCTCACCAGCATCTGCTGTCACCTGAATTTTTGATCTTATCCTTTCTGATTGGTATGAGGTGGAATCTCAGGGTTGTTTTGATTTGCATTTCCCCAATGACTAAGGATGTGGAACATTTCTTTAGGTTCTTCTTGGCCAATCCGTATTCCTCAGTTGAAAACTCTTTATTTAGCTCTGTACACAATTTTTTTAGCACAGTTATTTGGTTCTCTATTGCCTAGCTTCTTGAGTTCTTTGGATATATTGGATATTAGTCCTCTATCAGGTGTAGAATAGGTAATGATCTTTTCCCAATCTGTTGGTTACCACCTTTTTCTATTGACAGAATCTCACAGAAACTTTGAAATTTTATGAGGTCCCATTTGTCCAATGTTGATCTTAGAGCATAAGCCATTGGTGTTCTGTTCAGGAAAATTTCTCCTGTGCCCATGTGTTTGAGGCTCCTCCCCACTTTCTCCTATATTACTTTCAGTGTATGTGGTTTTATGTGGAGGCCCTTGATTCACTTGGACTTGAATTTTGTACAAGGAGATAAGAATGGATCAATTGGTATTCTCCTACATGCTGACCGCCAGTTGAACCATCACTATTTGTTGAAAGTGCTGTCTTGTGTACCTTCTCCAAAACTGACCTTATAATTAGTCACATAACAGGCCTCAACAGATACAAGAAATTTAAAATAATCCCATGCATCCTTACTGGTCACCAGTGACTAAGGCTGGTCTTCAATACCAGCAAAAACAACAGAAAGCCCACATAGAGATGGATGTTGAACAATGCACTACTCAATGATAACTTGATCAAGGAAGAAATAAAGAAAGAAATTAAAGACTTTCTAGAATTTAATGAAAATGAAGGCACATCATATCAAAACTTATGAGACACAATGAAAGCAGTACTCAGAGGAAAACACATAGCTCTGAGTGCCTCCAAAAAGAAACTGGAGCAAGTATAATACACTAGCAGTTTAACAGCACACCTGAAAGCTCTAGAACAAAAAGAAGCAAATACATCCAAGAGGAGTAGATGGCAGGAAATAAACTCAGGTCTGAAATCAACCAAGTAGGAACAAAAAGAACTATACAAAGAATCAACCAAACCAGGAGTTGGTTCTTTGAGAAAATCAACAAGATAGATAAACCCTTAGCCAGACTAACTAGCAGGCACAGAGACAATGCCAAAATTAACAAAATAATAAGTGAAAAGGGAGACATAACAACAGAATCTGAGGAAATTCAAAAAAATCATCAGATCCTACTACAAAAGCCTATACTCAACAAAATTGGAAAATCTGGAAGACTGGAAAATTTTCTAGACAGATATAAAGTGCCAAAATTAAATCAGGACCAGATAAACCATCTAAACAATCCTATAACCTCTAAAGAAATAGAAACAAACATCAAAAGTCTCCCAATCAAAAATGCCCAGGACCTGATGAGTTAGTACAGAATTCTTTCAGACCTTCAAAGAAGAACTAATACCAATACTCTTAACACTACTCCAGAAAATAGAAACAGAGAAACATTACCGAATTCATTCTATGAAGCCAAAATTATGCCTATATAAAACCACATAAAGACCCAAGAAAGAAAGAAAGCTTCAGATCAATTTCCTTTATGAAAATCAGTGCAAAAATACTCAATAAAAATTTCACAAACCAAATCCAAGAACACAGCCAGATGATCATTCACCATGATCAAGTAGGATTCATCCTAGAAACTTAGGGATGGTTCAATATTCGGAAATCCATCAAATTAATCCATTACATAAACAAATTCAGTGAAATAAACTACCTGATCATTTCAAGATGTTGAAAAAGCCGTTGAGGAAATTCAGCATCCTTTCATGGTGAAAGTCTTGTAAAGATCAGGAATTTAAGATCCATACCTAAACATAGTGAAAACAATGTACAGGAAAGCAGTAGCCCACATCAAATTAAATAGAGAGAAACTTGAAGCAATCCCACCAAAAACAGGGACTAGACAAGGCTGCCCATTCTCTTCCTATTTATTCAACTAGTATTTGAAGTTCTAGCTAGAGCAATTAGTCAACAAAAGAAGATCAAAGAGATACAAATTGGAAAGGAAGAAGTCAAATTATTACTATTTGCAGATGATATGATAGTATACTTTAGTGACCCCAAAATTTCACCAGAGAATTCCTAAACCTGATAAACAACTTCAGCAAGTGGCTGGATTTAAAATAGATATAAATAAAATAAAATATAGTAAAATTTAAATAAACTGCATATTTTCCTAATTCAGATTATTCCATAGCATAAATATAAGTATCATTTGCTGTAGCTTCCCCCAGCAGGCTGGCTCAGACCTATTCTGTCACTGTGAAGGCGACCACCTAGGGTGGAGTTTTCCCACCTAGATAGGTCTATTGTTCTGCCACCTCTGTGCTTTTCTCCAAGACACTGCTACCTGCTAAGAGGCTGAACCTGTCTTCCTGAGATATTCCTAAATAGAAGTGTATAGTATTTATGTTCTAGCAGCAAAAATACACAAGTTTATACCAAATGTAGAATCTTCTTTTGTGGCTATTTATTGTTTCTAATATCATCACTCCTATAACAGATCTCACGAAGGCATGACTAGAAGTGGAGTGGACTGATAAAACTAACAAATCAGAATATTTTCCAGTAAGATTTGCAGATGAGTTATCTTAAAAAATACCATAGAAGTGATAAAACCAAAAGACCCAATAGATTTAAGTTAATGTAGGTAAATGACTACATAAATAAAATGTTATGCCTGGTGTGACACTAAGATGATAGAAATAATAGAAGACATTCAGTGTTGCTGGATTTACCTTGAAGGAACAGTGCATGGAGTTACTTTAGGATTATTTTTACTACGTACTGTCACATTTCAAAGAAACATATTGATGTCTATGAATTCATGGATGATAATGCTGTAATACTCCAGCAAAAATATCTACATGAATTAATGAAGTGTGTTTGGGCATTGGTCCAATAATAATGTTGAATGAATGTTTCTTTGAGGAGAAAAACATATTGAGAAGTAGATGGCTACAGGCAACTAAGGTAGGCTAAACAGAGCGTTTTCCTTGCTCATTTCTACTCACTCTTAATCTGTATCAGCTATGCGCACTTGAGAGACAAGGAAGATGTCAAGGAGCTAATGTTGACAGAAGTCAATTTTCAAGTAATTTTCAACTTCTTTTTGGATTACCTGGGAGCACTCAAGCTTTCTAGTGACCCTTTGCTAATTAATCCTCTACATTTAATGGCGATATTTTTAATGGTTACTTCATACTTCTTAGCAGATCACAATGTGGTTTTTGCATCTAAAATTCTTTGAAATTATGTCTATTGGTTATATTTCAGTTTCTGTGACAGAGTACCATGACCAAAGCAACTTATAGAAGGAAGAGTTTATTTGGGCTTAGAGTGAGTTCCAGAGGAATAAGAGTCTATCGTGTTGAGGAGTCATGACTGCTAGCAGCGGGCCTGGTAGTATGTGTAAAAAGCTGAGAGATCAGGTCTCAACTGCAAGTAGACAGCAGAGAAAAAAGCCCTGCAAGAATGGTGAGCCTATGTACATTAAAGCCAGCCCCTGTACCACAAAGCTGCCCCTCTTCACTCACTCACCCAACTGGGTTCAAATGTCAGTCTATGGGGACATTTCACATACAAACTGTGTATGTGACTATCTTTCTTTTGTGATATGAATAGTGGTAGGAAGTTGAATAATGTTAACTGGTCATATGATTCTCTTTCTAGTTTGGAATACTTAATGAATCACAATGTTTTTTGTTTGTTTGTTTGTTTGTTTTTCTTTGTATGAATTTGCAAACATAAAAGCCTACGCTTGGTTACTAGTTCCTTTCTGTCCCTCTTGCCAATAGGAAGTAGACACAAGTAGAAGTTCTGTAAAGGACTGATAGCAGGAAGAGCAGAGAGGAAGTTTGTTGCACAGAAGTCCACTAGGAGAACTGGCATATGACCTTTAGAATTTAACTTAAAATCATCCTGTCCTCTTATAACCACAACATCTTCCAATCATTACAAAGATAAAAATCTTTCCCTTATGTATTCTAATTGTTCCCTGAGACTCCTTTGGAATTATGTGAGCAGAAGTGTTTTGCCTGTTGTAAAGCTTTGTGTACTTATGTGGTATGGGCGTTGTAGTAGGAAGCTCCCTGAGGGCTTATACTTCTCATAAACCTCTTCCAGCTGCTGACTTCAATTCCCAGACACCCATCCGTTGGCTCTTTCTCCTTTTTGTTCTAATTACATGCAGGAGGAAGCCTCCATTAGGAATTAATGAGCTTTCCTACCTTAATTTACCATCTGCTTCACCCTTCCTCCCCCCCTTAACAAATGAGGGTGTGTCTGAGCCTCAAGACCTTATGTTGACAGTAGACAGGCAGATGGGAGTGATTTAGATGGGAAAGAGTATTTTCTATGATACCAAGGTCATATCTGGACTTTGTGTTGCTGGTTTGAGAAACCAGATGGTAAGTAGAAATCCCCTCTGTTTAGAGCCCCTTCTCTGGACCCCGTTGGTGCTCACTCATTCAGGGTTGTAGTTATTAATTAATCATGTCTGTTATGTGACAGCTTCAGTGTTCTATGTTAGGGATATAAAATTTAAAAACAAACGCCATGCTCTTTTTTCTTGAACTTGTCACAGTCTCACAAATATACAACTATCCAGGTAATTAGAATGGCTTAATGTGCCAAATAGTGATACAACATTTTGGTGTAGGATTTTACAAGAGTTCAGGTACTTGGAGATTTTAGAATTTTATCCAAAGGCCTATGAGCTATGCTCTCTCAATGTCTACTAGAAAAAGGGATGATTTGTGAACCAGTATTTGCCTGTGATACAGAATTCATACCTCTTTTTTTTTCTGCATAAGCCATGTGTAGGTTATAATTTGCCTAAGACACAGATGTAGCCTTAGAAAGTTTCTAATTATCTCTTTTTTATCTATCTATCTATCTATCTATCTATCTATCTATCTATCTATCTATCTATCTACCTATCTAACCTATCCTCTATCCTTTTGTCAGTCTATCATCTATCTACCTATTTTCCCATTCTTTACATCTCTCTATATATAATTTATGTATACACACACACACACACACACATACACACACACATGGATAGAAAACATAATAATTTTTCTCTTGGCATTTACTTATAATGGCTATGTGCTATTTGCTTGTCATATCATAGAGATCCTGAAAAAAATAGACAGCTACATAGATTGACCCATGTCCTATTAAAGTATAACAGTGTTAATAAGAATATCCATGACATTTGTATTGCAGCCCTTTTGTTCTCCCTTCACTCATATTAGACTCCTACCCATTTAGATAATATACTACATGTCTTCAAGCCAAAGAATCAAACATGATACAAAGGCTCGTGCTCACTGTGCATGAAGCTCCATTTTCATTTTTTCTTTCTTTTCTAAACAGAAGTTCTGCAGATTTTATACTAGCACAATTAAAATCTCTATTTTTCCAAAAGAAGCCTCAGTGTTCCAGCTTTTTGTTCAGGATCCACAACAATGGAACATAAAGATGGTGAATTGAGGGCCAAATAGAAAAGCACACAGAACTACACAAAGGTGTGAACGCAAGTCTCATGAAAAGGATTGTTAAGGAATATGGTGTACCAGACCTGAGCCAACAAGTGCTATGTTCAAAGGAAACAAATAACAAGCAGTAGTTTGCTTAATTTCTTCGAGGAACCCAGAAAAAAAAAAAATCTTAGAAAATTTCAGGAGCTATTTAGTGAAGCAGTAGACAGTATTGATTGAAAGTCTCTCTAGCAAATAGATAACCAGAGAACAAATACCCTAACTTCATGTCCTTATTTTTAAAGAAGGGGCAAACAAAGTTATCTTAGTCTTTTCCTGTTGCTGTCAAGAAATATCTAATATCTCTTTATAAAGAAAAGAGAAGATTTGTGTCACAAGCTTGGAGACTGGAAGATCCTGTCATCATTCAGAGACATTGTAGTAAAATTAACATTGGCTGTATCATAAGTTGGTGTAGAAAAAGTTAGAGCTGTGTGCAGAGAGGGACATTGTGAGATGGGAAGCAACAGACTGGGAAGGAGAAGTTTGCTTAGTGTTTTCATAATAATCATTTCTTATGGAAAAAAGTCTACTAGTAACCTAGCCCTGGAAGCTAGTATTTATCAGTCATGAATATGGGGTGTCCTAGACCTAATTACCTAATGTATTCAAGGGCTCTGTCACCTCAGTCCTTCCAGACTAGCAGATTAAGCCTCTAGTTTATGTGAGTAAACAATTCAAAATGTTAGTAAAGAAGATTTCCATCGATGGAGATCAGGCAATACAACAAAATGAACATTCAGAATTGCACCCTGAAGAAAGTCATGATATACACATACAAACATATTCAGCATGTAAGTGCATATATACATGTATATATTCTACATTCCCATGGATACACACTTGTGCCTTTCTGAAACAAAAGTACACATTTTTGGTTCTGGGGATCATACCTATGGCCTTGTTAAGCAATTATAGGTCTTGACCCCTGAACTACCTCTTAAGCATGCAGATTTTGCATAACTGCTGCTTTTTTATATAAAGTGACATGATTAATGATACATTGCAAATTAATACTTTGAAAAGAGTTTTGTGGGTTATGAAAAGTTTAGCTCTTCGTTTTTCCCTTTGAACTTTTAACTTTCGTTGACTATAGAAAGTGAAAATTAGGGTCAGAAGTTCCAGCTGCCCATTATCTTTCACCAATATTTGCCAATTCATAACTAAGTTATCTTGTTTCATTTTTTCCTCCAGACAAATGTTCCATTCTTCGAAATACACCCCTAAACCATATTGTTAAGCATTGAGTTTTTATGAAGTTTTAAAAAGTGCCTTTCTCAATCACAAACTGTTTGTAAATTTAGCAGTTGAATGATACTTAATAGAATTTTAAATGGTCTTCCTATTTATTAACAAATTACTATAATGAAGAAGTTATTAGGAATATAAGCATAACTATTTTTTGTTACTTGAAAATCTTGTCTGTGTGTTTGTGTGTGTGTGTGTGTGTGTGTGTGTGTCTGTGTGTGTTGGAATAACAAAATTAGCAAGATGTGATAAGAAGCCAAACAATTCTGATATGAGCCAAGCTGAAGGTAGGTTTTGATATGTTAATGAACCAGTCACAAGATGGTTCTGATATATTAATGAATCAACTTAAAACTGCTAACCCAAATAGTCCAAGTTAACACTCACAGGACTAATATAAAAACTGGAACTTTGAATACAACCTCAGGATCCTACTGTCATGCTCCCAGGATATACCATCTCAAGTCTCTGCTAAAGGCTATTGGGAAAGAGACTTTGGGACTGGTGACTATGTGATGGCATCAGGGACTGGGTGTTTATTGCTGTTATAGGTCTGACTGTGATTTTGTTTGGAAGAATGTGGATTTTGGGGACTTTGCATTTGAAAAGCAGTGAAATGCTTTATATGGGGCTTTATGTGCCATCCTAGTAGGAATATGGAAAACTTAGTTGCTGAGAGTAATTTGTGTGTTGACCTGGCCCAAAAGGTTTCAGAGCAGAAGAATTTCAGTATGTGGTGTAAAGACTGTTTTTGTGGTATTTTGGTGAAGAATGTGGCTACTTTTTGCCCTTGTAGGAAGTGTCTGCATTTGGCTAAGGTGAATATACTCAAGTTAATTGCATTCACAAAGGATGTCTCAGAATGTCTATGCCCATTGTAGACTTTGTTCTCTGGTTAAGTCTCATGAAGAGCATTTTATACAAGCATAATAAGATTAGAAAGGAAAAAATATATAAAATATATGATATTAAAGGGGCACCAGGAGCTGAATCCTGTGTTCAAGTATATTAAATTAAGGAAGTAGTGACCCTGGGACAAAAATCCTACCCAGCAAAGTTTAGGTCCAGGCATGGTAGGTAGTACAACCCTTTAATCCCAGCAGTCAAAGACAAGCAGATCTCTGAGTTAAAGGCCAGTCTAGAACAGAGCAAGTTCTAGGTGAAGAAAATCTTAAATCCAATCATAGTGGTACATGCCTTTAATCCCTAGAGTCAGGCATAGGATCTCTGAGTTCAAGATCAATCTACAAAGCAAGATACAGGAAAAGCAAGCTTAGGCAGCAAAGGAGATGAAAAAAATGGATGCAGTGATAATGTAATAGAAGAAGGGGGCTACTCTCCACCTCCTACAAGCAGCAGAACTTGGGCAGCTTTGGCTTTGTGCCTCTGGCTTTATAGTCAAAAGTAGAAGAGACTACTGGGACAATTGATGTTGCTTAGCTGGAGCTAAGAAATTAGTGGTGATTAAGAAGAGACCAGAATCATTCAGTGAAATCTTCTAGGAAGTGTTTTCTGAGAGCACAAAAGAAGCTGTGTTCCAGCGAGGGTCAAGGTTGTACCTTGTGCTGAGCTGTACTTGGTAATATGTAAGAGTCCCCCAGGTGGCACTGGCTTTGAACACATGAAGGGGTCATAGTGAGCAGCTGAAGTTTGGTTCTGTGAGAGGCCATGGAAGGCAATTGGTGAAGGTGCAGGCTCAGTTGCAGTTGATGGCTCAAGACTGGAGGAGTCATGCAAAGAATTTGAGGCTTTGCAGCATGAAGAGAGCCTATGAGAGGCTATTGGTGAAGCATAGTTGAAGCAGAAGACCCCACTGTATTGGAGATGTCAGTACCATGGGATGATCATCAAGAACAGTAGCAACAGTGGAGTGAATCAACCTGAGCTTAGAGTGCTACAGAGGACAGAGGTGGAGGAGCCCAGAAGATCATGTGTGTATCCCAGACACTGAAACAAGAAGCTGTAACATTGATGTAGCCTTGGAGACCCCAAGATATTTGAGATGCCAGAGCTGTGGGCTATTTGCTGAGGAAAGCTGTTAACAGGAAGTAGAATCAGTCCAGGAGAAAGTAGTTTGTTGCAGTCAACAAAACTGAAAAATGAGTTGGAGATCTAAAGACCTCTTTGACATCAGACATGGAGATACAGAGTTTGGAGTTTGCCCAGGTGGTTTCCTGTCTTACTTTGGGGATTACATTTAAGTGACTAGATGAATATCAGAAGAGACCTTGAATATTGGACTTTTAACATTTTTGAGACTGCTATAGACTATGGGGAAACTGGAAGTTGAAGTAAATGTATTATTTTTCATTATGTTATGTTTAGGTATGACCCCCATAGACATGTTTGAACAAGCTGATGGGAGCCAGGGAGTGGAATGTGATGGTTTTTATATGCTTGGGCCAGGGAGTGGCATTTTAGGAGTTGTGGCCTTGTTGGAGTAGTGGTGTCACTGTGGATGTAAGCTTTAAGATCCCCATTATAGTTCTCAGAAGCCAGTATTCAGCTAGCAAACTTCAGATGAAGATGTAGAACTCTAAGTTCCTTCTGTACCATGTTTGTCTGGATGCTGCTATGTTCCTGCCTTGATGATAATACACTGAATGTCTGAACCTATAGGCCAGTCTCAATTAAATATTGTCCTTTATAAGACTTGACTTGGTCATGGTATCTGTTTACAACCTTAAAACAGAAGACAGAAGGTGGTGTGACCATGACATTTTTTGCACCATTGATGAATTCACACATGGACCCCTCAGGCCAGATAACAACAGGCAGAAGGTCTTGAGGACCTTCTCAAACTTCAGTAGTGCCATTCTCCCAGCTGAAGGACCTCCTTGAAGACACAGGCTTGTCCCTGAAAGACCTTCACTACAGAGGATTCCTGTGCAGAAGTCTATAGCATTTCTCATGTATTTGGTGAGATAGCTGTTAATATGAAATAACATAATCTTCATAATAGCATACTATTATAAGGAATCTGTGAAAGAACAGAGTGTATTTGAAAGGTGTGGAAATTTTAATCGCTCAGTGCCTCACGGCACACTAGCAATCCTTGTCATTGAGTTATGTATGATATACAATATAATTAAGACTCTGAGTAAACATTGCCATAGCAATAAAGATAAACAATGGACTTTTACCAAAGACACTAAAAATACACATTGGAAGAAAGACTTCATCTTCAACAAATGGTACTGGACATCTGTATGTGGACAAAGGAAACTAGTTTCTTATTTCACACTACACACATATCAACTCTAAATGGGTCAAAGATCTAGGCTTAAAAATAGAATATCTGAAACTGCCTGCAGAGAAGGTAGGTTGCCTACCCCAGCCTTAAGCAGGCTAGCTCAGACCTGCTCTGCCACTATCAGCTAGCCCCACTTAGGGTGGAGTCTTCCTACCTAGATAAGGTCTATTGTTCTGCCACATCTGGGGTTTCCTCCAAGATGCCACTACCTGCTGAGAGGCTGAACCTGAGGTGACCTTGACAAAACAAGAGCCTGGCTTGGTGGGGGATGGGTTTCCCCCTTTATAAACTTTGTTTTGGCTAGTTATTTCTCTCCCAATCTCTTCTATACAGACCCAGCCTTCCTTTAGGGAACCTGGTTCATGAAGCTGTGGGCAGCTACAGTAGGTAGCATATTCCAACGTGTAAGCACTTTCTAAACAAGTTTTAATTTTGCTGATGCCTGACTGATAATCCAAGTTTTGCTATTAGTTGGAAGCCACTATAGATCTAAGAGATTACTTGCACTTCTCTTACTCTACACAGCTGCTTCATCATTAAGTCAGCAAAAATAATCTCTGATATATTCCCATCCCAGTTATCCATTTAGGATAATCACCATTTCCATTTACTCAGAGTCAACTGATTTGGGTCTTGACATTTTTGCAAAAACCCTTTCTTTTTGTTATAATTGAATAAAGTTCTGTTTTCTCTTAATGGAAACTACCCTGTGTGATTTAATTCTATTATCTGTTTCTACCTAAAGTTAAGGACATGCTATGCGTGGTTGTGTTTATAAAGGGAGTACCATCATCTTTAAAGATCAGCCTAACACTGTTAGGCCACCGAGGTTGGGAGATTGACATGGCTTTTCTCCCCCTTATAAGAAGTAGATTTGAGAGATGAAGGTGCCTGAGTTTTTAGAGCCATTCAATTAAGGTTTTATTATAATTCACATAGTCCAGCAAAGAGTTAATCTATGAATGTTGTTTTCAAACAAGATTTTTTTTTTATTAGATGCTTAATTGGTGTTGTAAGCTTGTGTTTAGGGCACAGGTTTAGTGACTAGAAACATTCAGAGATTACATTTAATTCCTACTTTAAACCTCTCCCCAGGATATAAATGAAGAGAGTTGTAGAGTACAGTGTTGACTACTGCTATGCTATAGTTCACTGGCACAGGTGTCTGTGTCCTTTGTGCTGGATCTTTCTGGTCTCAATTTAGGGGGAAAAGAACCCTACAGGGAGGTTAGTGCAAGAACAGTTAACACATGCTAAAAACTAGCCAAATAACAAAGGCTTCCTCGTGGACTGAAGGCCTTTGCCTATTCCTGGCTCTTTCCTGCTATTAAGCCAAATGCCTCAGAATTTATGCTTAGCTTCATAGTAAAAGAAAAATCCATGTCTCCAGGAGAGGCTTTAAGAACCTGTAGGGAACGCTTTCAATTTTAATTAAGAAGAAATCCTGTTGTTGAAATGGAATTACCTTTGCTTTTCTTCTTATTTTGCAGAGCAGCTAGTCAAACAGAACACTAAAAATATACATTTAACAACTCTATTTAGGAAACCTGTGCAGAATGACTGAGTGTTCAGGATGGGGCTCATTTGGCAAATCAGCTTGAAAGATTTCTTAAGGGCATAAGGAAGTTCCTTTAAACACATGTGAGCACAAAAACTCCTTAAAGGTCAGTTGTGCCATGAGGAAGGCAGACTTAGACTGCAAGCTAGGGAGAAAACCAATACTGTCTTCATTATCCGAGCCACAGACAAAAGGGAGAAGCTGAGTGAATAATCACAATGGCATTCTTTCTTATTACTTCCTGACAGTGTTTTGTCTCTTTGCTATGACCCATCCCTCTGCCCCACTTTCTCCAGCTATTGCCACTTGTTACTCTTTATTGTAACTGAAGCAGGGCTCCAAAGCCCTCAGAGGCATGTATCTTCTTTGCACATGAGTGATGCTTCAGTGATAAACTTGAGCTTAAATTACTGAGGTGGAACTGAGGGCTCATGTGATAGCTAGCAGATTTCATCATCTCTTTAGGGCTTCAGGGATGCAGCATGTGGTAGATTGTTAATGTCCTGTGAGGGAAAACAGTAACACATTCCATTAATTCATTCATCTGTGAAACATCAATTAGTGTACCGGAGGTATTAATGATGTTATGCTTTAAACTGACGTGTGCAGCATGACAGAAATTCAAAGACTCAATAGCAATAGATGATATGAGGGACAAATATTTGAAAAGCTCCATTTGTCCACTGGTGAGATGATGGGTGTATGCAATGGAGGGAGTGGAACATGGAATGGAAACCTTGTGTTTTATCATAAACCCATGGCAGCAAATGAAGAAAATAGAGGTTCCTGCTTTGAACATCAGGAAGGACAAGGGGAATAGGCAAAAGTAGAGGAAAACCACAGGTCTTGGAATAATGGCATGACAGTGGAATAGAGCTAGCTAGCTAGGCTCTAGGCTAATGAGATTCTTTCTAATCATTTTTGTACCAGAAATTCCATTAAGCCAAGATGGAGACTGCATTTTTTTTATCCTACCCAGATAATGAGGAACATGGATTCTCCAAAACATGCGTTAATGAGTAGAAATGTAGGAGTCTTCATCTACCATCTGGCAATCCAAGGCTTTCCTGTGTGATATGGGGAGAAAAGCATAGGAACCAGAATTGACATTGACCTCTACTAACAGGAGTTAGTAATTACGTACAGTAATTACATAACAACAACTACTAAAACAAGGGTCCATGGAACAGGGAAAAAGACAAAAGGCTACTCAGATATTTTGTCAGTTGTCCATCAGCAATGCCTGATTCTGAACCCATGCCTGGCTCTCAGAACTTAAGTATAAAGCTGAGTACAGGAGTGTGTACTTGTCCACTCAGCACTAGGGGGATGGAGATAGGCAGATCCCTGGAGCCCACTGTTCAGCCCTCCTGGACAAATCTTTAAGCTATAGTTTCAGGGAGACACCCTATTTCAAAATGTAGCACACTCAGAAAAGCACCCTATTCCATCCTCTGGCCTCCACATACATCCTAGTGTGTGTGTGTGTGTGTGTGTGTGTGTGTGTGTATGCACATATAAAGTAGTACATTTTTATGAAAATGTCTTTCCCCTTCCCTAAAACTGAACATTTTGCAGATATTACAGAAATGTTAATAGTACCCTTTTAAATCACTCAAGACTATATACTTGCTGTCCTCCTGTGTAGTCAGTTTGTTTCAGGGTAGCCTACCTTTTCTTTTTTTTTAATTCATTATTATTATTATTTTTTTTTACAGTCCAGACTTTATCCCCTTCCTGGTCCACCCTCTGAATGTTCCACATCCCATTCCTCCTCCCCTGTCTCTAAGAGGATGTCCCAACCCCCTATTCCCACTCCTCCAGACCTCCCCACTCCCTGGGGCCTCAAGTCTCTTGAGGGTTAGGCATATCTTCTCTGACTGAGTCTAGACCCAGAAGTCCTCTGCTGTATATGTATGCTGGTCCTCATATCAGCTAGTGTAGACTGCCTGGTTGGTGGCTCAGTGTCTGAGAGTTCTCAGGGGTCCAGGTTAGTTGAGACTGCTGGTTGCCCTTCTCAGCTTCTGCCAGTTTTCCCCTAGTTTAACCACAGGGGTCACCAGCCTCTGTCCATTGGTTGGGTGTAAATATCTGCATCTGACTCTTTCAGCTGATTGTTGGGCACTTCAGAGGGTAGTCATGATAGTCTTCTGTTAGTTTGTTTTTTGTTTGTTTGTTTTTTGGTTTTCTTAAATGTTTTTCATTTATTATTATTAATCATCCCATTTGTTTACATCTCAAATAATATCCCACTTCCTGGTTACCACCTCCACCAACTCCCCTTCCCATGATACACTATTTGCCAGTTACCCCTCTGTCACCCCCATATCCTACATCTGCCCTCCCCACTATCTTTCGCTTGTATGAGAGTGTTCTCCTACCCACCCACACTCTCTTGTTGTACTGCTCCAACATCCCCCTACTCTGGGACATCAAACCCTTCCGGGACCAAGGGCCTCCTCTCCTGTTTCTGTCAGGCAAGGCCATTCTTTGCTACATGTGTATCTAGAGCTAAAGTTCCCTTTAGGTACAATCCTTGGTTGGTGATCTAGTGTCTGAGAGTACCTATTTGTTAGGCCAGCCTCCATTGTTCTTCCAATGGGGTTGCAATCCCCCTTTGCTCCTCTAGTCTGTCTGCCATCTTCCCCACCAGGTTCCCTGAGTTCAGCCTGATGGTTGGCTCTAAGCATCCACCTCTACTTTGGTCAGTTGCTGGCTTGACCTCACCAGGAACTGTCACACTTGGTTCCTGTCCACAAGTACCTCTTGACCACAGCAACAGTGTTGGGTTTCGTGTCTGCAGACATGATGTATCCCCAGGAGGGGCCATTGCCCAGTTGTCCCTTTCTTCTTTCTCAGTTCCGTTTTTTTGTCCCTGTTCTTTCTTTGGACAGGAACATTTTTGGGGTTAAAAAAACTTTGAGGTGGGTGGCTCCACCCTCTACTAGGGGTTGTGCTTATTACAGGAGGTGGTATCCACAGGTTCTACCTCCACCTTCTCTGCTCATTACGGTTGATGTCAATCCCATTGAGTCCTGGAAGCCTCACATTGTCCTAGTGTCTGGGACCCTCCAGTGGCTATCCCCAGTTTCTCATACCCCCTGCTACCCATTTTTATTTACTTTCCTGGCCCTCTGTACTTCTCTCATGTCTCCTCCATATTCTGATACTGCTACCCTCATTTCCACCTCCTCCTTTCTCCGTTCCTTGTCTCCCTCTTCTTCTATCCTGCACAATTTTCCTGTTCTCTCATCAATGCCAGAATGATGCATCTACCCCCTGTTCTTCCTTCCTTCTGTTCTCCACATGGTCTGTAGGTTGTATCATAGGCATTGTGAGCTTTTGGGTTGGTATCTACCTATTAGCGAATACATACCATGTGTGTTATTTTGTGTCTGGGGTACTTCACTCAGGATGATATTTCCTAGTTCCATCCATTTGCCTAAGAATTTCATGACCTCATTGTTTTTAGTCTCTGCGTATACTCCACGTTATACCACATTTTCTGTATCCATTCTTCTGTTGAGGGACAATCTGGGTTGTTTCCAGCTCCTGTCTAATATAAATAAGGCTGCTATGAACATTGTGGAGCATGTGTCTTTGTTATATGTTGGAGCATCTTTTGGGTATATTCTCAGGAGTGGTATGGCTGGGTCCTCAGGCAATAATATATCCAATTTTCTGAGGAACCACCAGACAGATTTCTAGAGTGGTTGTACCAGTTTGTAATCCCACCAACAATGGAGGAGTGTTCCTCTTTCTCCACACCCTTGCCAATATCTGTTGTCACCTGAATTTTTGATTTTAGCCATTCTGATGGTGTGAAGTGAAATTCTATCAGACCTTCAAAGAACATCTAATACCAATACTCTTCAAACTATTCCACAAAACAGAAACAGTAGGAACACTACCCAGCACTTTATATGAAGCCACAGTTACACTGATATCTAAATCACAAAAAGATCCAACAAAGAAAAAGAACTACAGACCAATTTCTTGTATAATGCAAAAATACTCAAAATTCTTGCAAACTGAATCCAAGAATACATCAAAATGATTATCTGTCATGATCAAGTAGGCTTTATCCCAGGGATGCAGGGATGATTTAATATACAGAATTTCATCAATGTAATCCAATATATAAACAAACTCAAAGGGAAAAAAAAATATGATCATCACATTAGATGCAGAAAAATTACAACACCCATTCATGTTAAAAGTATTGGAGAGATCAGGAATTCAAAGTGCATACCAAATATAATAAAAGTGATATACAGAAAACCAATAGCCAGCATCAAACTAAATGGGGAGAAACTCAAAGCATTAAAATCAGGGACTAGACAAGTCTGCCCACTCTGTCCCTACCTATTCAGTATAGTATTCAAAGTTCTAGCCAGAGGAATTAGACAACAAAAAGAGAACAAAGGGATACAAATTGGGAAGGAGGAAGTCAAGTTAACACAATTTGCAGAAGATATGATAGTATACATAAGTGGCCTCCAAAATTCTACCAGAGTTCTCCTACAGCTGATAAACACCTTCAGCAAACTGGCTGGATATAAAATTAACTAAAATGATAATAATAATAATAATAATAATAATAATAATAATAATAGTAATAATAAATCTGTAGCCTTCCTCTACTCAAAGGATAAGTGGAATGAGAAAGAACTTAGGGAAAAAATACCCTTCACAGTAGTACAAACAATATAAAATATCTTGGTGTGACTCTAACCAAGAAAGTGATCTTTATGACAAGAACTTCAAGTCTCTGAAGAAAGAAATCAAATAATATCTCAGAAGACAGAAAGATCTCCCATTCCTCATGGATTGGTAGAATTAATGAAAGAAAAAGGGCCATCGTACTAAAAGCAATCTACAGACTCAATGTAATCCCCATCAAAATTTCATCTCAATTCTTTGTAGATTTAGAAAGATCAATTTTCAAATTTATTAGGAATAACAAAAAGCCTAGGATAGCAAAAGCTATTCTCAACAATGAAAGAACTTCTGGGGGAATTACCATCCCTGACCTCAGATATACTATAGAGCAAATCTGCATGGTACAGAAACAAGCAAGTAGATCAGTGGAATATAATTGAAGACCCAGAAATGAACCCACACATCTATGGCCATTGACCTATTGTCACAAAGAAGCTAAAACCATTCAGTGGAAATAAGACAGCATTTTCAACAAATGGTGCTGGCTCAACTGCTAGTCTGCATGTGAAAGAATGCAAATTGATCCATACCTATCTCCTTGCACAAAGTTCAAGTCCAAGTGGATTAAGGACCTCCACATAAAACCAAATACACTGAATCTAATAGAAGAGAAAATGTTAAGAGCCTAGAATACTTGGGCATGAGAAAAAATTCCAAAACATAATACCAATGGCTTGTGCTTTAAGAGCAACAATCGACAAATGGAACTACATAATATGGAAATAGGACAAAATGGCAACCCACAGATTGGAAAAAGATATTTACCAACCCTACATGATAGAGGGCTAATATCCAAAATATATAAAGAACTCAAGAAGGCAGACTCCAGAGAACCAAATAACCCTATTAAAAAGTTTTTATTTTACAGAACTAAACAGAGAATTTTCAACCAAGGACTCTCAAATAGCTGAGGAACACTTAAAGAAATGTTCAACATCCTTAGTCATCAGGGAAACGCAAATCAAAATGACCCTGCGGCTCCTGTTTATAAACAAACAGTAGCATTAGTAACAGTGTCAGCCCTTGAGGTCCCCCCTTGAGCTGGATCCCATTTTGGGCCTAGAATGAGGAATCAGTGTAGCCGACCTTTAACAGAGTGATATAACCAACCTCTGCCCTAGGATTATATATATATATATATATATATATATATATATATATATATATATATATATGTGTGTGTGTGTGTGTGTGTGTGTGTGTGTATGTATATGTTGTGGTCATCATTTGTTGAAGATAACTAAAAGGCTAGAACAATCTTAAAACACATATCTACTATAACTGTTACAAGCCACATGGGTACAGGTTGATAACTGTTTGTTAGTTGTACTGAGTGCCTCTGGGTTAGCTGATGTCAATAAAATGACTTCTTTCCTTGTAAAACTTTGTTCAAGACTTCTGCAAAATATCCTTCATTTCTCTCCAGTACCATGCTTTCTGTGAGGTTCAGTAAATACAAAGGAAAGCTCTATGTTAGGGATAGACATAAGACAAAAATATTCACAGAGAAGACTAAAAGCTATCAGGGCATTTACTATTTCGAGTCAAGGCTTTGTGGTCCTTCTTAGCTGGGACTGGAGAAACAGTTGTGATTAACAAGATACTAGAAATCTTAAACTGAAACCTTTGTGTTATTGGGACAATTGATACTGGTTTGCTTGAGCTAAGAAATTGGTGATGAGGAAGAATAGACAATCATTACTTAGGTGAAGTCTTCTGGGAAGTGTTATCTAAGAGCACAAAGAAGGTGTGTTTCAGAGATAGCCAAGGTTGTACTGTATACTAGCAGTTTGACTTGGTAATATGTAATTATTACACATGTGGTACTGGTTTTGAAGGCATGAAGGGATTATGGGGAGTAGCTGGGGCTTGGCACTATGAGAGACCAGGAAAGGACAATGGGGTATTTACAGATTCAGTGGCAGTTGAAGGCCCAGGACTGGAGGGGTTATGCAAAGAAATTGAGGCTTGGCACCATAAAGGGAGCCTATGACAGGGTATTGATAAAAGTGCAGCCTAGTTGAAGTAGAAGACCCAAGTGTACTGGAAATTCCAGTACCACAGGATGACCACCTTTAGCTAGCCAGAGCCTAGATGATGAAGTGTGTGTGCTATCGAGGGCAGAGCTGGAGAAGTTACCCACATCCTTTGAAGGAGTCTAGAAGATTGTGAATAGATCCCAGACATTGGATGCTTGGGGTCTGATTTTGATTTGACTGAGACTGTGACCTAATTTTTCCTTTGAAGTGAGAAAATATTTTATGGGGTGCTACCATTGAGAGACTTTGAATGTTTTGTCTGGATTTTAAGAGATTGGCTATTTTTAAAGGGACTGAAATTTTAATGTGTTTAATTTGTGAAGACTGTGGGATTTTTAAAGTTATAGATCTTCTGGATGAATATTATAGCTTAATAGTGACATGTTCATGTGTCTAGTTGACAAAGGTCAGTGTATTGGCAGATATTATGTGTCAACTTGACACAAGTAAGAGTCATCAGAGAGGAAAGATCCTCAGTTGAGGAAATGCCTACATGAGCTCCAAATATAATGCATTTTCTCCCGGAGGATCCAGCAATACCTCTTCTGGGCATAAACCCAGAAGATCTTCCAACTGGTAATAAGGACACATGCTCCACTATGTTCATAGCAGCCTTATTTATAATAGCCAGAAGCTGGAAAGAACCCAGATGTC